>NC_066619.1:28057780-28377871 GCF_025201925.1 Gopherus flavomarginatus
AAAATATTTCATCTCTTTTGTGCTTCACATTGACATGGAACATTCTGATCCAAAACCCAAAAAAGATACACACTCTGCCCTCAGAATTGGGCATCTTTTCTAAGTCAGTGACCCTGATTCTGTTCTCATTAAAACTGGTGTCACTCAGGAATATCCATTGTGGTCAGTTATACCAGTGCAAAACTAGCATGGAGTCAATACCATACCCAGTGAGTATGTATCTGGAGGCCAAAGAGGGCTCTAACATTTTTCCTGTATGTGGTAGTAGGAAGAAGTCTGCTTTCTTTCTTTTCATTTTATCACAAGGCAGCTTCTGCTATCCTCACTCAGCCAGAACTCCCATTAAAATCAGTAGAAGCTTTGCTTGAGAAAGGATGAAGTGTCACAGGATCTGCCCTTTCGTAAATATTTCTTATGTAGTCTGGGACCTTTAAATTAGACAAGGTATGGTACATATGTTAGATATTTTGAATATAGTTTTGACCACATCCCAATGATTTGTACCATTGTTCCATGTTTCTCTCCGCCCCTCTCCTCAGTTTTGTGATCTATCAACAAATGAGAGGAGTATTCACTGAACTGGGTTGACTTTGAAACAGCTACAGACACACTATATAAGTCCCTCTTTTAGAAAGGCAAGCTGCCCCTAGTGAAATTACAGATCTGACATAAAAGCAAAGATATTCCAGTGGACTGAGATTGCCTATATCCAGGGTGAGCTGATGAGAATGCTGGCTAGCCATATGCTCCATTTCATTCAAACCACTCCCCAGTATAGTACAGATTTCACTGATAATGTTGCTGCTGTGGCTGTTATTATTTCCTTAGTTTCTCTTGCACAGTGATTCTTTTGCAGACACTCATTATAGCTCATAAAACATAATTTGCCAATGGTATAGAGTGGAGAAGGAGGACATCCAGCCAGTGATTGCTCTTTGTATGAGGTAAAAGCAGGGTGCCTGCCTAACTATGGTTAAATTCTGCTCATCCTACTAACATGATTAACCCCACTGACTAGTCATGTGAGTACTGGGAGTAGAAGCTTTCACCAATATTTTTATAACAGATATTATTCTGCTCCCAAAATGAAAGCAGGATTGGGCCCAATATATATTATCTCTCTCGTTAACTATAGTAATAATCTGTTTCTGAATACATACTGGGGGACAAATTCTACTCTCACTGACACCGTTGTCAGTCCAGAGTCAATACCAGTATTTCAGTAATTTACATGGTGTCCCCCAAAGCAGAATTTAATCTTTTAACAAAAACCATGAATATATTCTGAGTATGTGCATGACTAGTTAACCTTGAACTTTTACCAGACTATTAGGAGCTGAAAGTCATATAAACTCAGCAGAGCTACATTTCTAAGATGTAACTTATTTACACTAAATACTTCCAGTTAATATAGGGCTGATGTAATATCTTATTTATAGATAGATATAGATAAGATTGGATTAAAAGCCTTGCACGTTTTCTACAATTATTTGGGCTGGAAACACAGATGCCTCATTATCTCTGCCAAAATTGCTCCCTATTTGTGTTGTGTGCTAATATAACAGCTTCCATCTATAAATAAAACTAGTACCTAGCATATTATGGGCTGCCTTTGGATTGGTAAAGTACCAGCATGAATATATATCTGATGAGTATATGTTGGATTTCATAACTGTCTGCAGCCAGAGTTTCTGGGTTGTTGGTGCAGCGGTAGAAAGAGACAAAATGCTCCAGTTGTGCTAATCATTATCTGCAAAAAGCTCTGTGCTTGAACTGGCATTTCCCCCTCTGGACTTTAGGTCACTGAGATTCTTTTGCTGTTCCCACACTGCAAGCAGAGTTTGTTAGCCAGAACTAGACAAGTACAATCTATGTGATAATGCCGAATGCCTCAGCTCACACTGCGCCTACTGCATGTCCTTTCAGTCATGTTATCTTTGATCAATTCTATCACTTTGCTCAGTGGAGGAAGTTAAGGCCTCTCTGCTATAAAGTGGCTGGCTGGTTTTTTCATGTTGGCAGCTATTCCTGGTACCGTGCTCTCCTTCAGCAGGTGTTCTTTGGCTGGACAGGCTATGCAGCTGTACGCTATGCAATGTAAATTACTATCTCTAACTAGAGAGAGTACAGGTAGTTCTGGGGTCCTAAAATAAGCAAGCACATGCATTTAACCCACACAGAGACTTGGCAAAGCATGGATCAGCAGTGGTAGCTTAAATGGCCAATTTAAGGACTTCGCATTATGAGGTGTGCATGAAAATACATGTAAAAATGCCTCGAAACTGGTTGTTTTTGTGAGAAAATTATTTTGTGAAAAAAGCAAATCTATGAAAACACTAGTGCATTAGTTACTAAGGGCATGGCTACACTTGCAGATGTAGCGCGCTTTGAGTTAAACCAGCCTTCACAGAGCGCAGTAGGGAAAGCACTATAGTCTGTCCACACTGACAGCTGCCAGTGCACTGGCGTGGCCGCATTAGCAGCTCTTGCAATGGCCACAGACAGCAGTGCATTGTGGTAGCTATCCCAGCATGCAAGTTGCTGTAATGTGGGGGTGGAGTGTGACAGGGAGTGTGTTGTGTGTATGTGGGGGGAGAGAGAGTGGGTTTGAGGGGGCTAAGAGCATGTCAGCATGCTCTCTTGTAAGTTCAGACAGCAGCAGACTTCTCCCCGCCCCCACCCCCCGCCTCTCTCTTACACACACAGCATTCCACAGTAATTGTTACTTTGTCTTGGAGCAGATAAACATGCCGGCTGTCAAACGGAGCTTTCAAAGGGCATATCCAAAACAATGACAAGAGTGGCCACTTGACTTAAGGGAATTATGGGACGTTTCCGGAGTCTGATCAGAGCTCAGTAATGCAACACCTCATTCACACTGATGCTGGGCCACTCCAGCAGGGGTGCAGCAAATGTTATTCCACTCGCCGAGGTGGAGTACTCGCTATGGGTAGGAGCACTCTCGCTATGGAGTCAGAGTGCTCTACGTGCCTTGCCAGTGTGGACAGGTAGTGAGCTAGTGTGCACGGGGCTCCTTTAATGTGCTGTAACTTGCAAGTGTAGCCAGGCCCTAACTCCCTAGTATTTTAAACCACTCTCAAAAATAAGACTTGTTTGTAATGCCTAATGTCTATCCTGTTAATCTTTGTTAGTTAGGATTATCTATTGTCATTGTTTGTCTAGTGTCAATGTTGGTCTTGAGACTATAAGAGTATATGCAAATAAAGAGAGTCTCTGCCCTGAGATTGCACCAGCTGAAATAATGGCCCTTAACCTGTTGTCTGTATAACTCTTCTGGTGGTGCACAGAGAGCAGGTTCCTCACACGGTGCTGGCTCGCCTCATTTTCAGCTGCTAAATTGCACTTTAAAAAGCTAAAAAGACATTAAAGGTGGCATTTTTCAAAGTGCCCAAGTATGACCGTTGACATAAATGAGAGCAGACTAAGGCCAAAGCTGAGTGCTATTGAAAACCTCACCCTGAATATCTTCCTGCTTTTACTTTTCCAGGTAAGCAGTTGTTGTGGTTAACACAGGGATGATATTCGGTCACCAGTAGAGGAGGTAGTGGACCATGCACTCGCAAATGGGGGAGAATTTGTTCAGTGAGACACTAATGCTAGTAAAAATGGGGTCCACACTGAAACTCTGGTCTCAAAGAATGATGTACAGAGCACAAAGTGCAGTGGGACATCCAGAGGAGAGCGTCACTTGGTTTGCTTTATAATTAATTTTTGATGTATCAGCTCTACAGTATGCTTTCCATCTTGACACTGGCACATTTGCTGATTCTTTAAAATGAATGCCAACACCATCCTGTTCTCATTGTTCTGAATAGGTGAGTTAAGACCTGAACTTCTGTGCAGGAATTGATGGCTCTGTGTTGAAAAGAGAAAAAATATGTGAACTGAATATGCCAGCTTTGTCTTCACAGGTTCTGAGGAATTAGGAAGTGGAAGCTATGGGCATCGGTATATCACAGGCACCATAGTCGGTGACGATGATGGATTTGATATTGATGATTCAGACTATGACATTTATATTGAAGAGGTAAATTCAAAGGTTCCAGTTTGGCATTTCTATTTGTATTTATTTTCTAGTGGTATTTTAGAAAAAGGGACTTGATCCTGTTGGCATATTTAGCCTTTAACCTTATGTGCACAGGTAAAATAAAAGTGGCTTGTTTGTGTCTTTCTCTTCCTTTAGGATGAATTTGTTTCTTCAAATATATTTCTTAGGGGAAGTAGCTTTAATTTCCATGGAACATGTTTAATTTTAGGTTGTGACTGTACTAAACTTCAGTTTCTTTTATCTTGCTTTAGCTCAAGCCACTTCCTGCTATCAAAGGAGGCAACAGGAAGTTTTTGGTTGAAACCAAGGTTGGTCCAGGGTCTAGTACAAGGCTCCTTTCCAGGCTAATTACAACCACCTCTGATCCTATCACTTCCCCTGCAACAACTATGCGCCCCATTCCTACAACCACTGCTAGCACCACTCCAGCTAAGGCAACCAGAAGGAATGGCCAAGCCTCAGCAGTACGGCTATTTGATCTGTCCTGTGATGAAACCATCTGCTCTGCCGACAGCTTTTGTGTCAATGATTATGATCGGGGCGGTTCTCGGTGTCATTGTAACCTGGGCAAAGGAGGAGAGACTTGCACAGAAGGTAGGTTTTGTGCAGGGCCAGGGCAATTATTCTCCAAGCACAACACAATTCCATCCTTAGCAACTTGACGGATGGATGAGATTCTTTTCCTAATTGGCTCCCACAATTTGCCTCTTATGATAACCAGTTTGGCAACTACTGATGCTTGCATGGTGGTGATGTTGTTCTACAGTCTTTGACATTTACATCTCTGCTAATGTAAGCTGTGATGAATTGCTCTGCTGTAAATTTCTGTTCTATTCAGTTCAGTTTATCTGTGGGAAGAAACACAGTTTCATGGTAAACCAACGAAAAATACTATTATTTAAATGGGGTTTGTTCTTAACAGGGCCCTAAAGGTAACAGTTAGCATCTCAGTCAGCTTCTCTCTCTCAAACACCAACTATCTTGCCTCACTTGCTTGTCCTTCAGCAGGGTGGGAAGAGTGACTTCTATACACTACAGGGAAAGGCTTAATTGAGTGGTCTGTGCACAGTAGTTGTAGCCAGGAATGTCAGAATTCTAGTCCCAGCTCTCACACCATGTGGTTTTGAGAAAGTTCCTTAACCTCCATTGTTACCCACACACTCTAGGGCACTCCACCTTTACTCTTCCATGGGCTCAAGGCATGACCTGGTTAATTTAGGCACTCCCACCTTTTCCCAGTTCCTAGGGCTCAGGACCAACTGTACCCAATTCCTAGCGCTCAAGGCATAAGCTTCTGCAGGTTTATGGGGCCGCTTACCAGTGAAAGAGCCTTACACAGTAATATCCTAACCTCTGTTTATTAACAGTTGCCAAAACAGAATACATACGCTAAGCACACAATCCTTACCACTCCCAATAAGGCAGACAAACTTTTGCTGGTGGCCAGTCAGGATCAGGTCATCTGGGGTGCCTCCAGCTTCTGCATGATATAGTTGGCAGGATGTTGAGGTCTGGTAGCTCTGATCTTGGGCTGTGTCCTGGAGTTAAGTTCCAAAGAACTCCCTTTTATATAGGCCTTGGTTATACTTGGAGGTCTGCAGTGCTGGGAATTACAGCTGTCTTCATACAGCTGTGCAGGGACAGTGCTGGAGTGTGGCCACACTGACAGCTACCAGCCCTGCAGTGTGGCCACATTTGCAGCATTTGCAGCACTGTTGGGAGTGGTGCGTTATGGGCAGCTATCCCACAGAGCACCTCGTCCCATTTTGGCGCCATGGGTTGTGGGAAGGGGACGGAAGGGTGCGGGTCATTCTGCTTCCTGTCCCAAAGTCCCGTGATGCATCGCTTTGCATCCCAGCAGTCCCTGTTTTTCCATCCATGTTTGGCGCCATTGTGACTCTCCCAACGGTTTCTGTGCAGCGCGATTTCTGTGGGAAATGGAGCCCGAACTGCTGAGGACTTTGCTGACGAGTGTCGCCAGCACATCACGTTTGGCAGTTGAGTTATTCCTTAAGCTCCAAAGTGATGAGGAGTCCAATGATGATTGTGAGTTGCCTGACGCGTACGACACAACATTGCCTGTGGCTTTCACGGAAATGCTCAGCACCATAGAACGCCGCTTTTGGGCTCGGGAAACAAGCACTGAATGGTGGGATCACATCGTCATGGAAGTCTGGGATGATGAGCAGTGGCTGCAGAACTTTCAGATAGAAAAGCCACTTTCATGGGACTGTGTGCTGAGCTCGCCCTCACCCTGCGGCGCAAGGACACGCGATTGAGAGCTGCCCTGACAGTGGAGAAGCGGGTGGCTATTGCAATCTGGAAGCTGGCAACTCCAGACAGTTTGGAGTGGGAAAGTTTATCGGGAACCAGTTTGGAGTGGGAAAGTCGACCATTGGAGTCGTTTTGATGCAAGTTTGCAGGGCCATTAATCACATACTGCTAAGAAGAACCGTGAGTCTAGGGAATGTGCAGGACATTGTGGATGGCTTTGCACAAATGGGTTTCCCTAACTGTGGAGGAGCGATAGATGGGACACATATTCCTATTCTGGCACCACCCCACCTAGCATCCGAGTACATTAATTGGAAGGGGTGTTTCTCTATGGTTCTCCAGGCGCTTGTGGATCACTGTGGGTGTTTCATTGACATTAACAGAGGCTGGCCTGGAAAGGTGCATGATGCACGCATCTTTTGGAACACTGGCCTATTCAGGAAGCTGCAGGCAGGGACTTTTTTCCCAGACCGGAAGATCACAGTGAAATGCCCGTTGTGATCCTTGGAGACCCGCTTACCCCTTAATGCCTTGGCTCATGAAACCGTATACAGGGAAGCTTGACAGGAGCAAGGACTGGTTCAACTACAGGCTGAGACAGTGCCGAATGACTGTGGAGTGTGCTTTTGGCCGTTTAAAAGGGTGTTGGCGATCTCTGTATGGGAAGCTAGACATGGGGGAAAGCAGCATCCCTGCGGTTATATTCATGTGCTGTACCCTCCAAAATATTTGTGAAGGGAAGGGTGAAACATTCAGTCAGGCATGGACTTCTGAGGTTCAACGCCTGGAGGCTGAATTTGCACAGCCAGAGAGCAGGGCTACTAGAGAGGCCCAGCACAGGGCTTCAAGGATCAGGGATGCCTTGAGGGAGGAATTTGAGGCTGAAAACCAACAGTAATGTTTGGTACCTTGCACGGGAGTGAAGTGCAGTGGTTACAATGTTAGTAGGAATCTGTTTTTCCTAAGCTGAGTTGCAGTGCCTGTTTCTTTCCTGGGCTAAGGTATCTTTGACTTTCTGCATTAATAAAAACTGTTTTCAAAGGCAAGAATTCATTTATTGAAAAGAAAATAACTTTATTGACAGACACACAACAATTTGGGAACCTAAACGGGCAGGGAGGTGGAGTGGGGAACTGTACAGTCACAGGTTTGAATATGTCCTGTCTGGAGTGCTGTGCAATGACTGCTGCACTTCAGGACGCCTATACTGCATGGTGACGGGGGTTGAGTGCAGAAGGTAAGGGTCATAGTTCTCAGGGCTGGTTGGTGAACGTACAGGTGTTGGAGGCAGCTGGTGGAGGTAAGAACCTGGATGCTGGGGAAGGGGGTTTGGAGCTGACATTGGGGCACAAGGGAAAGAGCTTTGGGATGGGGGGGTGGCGCGGTAGTGCTCTGCCTGCATGGATAGAGTCCACTTGGCGCGCCAGGATGCTTATCAGCTGCTTTGTGCTTTTCTTCCTGGCCGCTGCGTTTCTCTGGTGGATCCTGCTTTCCCTTTCCCTCCAGTCCTGCAGTTTTTTATTCTCTCTGGCAGAGTGATCCATAACTGTTTGCAGCAGGTCGTCTTTGCTTTTTCGAGGCTTCTTCCACAGGTTTTGCAGTCTTTGAGCTGCTGTTAACACGGGCAGCTGAGAACTCAAGGTTGCTTGTGGAAAGGAAAAAAAGGCAACAGTTAACAGAGGCAGCATTGTTTATATCTCAGACAGTTATTCCCAGACAGTGAAGGAGTTTACAGTCTTCACTTTAGCATAATTTTCCCATACCAAAGAGAGTGCACATAACCCACAGGAGCCCCGAAATGGTGAGTAAAGGGGACTGATTGCTTCAGGGCTGTGCAGGGGTTTCTGTGCTTTGAGGAAAGCAAACTGCTGCAGGGAGCACCTACAGTGAACATTCTCCCAACATTTTCCACAGGAATTAATCTTGGAAGCTCTCTCGCTGCTGCGGGTCACCTGGGAAGAGCGGGATGGTCTTCTACAGCAGTGTGGATTCCGTCCTGGCCCCTATGCAGCTTGCCTGTGTGCAGCAATGGTCCCCCCACCCCTCGCGGCACAGTGGCATGGACGCGTTAGCCTGACTGGGAGAAGGACCACAGTGGCTCTCCCTATCAACTTGCGGAAGCGCATTGCCCATGCTCTGGCTGAAACTCTTGAAGAGATTACCGAGGCCGATTACCGCGATGTGATAGACCACATCAATGGGCTATTCCACATCTAGGCATGCATGCATGCAACCCTAACCCTCCCTCCTCTCCTGAAACTTTTCCATCCTGAAAATAAAAGCCGCTTACCAGGAACCCGCTCCTCTGCTTGTCCTTCACCAAGTACCGGCTGCTGCGACTGGCTGCCTTCCTCCTGGCTTGAGAAGAGCTCCTGGCTGCATACCTCCTGGGACTCCAGGGTGTCTCCCCCCACCCCAGTACTCTCACTCTCAGTTTCCTCCTCCCCCCGCTTCTCCTCCGCCTCCACCTCTCCCCCCCGCTCTGAAGTGTCCATCGTGGTCCTCGGATTGGTGGTGGGGTCACCCCCAAGTATCGCGTCCAGCTCTTTGTAAAAACGGCAGGTCATGGGGGCAGCACCAGAGTGGCGGTTTCCCTCACGGGCTTTGCAATAGGCATTCCGCAGCTCCTTCACTTTAATCCTGCACTGCATTGTGTCCCGGTCATGGCCCCTTTCCAGCATGGGCCTTGAGATCTGCCCATAGGTATCGTAATTCCTGCGGCTGGAGCGCAGCTGTGACTGCACAGCTTCCTCCCCCCAAACACTGATGAGGTCCAGCAACTCGCCATTGCTCCATGCTGGGGCTCATTTGGCGTATGGAGGCATGATCACCTGGAAAGATTCACTGATTGCACTCCACACCTGGCTGAGCAAACAGGAAGGGGATTTTTAAAATTCCCAGGGCATTTAAAGGGCGGGTCACCTGAGGCCAGGGCAGTAGAGTGTGAACTGATGAGCAGAGTGGCTGAACAGGCATTCTGGGATACCTCCGAATGCCTCTGGAGACCAATAACAGCGCTTTTGGTGGCCACACTGGCAGAGCAGCGCTGCATCACCTGCGCTGCAGTCGTTATTCCCCAGGTAGAGGAGGAGTACAGCCAGCACTGCATCCAGGGAGATACAGCGCTGTATGTGCCTTGCAAGTGTGGATGGTGAGTAAGCTGCAGCGCTGTAAAGCCACCACCAGCGCTGCAACTCTCCGGTGTAGCCAAGGCCATAGTTAAAGTTGAGTGCTGCTTATCTCTACCTTCACCAATCATTGTAAACTAAAATACTACAAAACAGTGGTTTTCACCAATTCTAGCCCATTACGAGACTATTCTTTAACCAATCAGACTCCATCACCGTAGTTGAATTAAATCTTGCAAAATTAGTTACACAACAGACAGAATTAATCAAAGAACCAGACAGAGACCATACAGATAAACAATAATGAGGGAGGGACCGTAAAGGCAAAATAATAAGGAAGTACTGTTTTCACAGTCACACCTGTTGATAAGTGATTCCTTGCCAGACAGAATGCCATCAAACTGTTCTTTAAACATTTTAAGATCTGTGTCTTTATCTGGTGATGGTAGGTACTATTAGAACCTAAGTGCCTTCTTCACAGCTCAGTATTACATTGTTTTAATGTAATTTAGATGAAATGTGAGGATGTGACTTTTTCTGCTTTTTAGCTCATGGCGGCTGCTGTCATAATGTGGCTGCAGAAAAAGACCTCAGATCTCAGAGAATGGCTACATTGCAACTTCAAAGCGCTGCCACGGGAGCGCTTTGAAGTGCGAGTGTGGTCGCGGCGTCTCCCAGCGCTGCAGGTACTCCACCTCCCAGCGCTGGGGCACTGTTTACACTGGCGCTAGCATTGTAACTTGCTGTGCTCGAGGGTTTTTTTTTCACACCCCTGAGCGAGAAAGTTGCAGCTCTGTAAAGCGCCAGTGTAGCCAAGGCTTTAGAACATGTCTCATTTTCTCCTTCTGGAAAACAGTGATTGTAACAACCAGGTACACTCCTGCTCTTTAAACTGACACCAATCTGTATGATTGTGATGGGTTGGGTCACAGAAACTTTTTTGGGAATTGTCACCTGATGTGCCTAGACTACCTCCGAGCCCGTTTTCCCTGCCAGCTTGGGGCTTCAGTACCTTCCCTTGTTTGAGCCAGACACGCTTACCTGCTGCAAATGCAGATCCAAGTCTGAACCACGTCCCCCATAAGCTACCAGCTTAACTGAAAACAGCTTAAGAAGAGCTTCTATCTCCAGCACTCAGATACCCAGCTCTCAATGGGGTCCAAACCTCAAATAAATCCATTTTACCCTGTATAAAACTTAAGGGCAAACTCATAAATTGTTCGCCCTCTGTAACTCTGATAAAGAGATATTCAGAGCTGTTTGCCTCACCCCAGTATTAAAACATACTCTGTGTTAATTAATAAGTAAAAAAGTGATTTTATTAAATAAAAAAAGTAGGATTTAAGTGGGTCCAAGTAATAACAGACAGAACAAAGTAAATTACCAAACAAAATAAAATAAAACCTGCAAGTCTAAGCCTAACACAATAGGAAACAATGCAGGTAAATCTCACCCTCAGCGATGTTCCAATAAGCTTCTTTGACAGACTAGCCTTGTGTGATAACGTCCAACTGCTGAATCCAAGTACTACTAAGCTCCCTGGGTCTGGGTAGTGAGGATCACTGTTCCTAGTTCTGGGTCTCTCAGATGAACTCTACAGCAAGGGCGTCAGAGCCTTCCCAAACCCCCCTGAGGCCCTGCCACCTGAGGCCTCACCCCTGGCCAAGCCAGAAGGGGGCTGGGGAGCCCACCCCCACACCGGGATGGGTTGGAGGGCCGAAATCAGTCCCCTGTCTATGTCACCACCCTCTGTATCCCCCGCCCAGGGCAGGTGGAGGGACCCAGGCTCCCCAGAGCTGCCCACATGGCTCTCTCTGACATGGGTCCAGCCAGGTGGGGGCCTCAGAGCTTCATCCCAGCCATTGTAAGATTTGCATGGGCAGTTGTGGGGAGCCTTGGTGGACCCTCTAGCTGCCCATGATGCGGGGCGGTCTGAGCAGCCCCCGGCTTGTGTCCCCGCATGCTGGGCCCCCCATCCAGGGCAGGTGGAGGGTTTGCGGCTCTCCTGCCTGTGTGGCTCTTACCATGGTCAGGCTGTGGCTCCGAGGGCCCCCTTCAGCTGGAGACAGGTCGGGGAGTACAACGCGGGCAGCTGTGTGGAGCCAGAGTGGAATCGCGGACTCTCTACCTCCACCTGCCCTGGGCTGAGAGACTCAGGGGACAGGGACATGGGACAGAGACTGCTCTCAGTCCCCACTCTCCCTGCACAGTGGACAAGTGGAGGGTCTGCATGCCTCCCTGGCTGGATTCCACACTGGCCTGGTTGGGGCCTCAGGGGCGAGGGAAGAGGTGGGGAAGATGACCAGATGACAGAACAAGGAGTAATGGTCTCAAGTCAGGGAGGTTTAGGTTGGATATTAGGAAAAACTTTTTCACTAGGAGGGTGGTGAAGCACTGGAATGGGTTACCTAGGGAAGTGGTGAAATCTCTTTCCTTAGAGGTTTTTAAGGTCAGGCTTGACAAAGCCCTGGCTGGGATGATTTAGTTGGGAATTGGTCCTGCTTTGAGCAGGGGGTTGGACTAGATCAGTGGTCCCCAACATTTTTCGTCTGGCGGGCGCAGGACGACGAGCCACCGAGGACCATGGCCAGCAGAAAAGCATCTGCTGAAATGCCTCGGAAAATCAGCGGTATTTCGGCAGCAACACCTCTTGATGATGTTGCTTTTCAGTAGCTTTTTCGGCGGCCAGGCCTCTTGATGTTGCCACTTTTTGGTGGCATTTTGGTGAATGCTTGTCTGCCGGCCAGTATGCGGGAGCAGATAGATGCCCCGGCGGGCACCGTGTTGGGGACCGCTGGACTAGGTGACCTCCTGAAGTCCCTTTCAACCGTGATATTCTGTGATTCTCTAAGGGGGCAGGACCCACCCCCGTGAAAAGTGGACGTGACAGGCTAAGTACATCCACTTTCTATGGAAAACAGCAAACCCGTGGATGCAGTCCCTTCAGCGTGTGCTCACCTCCTTTTGTAAGTCCCTTTAGAGGGGCAAAATCCTTCCTGTCTCTACTTATCCAGCTGGGATTCTGTTCCTGAAAATGAAATGGCTTCATTGGCTTAGAAAGCAGATATCTAAACTCCTGAGGGGGACCAAGGCATCCATGTGCCAACTGGACATGAAGTCCAGGGAGGTGTGCTGCCTGCTTGGAGCCTGCATCTTAGATACTATGGGAAGGTGAGGCTCATCTGTCCCTTTAACCACTACCCCAGGCTGCTCATCCACATGGGAACTAGTAATGCTGCCGGGCTTGGCTCTGAGCAGATCAGGAGTGACTGCAGCATGAAGAGACAAAATCAGAAAGGCTAAGCCACCAAATGAGTTACACTAGCAAGGGACATAGAAGGCAATAAGAAGAGGTTCTTTAAATACATTAGGAACAAGAGCAAGATGAAGGAAAGTCTAGTTTCTCTACTTAGGGTATGTCTACATTACAGGATTATTCCAAAGTTACAGAAAACGGTTTTTTAAAACAGATTGTATAAAGTCGAGTGCATGCGGCCACACTAAGCACATTAATTCAGTGGTGTGCATCCATGTACCGAGGGTAGTGTCGATTTCCGAAGCGTTGCGCTGTGGGTAGCTATCCTGTAGCTATCCCATAGTTCCCACAGTCTCCTCCGCCCATTGGAATTCTGGGTTGAGATCCCAATGCATGATGGGGCAAAAACAGTGTCGCGAGTGATCCTGGGTAAATGTCGTCACTCAATCCTTCCTCCGTGAAAGCAACGGCAGACAATCATTTCACGCCCTTTTTCCTGGATTGCCCTGGCAGACGCCATAGCATGGCAACCATGCAGCCCATTTAGCTTTTTGTCACTGTCACCGTATGTGTACTGGATGCTGCTGACCGACGCGGTACTCCAGTGCTACACAGCAGCATTCATTCGCCTTTGCAAGGTAGCATAGATGGTTACCAACCCTATATCACCGTCTGCATTGGAAATTGGTGATGACGGTTATCAATCCTTTTGTACCATCTGCTGCTGTCATGGGTGCTCCTGGCTGGCCTCGCTGGGGTTGGCCAGGGGCGCATGGACAAAACTGGGAATAACTCCCCAGGTCATTCCCTTCTTTATGTTTTGTCTAAAAATAGAGTCAGTCCTGCCTAGAATATGGAGCAAGTGTACTAGAGAACCAGAGAGCACAGCCACTCTGGGTCAGAGCCCCAGATATCCTGCAGGAATGATGAGCTGCATGCCATTCTAGGGGGTGCCCCTGCAACAACCCCACCCGTTGCTTCCCTCCTCCCACACCCCTCCAAGGCTACCATGGCAGTTATCCCCCCATTTGTCTGATGAAGTAATAAAGAATGCAGGAATAAGAAACACTGACTTTTTAGTGAGATAAAATGAGGGGGTGGCAGTCTCCCGCTGCTATGATAGTCCAGGCAGTACAGAATCTTCATTAGACATAAAAGGGGGGGCAGGGAAGGCGCTCAGCCTCCAGTTGCTATGATGAGAACGGTTTTCAATCCTTCTGTACCGTCTGCCGGGAAAAACCGGGAGTCATTTCTATTTTTGCCCAGACGCCCCCGGCCGACCTCACCGACGCCAGCCAGCAGCAGTCAAGGGATGATAATGAGGACGGATATCAGTCATTTTGCACCGTCTGCCACCGGGCAGGGGAGAGGATGCTGCTGTTCAGTGCTGCAGCACCCCGCCTACCAACAGCATGCAGTAGACATTGACATAGGGTGGGACATTGAAAAAAGGCGAGAAACGATTTTTTTCCCTTTTCTTTCAGGGGGGAGGGAGAAGGGGGTAAATTGGCAACATATACCCTGAAACACCCCGGAAAATGTTTTTGACCCTTCAGGCATTGGGAGCTCAGC
Source organism: Gopherus flavomarginatus (assembly GCF_025201925.1). Lineage (NCBI taxonomy): Eukaryota > Metazoa > Chordata > Testudines > Testudinidae > Gopherus > Gopherus flavomarginatus. Next base: position 28,072,080 of record NC_066619.1, read on the forward strand.
CAAGAATGCAAATGCTTTTCGGAGACTGCAGGGAGTGTGGGATAGCTGGAGTTCTCAGTCACCCCTCCCTTCCTCCATGAGCGTCCATTTGATTCTTTGGCTTTCCGTTACGCTTGTCATGCAGCACTGTGCTGAGTCCCTGCTGTGGCCTCTGTCTATCATAGCCTGGAGATTTTTTCAAATGCTTTGTCATTTCGTCTTCCGTAACGGAGCTCTGATAGAACAGATTTGTCTCCCCATACAGTGATCAGATCCAGTATCTCCCGTACGGTCCATGCTGGAGCTCTTTCTGGATTTGGGATTTCATCGCCACCCGTGCTGATCAGAGCTCCATGCTGGGCAAACAGGAAATGAAATTCAAAAGTTAGCAGGGCTTTTCCTGTCTACCTGGCCAGTGCATCCGAGTTCAGATTGCTTTCCAGAGCGGTCACAATGGTGTACTGTGGGATACCGCCCGGAGGCGAATCCCGTCGAATTGCGGCCACACTAACCCTAATCCGACATGGCAATACCGATTTCAGAGCTACTCTCCTCGTCGGGGAGGAGTACAGAAATCGGTTTGAGAGCCCTTTATATCAATATAAAGGGCCTCGTTGTGTGGACGGGAGCAGGGTTAATTTGGTTAATGCTGCTAAATTCGGTTTAAACGCATAGTGTAGACCAGGCCTTAGTGGGGGAGGTGAGCCAATAATAGATTACATCAAAACAGCTGAGTTCTTTATTGCCTATTTTGCTTAAGTCTTCACTAAAATGGTTAATGGTGATCAGATACTCAACCCAGTTAATCATTAATGAAAAATGCGAAGGAAGACAAGCCAAAAGAGGGAAAGAACAGGTTAAAGAATATTTCAATATGTTGGATTTGTTCAGGTCAGTAGGGCCTGATGAAATTCACCCTAGAGCGCTTAAGGAACTAGCTGAAGCAATCTCAGAACCGTTAGAATTCATGATGGACGAGTGAGGTCCAAGAGGACTTGAGAATGGCAAACATAATACCTATCCTTAAAAGAGGGAAGAAATAGGATCTGGGGAACTACACACCAGTCAGTCTACCTTCCATTCCTGGAAGGATACTGGAACAAATCATTAAACAGTCAGTTTGTAAGCACTTAGAGGATAATAGGGTTATAAGAAATAGCTAACATGGATTTGTCAAGAACACATCATACCAAACCAATCTAATTAGCACTGAACCCCCACTTGGTCAGGCAACTCCCATCTTTTCATGTGCTGTATATTTATACCTGCTTACTGTATTTTTCACTCCATGCATCTGATGAAGTAGGTTATATCCCACAAAAACTTATGCCCAAATAAATTTGTTAGGGTATGTCTACACTACCCACGTTACAGCGCGGCCATGGCTGTGACATGGGCAGTATAGACACACTTTATCACTGGGGAAGAGCTCTCACGGCGATTAAAAAAACCAAACACCCCTAATGAGCAGTGGTGGCTTTATGCCAGGAGCATGGCTCCCAGTAATAAAGCATTGTCTATACTGGTGCTTTTCAGCGCTAAAACTTTTGTCGTTCGGCGGAGTGTTTTTTCACACCCCTGAGCAACAGAAGTTTTAGTACTGAAAGTAGCATTGTAGACACAGCCTAAGTCTCTAAGGGCATGGTGACACTTGCAGATGTAGAGCGCTGTGAGTTAAACCCACCTTCGTAGAGGGCAGTAGGGAAAGCACTGTAGTCTGTCCACACTGACAGCTGCCAGTGCACTGGTGTGGCCACATTAGCAGCTTTTGCAATAGCCACAAAGAGCAGTGCATTGTGGGCAGCTATCCCAGCATGCAAGTGACTGCAATGTGCTTTTCAAATGAGGGTGGAGTGAGGTGGAGTGTGACAAGAAGTGTGTTGTGTGTATGTGGGGGGAGAGAGAGTGGATTTTTGGGGTGCTGAGAGTGTGTCAGCATGCTGTCTTGTAAGTTCAGACCCCCTCTCCCCCCACCTCTCTCTCATTCAAAGGAAACAGTAAATGCTTGCTTTTTTCTCGGAGCTGATAAGCGCCCGGCTTCTCCTAAACGGAGCTTTGAAAGGGCATTTCTGCATTCCTGCAGCCAATTTCACAACAATGACAAGAGTGGCCACTTGACTTAAGGGGACTATGGGATGTTTCCGGAGGCTGATCATAGCGTATTAATGCAACACCTCGTTCACACTGCCAGTGGACGGAGAGTGAGCTAGGGCACCCGGGGCTGCTTTATTGTGCTGTAACTCACAAGTATAGCCAAGGCCTAAGGTGCCACAAAGACTCCTCGTTGTTCATTATGAATCAGTGGCCCTGCTGGTTGCAATCCTTGTTTCACCAGGGGAGAGCCATTAACTGCTGATGGCCCTTGATAGCTTTATAACAGCTTTTCACACATAGCTTCCCCACTAGGGGTGTCAAGTTCTAACAATGAATTCTCACAGCCACAATCAAAGGTTACAGTCCTAAATAGCATTCACAAACCAAATGAAATGTGTAAGTTGACTTAGACAAATCCCATATTCTGTCACAGTGATAACAGTATTTGCAAACCCAAAGGTTATTGTTTAACATTTGTTCATCTTTGGAAATGGGAATTGCTCTGTATTATTATGATTACTCTCACAAGTGTGGTCCCATCTGTTAAGGAGCCTTACCTTTCCATTCTGTCACCACAACAGAACATTTGTGTGCATGGTTAAGATGAGATGCACACTGCATTTTCTTGTACAGGTGTCACATCAGAAGTCATGGCACTATACATTGTATGATTTAGTTCATTATATGTATTTACTCTCCTTACTTCAATGAACAGTAGCAGTTCGTGGGGAAAGTTCAATCTGCAAAGCAACTATTGTGACAATAGCTGATGGAACAACTATAGATGTAATTTTATTTTATTTTATTCTATTTAGTTAGTTAGTTATTTTGCCATAATGCCCAAGCCTGTGAAGTTATGGAATTCTTATGGCGGTCACATAATTATATAAAGCTAGTGGAGCTGGATCTGTTAATCTGAGTCCAGAATCAATTCTCTTTAATGGAGTATTTATCCCCAGGTGTCCCAACCAGATCATGCACTAATACTGCACAGTAGTGATCTTCCCCTCATGAGCCATCATCACATGTTAAACAGTGCATTTATTAGGCTCATGCTACAGAGCTTCTTTATACTTAACAGTCCTCGTTAGAGGCACAATTGATCCAGTGAACCCTTTTTATGGTCAGTACCTCTTGGGGATGAGTTTTCATCAGATATTTCATTTGTGCTATACCCTGACTCATTTTTATATAACAAACTTTTTGTTAGTAGTGTTATTGTAGCCATATCTGTCCCAAATATTGTAGCTGTATCTGTCCCAGAGAGGCAAGCTGGGTGAAGTAATATCTTTTATTGGACAAACTTCCGCTGGTGAGAGAGACGTGCTTTCGAGCTTACACAGAGCTCCTCTTCAGGGGACGGGGAGGGGCTTAGGGCAGAATGGAGGCAGGGCCTGGGAGGAGTGTGGGCAGGGATGCAAGTGGAAGAGGTGGGATAGGGGGTTAGCCTCCCCCATGGGAAGCTTCACCTGCCACCTATGCCTATCAGACATCATCCTCAAGGGACACCTGCACAACATTTTCAAAAGACAAACCGGTGAGCTTAAATTCATAACTCTGCTAGACATTAAAAATCATGGATTGAATAGAGACAGTGGATTTATAGCATATAGCAACAATCTATAACACACTCATAATCCCCTCCTCCCACCCGCTGCTTTTCCCACACATACACTTTCCCCATTATGACTGGTGGGGTGCTAATGGATCATTCACCTTGAATGGTCCCTTGAAATAAGTGTTAACTATTTATGCTAAACCATCTGTTAAACCTCCTATTTAGTTGTGACACTACTGAGTACATTTCCCTGACCTGAAGAAGAGTGTAACCTCGAAAGCATGTCTCTCTCACCAATAGAAGTTGGTCCAATAAAAGATATTGCCTCATCCAGCTTGTCTCTCTAAAGAAGAGGTCTCCAGATTGTGAGGCATGCCACCCTAGACGGGTGCAGAGGAACATTCGGGGGTGTGGTAGGACTCAGGCCAGCCACCACGGCAGGCAGGGAGGGAGTGCCACCCAGCCCTGTGCAGCACCCAGGGACGGCTCCAGGCACCAGCGCAGCAAGCTGGGGCGGCAGGCTGCAGGGGGCAGCCTCCCAGTCGCTGTGAGGGTGGCAGGCAGGCGGCTTTTGGTGGCATGCCTGCAGGAGCTCCACTGGTCCCGCGGCTTCGGCGGCAATTCAGCAGCGGCTACACCGAAGGCACGGGACTGGCAGACCTCCCACAGGCATGCTGCTGAATCCACGTTACCAGCTGCCTGACTGCCGTGCTTGGGGCAGCAAAATACATAGGCCCCGCCTGCAGCTTCAGGTCCCAACTATGGCCCTGCACAGCTCTACACCCAGCCCCAGCCTCAGCCCCTGGTTGCATCTCTGTTCTCAGTCCCAGACCTGCCCCCAGCTGCAGCCCCAGCCTTGGCCTCCTTACCCAGTCCACGTCCTCCCATCCCTGACCTGGGAGCTGTGACCCCACTCCCAGCTCTGTGTGTGTGTGTGTGGGGGGCCTCGGACAGAGGTAATGGGGGGATGTGACCTGAAAAGTTTGGGGACCAGTGCTCTAAAGCTCTGTTAGCATCAGTCTGAGCTTTATTTTGTTTCTTTGCAGTACAGCTGTAAAAGTAACTGTACTTGTGTATAAATGGAAAGGCAAAAATCACCCCAAACAGAAATAATAGAGAAAGGTTAGTGTCAAACCTTAGTCCCAGATTTGGACCTTAGCGTCCAAAATATGGGGGTTAGCATGAAAACCTCCAAGCTTAGTTACCAGCTTGGACCTGGTACTTGCTGCCACCACCCAAAAAATTAGAGTGTTTTGGGGCACTCTGGTCCCCCCGAGACCCAAACCCTGGGGACCCCAAGACCAAAACCCTTGAGTCTCACAACAAAGGGAAATAAATCTTTTCCCTTCCCCCCCCTCCAGGTGCTCCTGGAGAGATACACAGACACAAGCTCTGTGAATCTAAACAGAGGGAGTCCCCCCTCTGTAATTCCAATCCTGGAAACAAAAGCACTTTCCTCTTCACCCAGAGGGAATGCAAAATCAGACTAGTAAATCTAACACACACAGATCTCCCTCTGACTTCTTCCTCCCACCAATTCCCTGGTGAGTACAGACTCAATTTCCCTGAAGTTTCCCAGAAAAGAAAACTCCAACAGGTCTCAAAAAGAAAGCTTTATATAAAAAAGAAAGAAAATACATAAAAATGGTCTCTCTGTATTAAGGTAACAAATACAGGGTCAATTGCTTAAAAGAATATTGAATAAACAGCCTTATTAAAAAAGAATACAAATCAAAGCACTCCAGCAACTATAGACATGTAAATACCAAAGAAAAGAAATCATGTAACTCACTATTTGATCTTTGTCCTTACAACTTGGAAACAGAAGATTAGAAAGCAGAAACTACTTCTCCAAAGCTCAGAGAAAGCAGGCAGACAGAAAACAAAGACTCAGCCACAAACTTCCCTCCACCCAGAGTTGAAAAAAAAATCCTGTTTCCTGATTGGTCCTCTGGTCAGGTGCTTCAGGTGAAAGAGACATTAACCCTTAGCTATCTGTTTATGACAGTTAGAAACTCCATCCTTCCTACTTCATTAGGTTTATATCTGATTCAGAAATAATAGTCACATCCTGAGCTGTGGGTGAGGCGTCCTTGCTGCTCCTCAGGACCAGAGTTTGCAGAAGTGTCTTTAAGCCATCTTTGTGCTCTTCCCAATCATGGGGCCGTCCTGCACTGGGCTGACCTTCTGACATAAGCTCGAGATGCATGAAAACTGATTTGCCAGCGGCCAACAGCCCTAAGAGACCATTATAGCAGCCAGTGATTGCCAGGGCATAGGCTGACCTGGCCATACACTCTAAACTGGCCACAGAGAGAAGGTGGTAATGTGGAAGCTGTTATACCCACTCTAAGCCACCTAAGGTTTCTCTGGGTGGCTAAGTACATCAGCTTTATAGCAGCTTTGCACTACAAAGCTGACCTAATGCAGCCTGGAATCTGACTCACTGTGTATTTCTCACATATGTTCTCTTCCCTAAGGAAAAAAATGCCTTGCTGTCTGTCTCTGTATTAAACAGTTTCCTAAATCAAGATGAATCATCAAGGACCAAATTCTGTTTTCAGTTACATCAGTGAAAACCTAGTGATGCCACTGATGAAACTGTTGAGCAGAATTTTCCCATGAATATGCTGTTTCTGTGCAAGTTCAGCAGATCCTTTGGAATTAGCTCTGAAAGGTAGCAGGAGGAGAAAGCAGTAGGTTAACTGATTGTTGACTATTGATCACTAATAGTTGTCTCTGGAGGAACTCAGGCCTGGTCTACAGTGGGTGGGTGGGGGGATCCATCTAAGATACACAACTACAGCTACGAGAATAGCATAGCTGAAGTCGACGTATCTTAGATCAACTTAGAATTACTTACTTTGCGTCCTCGCGGCATGGGATCGATGGCCGCGGCTCCCCTGTCGACTTTGCTTCCACCTCTCGCTAAGCTAGAGTTAGACAGTCGACAGGAGAGTGATCGGAGATCAATTTATTGCATCTACACTACACGCGATAAATCGATCCCTGATAGATCAATCGCTACCCGCCGATCCAGCAGGCAGTGTAGACATACCCTCAGTCTTGTGTTTTTGCCTGATGTTAGCTAGTGCTAAATGTGCATATTGATTTTATATTTGAACCCATTGCTAAACAACATGCTCTTATCTTTGCCTTTCAGATATTATTATCCAGTATCCTCAGTTCTCCGGCTACTCATACATCACCTTTGAACCGCTGAAAAATTCCTATCAGACATTCCAAATTACCCTTGAATTCAGGGTATGTTTAAGCAGTCCAAAACTCACAAAGCATTTTTAAATGGCATTCAGTTCCATTAGTGTAAAGAAGGAACAATAGAAGAGTGAGTAGCTTCAAAAGCCTATGCTGCAAGCTAGATATTGCAGTGAGTTAATCTGTAGCCTTCACCTCTGGAAATCTGGGTTTGCATCCCACAAGAGAAAATAAATTTGATAGTCTCAGCCGAGATGTTTGTCCATACTCCTGGTACTCTGTTTCTTAAGGAAGGTCCTGGAAATAGCAGTGTTGAGGGATTACAGGTTAGCACTGACTTACTGTGACAGAGCTGTACAAGTGAACTTTAGACTGCGTTATGTCTGGAATTTTTGTAAATGTCTATCTGTTCAGCAGTGGCACACATATAAACTAATTAAGTACCTCTGAACTTCCTGTTTCATAGATAAGTAGATGTCCCTCATGCTTTACAGCATACACTGATCATCTGCAGAGATGAGGAAGTTATTTTTTCCTTCTTCCACCAGGCGTAATGTCATTATGATTATTTTCTTCCTCTGAAACACTAGATACTGGACTAGTTAGATCAGTGGTCTGATCTGATAGTGTAATTTCTGTGTTCACTTGAATTCATGCTACTTATTACAGGCAGAGCTGATAGCCTGTGATTAACGTTGCCCAACACTTTCCATGAATAAGTCAGCGTTTTTATACCTGCTCCTTTGCAATATGATAGTTAGTATACATAGAAGATGTGGCCTAAAATCTGAGCCATTTTCCAATAAAACCCTAATAGTGGATGCCCATCGAATATAAGATTTGGAATTGAACCACTTCTAATTTTGACTCTGCAAGAAAAAATTCCATCCAACAGTGGTGTTTCAAAACCAATATCACTACTCCCTGTTTGTCCCCCTCTCTGAGAAAACAGTTCCTGGTTCCTGCACTATTATTTCCATTAGTGCATTTACTGTGTAGCCAGGTTTCAGAGTGGTAGCCGTGTTAGTCTGTATCAGCAGAAACAACAAGGAGTCCTTGTGGCATCTTAGAGACTGACAAATTTATTTGGGCATAAGCTTTTGTGGGCTAGAACCCACTTCATCAGATGCATGGAGTGGAAAATACAGGAGCAGGTATAAATACATGAAAAGATGGGAGTTACCTTAGGCCACTCTCATTACCACTACAAAAGTTATTTTTCCTGCCTTGGTATCCTACTGTTTATTGAATTGTCTTGTTAGACTGACTTCACACTTGGTAAAGCAACTCCGATCTTTTCATGTATTTATACCTGCTCTTGTATTTTCCACTCCATGCATCTGATGAAGTGGGTTTTAGCCTACCAGAGTTTATGCCCAAATAAATTTGTTAGTCTCTAAGGTGCCACAAGGATTCCTCGTTGTTTTTACTTTATAGCCAGGAGGTGGAGACTGACTTTTGCATGTTGATACTGTGATCGCAGGCTGAAGCAGAAGACGGTTTGCTGCTGTACTGTGGAGAGAATGAGCATGGTCGTGGTGATTTTATGTCACTGGCGATAATCCGACGCAACATCCAATTCAGGTAATGAATCTACTGCCCTTCCATGGGTGAGCTCCTCTCCCACTCCAGTCCTTGTGTGCAGTAAAAAGGGGCCCTTAAATGCTCTGCAACCAGCAAGCAGAGTATTCCCCCAGCTAAGGCACTGGGGAAGTCAGCCACAAGGCTGCCTCCTGAGGATTCCTTCACAAAGTGAACATTATTATTTCTTAGCAAGGTCAGAAATGTCTGCAGTCCACTAGCACTATGCTAGCACTGTAGCTAGGTGTGTACATTTAGTTTGCTTTATAAACAAAGGAATCCCAAGAAAATTTTCAGAACAAAGGAGACGCAGCTAACCCAGTTGTCTAGTGGTAGCACAATGCATTACTCTTCAGGAATCAAGTTTGGGACTGGAACTCAGTACCACATCACTGATCTGGTAGGAGCTTGAGGAGCTTTAAAGGAAATGAAGAAGAAGAGTCTCACATTGCTCTGTGACTGTATAGGATCATCTTAAAGGATATCTGGATAAACTTCCATCTGGCATTTATTAACTGGAATGGTGATTGCTATAAAAATGGGGGGGAAACAAAAGGGAATGATGTGTCCTAACCCTATTTCTGGCCTACCTCAACCTGACCCATATAGTGGAGACAAAGCAAAGAAAATAGCATGCTTTGTGCACATTCAGCTTTGCTGCTGTTGAGGCCTCCTTGTCAATCAGTACCAAACAATCTGAGTTTCTTACAGAATCCCGGTATTATTGCTTTAGCTCCAGCTTTCACCCGGGAGCTAGGAAAATTCCCAAGAGAAATTTTTGTGATAGCAGCAACTCAAATTCTAATATGCTGCATCTTGAAACCATTTCAGAAAGTTGGCAGGCTTCGCAATATACTTTGTATTGCCAGAGGATGCAAAGTCTCCTACATGGAAGAAGGAAACATTAAAGAAAGTTTAAAATTTGAAAAGATATTTTATCTGCACTAAAACAGACCAGATATAGATCAGTTGTCTGAGTGTTTTTATCTTGCACTTTAATGTAAAAGGAGAAACAGAGAGGCTCTGAGAAGAGAAGGCACCCTTCTTAGTCAAAAAACAAGGTTAGGTTGTTTGTTTAATGAAAAATTGTCACTTTTGGGCCCATTGTCTGGCTCTTGCAGGTTCAATTGTGGGACTGGAGTTGCTATCATTATGAGTGAAAGCAAAATCAAACTGGGCAACTGGCACAGTGTCACTGTGTTCAGAGATGGGCTGAATGGCTGGCTCCGGCTGGATAACGACACACCAGTCACAGGTAAATCTCAGGTAAGTAATCAGATTCCTAATGCTCAGCCCTGGCTCTCTGCAGACTGATGGCATTTCTTCCTAACAGGGAGTGTGTTATAATTGATCAGATTAAATTTGTGTATCTTTATTAGGGATGGGACAGTTGCATGAACCAGAATCAATTTTAACAGATTTATAATCACATAAATCAGACTGAATATTTAAAAAGGCTTGGTTTCCTCACTGCACTTTCCCATTGTCCAGCAATCCTCCAGCCACTCTCCCTAGCCCCAGATGTGTTCTCCTTTCCAATATCTAGCAGAGCGTACTGTTGCTCTCCCGAATTCCTTGCCTTGCCTCCCATATCTGCTCCCCTCTGCTGCCTAGTCCAGATAAAAAAATACCTCTCTCTCTCATGCATGCACACATTCCACCTCTCCCCACCTCACCCTCTGGGCCTGGTCTATCCTTAAAAGTTAGGTTAACATAGACACAGTGCTCAGTTGTGTGAAAAATTCCCACCCTGAGAACTGTAGTTTAGCCAACTAACCACCAGTGCTGATGCAACAAGGTTGATGGAAGAATTCTTCCATTAACATAGCTACTGCTGCTTGGAGAAGTGGATTACCTACAGTGACAGAATACCCCTTCTGTCACTATAGGAAGCGTCTATGCTACAGCACTACCATAGCACAGCTGCAGCACCCAAACTATGTAGCACCTGTAGTGCAGACAGGGCCCCAGAAACATATACAAATGTGCATATACAATGACACAGGGGCCTCAAAGACAAAAGATCTCAATAAGATTTTCATTAAATAAAATGTAAAATACAGATGGTGGAAAACTGTAGAAACACTGGTTCACTGTAAAAGGAAAAATACTAAAACATCTAAGAATGAATTGAAAAGAAAAAACAAAGAAAAATAAAATTAATAATAGACTATGAACAGTTGTCATGCAGTTAGAGACACAGTGCAAGAATCTGCCCTGAGTGAGGCCTCATTTAACTCCAATGATTTCATGTGGCACAACCAAGATAAATATTATAAATGAAGATACCTTGACTTGATCCCCTGTGACCTGAAGAGAGAACAGAAGGAAAATAATTAGTGGACAATTGCCAATAACTCAGCTCCTTTTACTTCTACTACCCCCAGGACAACTACAACATGCCCCCACCATCACCCCCTGAAAATGGAATGGTTTTGATTTGGCTCTAGAGGTTATATCACTAGATTTGGCTTTAGACATTTATTTACAGACTCTAAATATAGTATTTAAAATAAAAGACCCAAAGGCACTGGCTACACTTAAAAGTTGTGCACTTTAACTATGCTGGCATAGTTGAAGCAGTAAACCCCCCACCTAAGTGTAGCACAATTATACTGGTTATACAAGTGCTTATGCCAGTAAAATTTATTCTGATAGGGGAACCAAAATAAGATGTACTGGTGTAAAGCACCTTATCCTGGCACAACTGCATCTGCCCTAGGACTCTTACTGAGATAACTATGTCCTAAAAAAACCAAATAAATAAAAAAAATCACATGCTTTTCCAACATAGATATGCCAGTAAAACTATGTTGAGTCCTGACCTAAAGAAAACAAATGATGTAGAATAAAATTTAGCCTTGACATAAATGGGTGTAATTCCACTGAAATCTCTCCTTTTAACACTGGAGCTTAATTTATTATTATTTTTTTATTTAATGCTCACACTTTGCTCAGTGCTGTCCAAGACACAAATGTTAAGTTACTCTGGACCCCACAGAGCCTACAAATGAAAACACAAACATAGGAAAACAAAGTATACTGGGAAGTGCAAAGGAAGCACAGACATGCCCTCATAATCAAATGATTCGTTAATTTTGTTTACATTAGTAGATCCATAACATCAAGATAAGAAATAGGCATAAAAGTAAATGTTTAGGGTGATAATTTTTTGGGGAGGAGGAATGGGTGGGAGAGAGTTACTAATGGACAACCTAGTTTTCCTCAAAAGGCCTCTTTTTCTTCATTGAGGGGAAAAAAGTGATCATGACTGCATAGCTTAATTATCTTGCCTTCATTAGTCTATCATAGAATATAATGTGTTATTTAAAATAGTTAAACAGCTCTGTTTTACGTTGTAGGGCCAATATAGTAAAATTACCTTCCGGACTCCTTTCTATCTTGGTGGTGCTCCTAGTGCATACTGGTTGGTCAGAGCAGCAGGAACCAACCGTGGCTTTCAGGGCTGCGTTCAGTCACTCATTGTCAATGGGAAGATAGTTGACATGAGACCCTGGCCACTAGGGAAGGCTTTAAGCGGTGCTGATGTAGGTAAGTGCAATGTTATGGGATCCTTTATCAATGTTAAACAAGAATAATAGGGTTATTTTCTACCAATTGAAAAATGAAACAATTGTGTTCAGAGTTTGGTTGGGGAGAGTGGGGGATGGGTCTGTATATTTTGTATAGTATTTCTCTAGACTCTGTAAAGGATTTTGATCTTGTATTTCAAACACCCAGTGAAGACAAGCTCTCAACAAAGCATGCTGACTGTTGGCCTGGGCACATTATTAGTAATTGCCCCAGGGAAAGTGGGAGCTCCCATGGACGAATTTCAGATCCATGACAGAATTTCTTGGTATGATAAAGGACTCTTCTTCCCAAATAAGGCCCCAGAGCCCAGCAGTTCTCAAACTACGGTCAGCAGACCCCTGAGGGTCCGCAAGGGTACTCCAGGGGGTCCGCGAGTCATGTCCGGGGCCGCTGGCCCTCTGATCAACTCCTCCCCCTCCCTCCCAGTGCCTCCTGCACACCACGCAACAGCTGTTCAGTGACGTGCAGGAGATGCTGGGTGGGAGGGGGAGGAGCAGGGATGGGGTGCACTTGTTGGAGGGGGCAGAAAGAGGCGGGGAAGAGGAGGGGCAGGGATGGAGTGGGGCCAGGGAAAGGTGGGGTGGGTGGAGTCTTGGGGAAAGGGGTGGAGTAGGGGAAGGGCCTGGGGCTGAGCAGTGGTTGAGCACCCCCGGGGAAAATTACCAGAGATCACCCCCCAGTTCCAGTAAGGACTCTGATAGGATTCAGTCCTTCAAATTCCACCAAGGGGTTCTTCTGTCATCACAAATTCATAACATTTTTGCCCAGAACAAGAACCCTTGTGCATAGGTTAGCCTTTCCTTTATGCAGACTGCAACTGTGATCTGCAGAGACCATGAATAGATTATCAGCCAGACAATGGTTCTCTCTTCAGGGCATAGCTGCAAAAGATTGAGTGCTGAGGTGGGAATCTGTATTCCCTTTCTTCCCCTTGTACTTTCTAGGGAAATCCCTATATCTTTATCCAGAAGTTCCTTCTTGTGTGGCACATTGTTTAAAATAGTCCTTTGATGCTTATAACACTTAAATAGGCCGTATCTTCCATCTAGAGAACTTACATACAATTCCCACAATAATACATCAGTTTTGTCTTTATAATACAATGGACCCCAAAGCTATTTAAACCTAGTTTAGTAAAGTCTCCCAAAAATATTGAAGGAAATTGACATGTCTGTCACACTTACAATCTAAACAGAACAGGTGATTTGGCCAGGGTCACACAGTGAGTCAGTGGCAAAGGCAGGAATAGACCCCATACATCCTGACAGTTCTGTGTTTCAGCCATAAAGTCATCTTTCTTCTCTTTTTTTGTAGTTTTGCAGTCCAAATCCCAGTATGGCAGCGATCAGTATGAAACTTATTAACAACTGCTCTGTTTTCTCTGGATAAAATGACCAGACTTCTGTGCCATATAAGAAAGGAACAGATTGACCCAGAAACCGGACACTGAAAAAAATAGGGTTTTGGAAGCACAGAGGGTAATTTCATGATAGAGTGAGAATCTATGGAAAATGGCTTAAAACCTTTCTAAGGTTCCCTGATCCCTAATCTGTAGTGCCTCTTGGGTCTCAACTAGTCATTTCCAGCCATGTGCCTTCCGCACACTGTTGCATTAACAATCAACATCAACTAAAATAAATGTTGAATTTTTCCCTGTGTGACCTGAAGCTGAAAGATAGAACCATACTGTGTGTTACATTGCTCCTCACAATTGCAAAGCTTGCTGTGTACCATGTACCATGGAAGCTTTGCAGACAGTACAGAAAATGACTTAAAACTGTACATAATATAAACTGGAATTAGCCATTCAAGTCTTTTAGCTTTTCTGGTAACTGACCTTCTATTCTGTTCTGCTTATATTGGGTATAAATCAGGGACCACAAAATGGAAAAAAAGAAGAGAGAGGCCTGTCCTGTGTATAAATCAGTCCTACTGGTGGGATTATGAATCCCATATAGAACTGTAAATCAAAGTGTTCGCAAAGGAGGAAGGGCTGACACCTTTAGTACTACATATTCCTGCTGAAGCTCCCTTCTTGTTCTTCTGCCACTGTGAGGGTCCCACACCCTGGGATTTGATGTAGACATGAGATGCAGGAGGGGAAGCTTGACTTTTCAGTGTACTCATCAATACTGAACTGAAAAATGGAATACCTTAGTGTCACCTGGGGAGGACGGGGAGGAGGGTTTGTTTGGACAGCAGGATCATAGAACCATAGGGTTAGAAGGGACCGCAAGGGTCATCTAGTCTAACAGCCGGGCAAGATGCAGGATTTGTGGATGGTCCTTAGAAACTGAGAATGCGCTGGCTGAAACAAAAGCTGTCTCTTCATCTTAATCACTGAATCCTGTGGCACCTTATAGACTAACAGACGTTTTGGAGCATGAGCTTTCGTGGATGAATACATACATGCATTCGACGAAGTGGGTATTCACCCACGAAAGCTCATGCTCCAAAACGTCTGTTAGTCTATAAGGTACCACAGTATTCTTTGCTGCTTTTACAGATCCAGACTAACATGGCTACCCCTTTGATACTTAATCACTGAGAACATGTCAGCCTACCATTAATTTTAAAAAATGTATTGTCCTTTATCTCAAAGATATTTTTAAAATTTGTTGCTCATGAAAGTGCAAAACTAACAGAAATGACCACCACTACACTAGACTTAGTACAGATGGGTGTTGTGTTGTGTAGGTTTCTACTTACATCTCTGCCCATATCAGGGCCAGCTCCAGGCACTAGCGAAGGAAGCAGGTGCTTGGGGCATCCAATAGAAAGGGAGGCTGCACGCCCGGGTCTTCAGTGGCAATTTGGTGGTGGGTCCCTCAGTCCCTCTCTTCCTCTTTGAGCTGCTGCTGAAGTGCTGCCGATTGGCTGTTTGTTTGTTTTCTTCGCCACTTGGGGTGGCAAAAAAGCTGGAGCCAGCCTTCGCCCATGGGTCTCTGGTAACCAGCAACACCCTCCTAATACAGTACTGGTGCTCTCCTCCCAAGCAGGGATTTCAAGTAGCACTTTCCAGGGCCAGTCCCACAGATGTCAAAGCCTGACATTTGAATGTAGTCATCTGTTCATAACTGATGAGATCGCAGATTGATTAGTATATTGTTGAATTAGGGAAGGGATGGTACTGGCCATGATTAGTTTGGCTCTTTGTGTTGAGGCCTTAAATATTCCACGATGATAATGATGTGGATCAGTGAACAGATGGGTAGGAAGAGGTCATCAGTTGCTGACATCTGCTTTGAGAGGTCTGTTTATTGGATTTTTCTTTATGAAGCTTGGTAAGTGAATTCAGTTTATCTGGCCTTTCTTGCCTCGGTGTGCTGCTGGACTCCTCCTTTTCACTCCTTTGGATTTGATTTATCACAAGCTGCTGTTTATATTGTGGTAGAGCATAAGGGTCCCTATTGGGAACAGGCCCCATTGTGCAAGCACTGCCCCATATAGCTGACAATCTGGGTAGCTAGTGTGGGTTGGTATAAATTGTTGCATAATTTGTCCCTCTTTAGCATCATGATGGTGACGAGTTAGATACTGCTGGCATAACTCAGGGCCCCCAGGTAATGCAAAGTCCCCTGGGAGCGGTGCCCAGAAGAGTCTGGCCAGGCAGCCAAAGGAGAAAGCAGTGGAACTTTCATTCCCTAGTGTGGACTCTGCAAGAGATGGCTCCTATGGAACTCCAGTCACAGTTTTAACGTTCTTCTGCCCCAGTGGGAGCCATGTGGGGAAGGAAGCAGTGTGTATGCCGTTTGGGACAGTCTTGTGTAGGAAAGACGCAATGCAGACTCTGCTCACTGTGTCCATGGGAGAATTTCCCTGTGGCACAGCAGACCTTCATAAAGCCTGATGTTTTATTAGCGGTTTTTCCCAGGCCACAAACTCAGAGAGAGCTGATATGTAATTTGGAATTCCCCCTGGGTGGAATCCTTTGGGTGAAACACTTTGAAATCAATGCGAGCTTTACCATTGACTTTGATGGGGCCAGGATTTCATCCCATCTCAGAGGTATGTTCCTCTGAAAAACATCTGCGAGCAGGTGCACAGACCTCTAAGTCTTGGTCTGAGCTACAAACTTAGGTTGGTATAACTATGTTGCTCACACCCCTGAGTGACACCGTTGTATTGTCCTAACCCCCAGTGCAGACAGTGCTATGTTGACAGGAGGGCTTTTCCCATCGACATAGCTACCATCTGTCAAGGAGGTGGCGTAATTATGCTGCTGGGAGAAGCTGCAGTGCTGTTAGTGTAGACAAGCCTTGAGAGTGAAGACTCTGGAAGCGCTACACTGCTACATCATATATATTTACAGATGACTCCATAGTCTATCAGAAAACTCATATCCTTATGATTAAGAAATAAAAGTAGAATCTAACAGTTAGAGAACTCTACTGGAACCCGTGATGTCTGGGTTCCATCTGTGACTTTGCCATTCACTGGTTGCCTCAGTTTCCCCATCTATAAAATAGGCCTTTTACTATTCACCTCCATCATGGTGCTGCTATGATTATTAGTGATAAATGGAGAGAGAGCCTCAAAGTATAGGTTTCCTAGTGGTAGCCGTGTTAGTCTGTATCAGCAAAAAGAATGAAGAGTACTTATGGCACCTTAGAGACTGACAAATTTACTTGGGCATAAGCTAAAACCCACTTCACCAGATGCATGCAGTGGATATATATAGCTTCCTCCTGTATTTTCCACTGCATGCATCCGATGAAGTGGGTTTTAGCCCACGAAAGCTTATGCCCAAATAAATTTGCTAGTCTCTAAGGATATGTCTACACAACCTGCCGGATCAGCGGGCAGTGAGCGATCCAGTGGGGATCAATTTATTGCATCTAAATTGGCCCCTGAGCCCTCTCTCGTAGACTCCTGTACTCCAGGGCCACAAGAGGTGCAAGCAAAGTCAACGGGGGAGTGGCAGCAGTCGACTTACTGTGGTAAAGGCACCACAGTAAGTTGATCTAAGTATGTTATTCACATAGCTGAAGTTGCAGAACTTAGATCGACACCTCCCTGCCTCCTACCAGTGTAGACCAGGGCTAAGGTGCCACAAGTACTACTCGTTCTTTTTTCAAAGTATAGGTGCTCTGTGTGTGCAAGTATTATTTAAACCCACAACAGTGGAGTATATTCAGATGACAGGCAGTACCGCAGGATTCCCACTCTTAGCCAGCCCCCCTTTACCATTGTTGACAGCTGTTTTTGAGAAATGAAGGGGAAAAACTAGCATTGCAAGAACAGCTGTTCACATAGCTGGCTGGCTGGGGAGGCATTTTGTAGGGTAATTGCCTCTCTTCACCTGAAAGTGGAACTCATCCTGTCCCTGAGGAGATGTATCCACATGGGTTCTGTCTTTAACCTGTCCTCTGGTTGGGTCATACTTTGTGCTATGAATAGTGTAATCAGGCCATCACTTGGTACATTAAAAACTAGGCTTGAAGAAACACTTATAAATGTACAATAGGGAACAATTCTGCACTGTCAGGGAGACGGACAAAATGACCTCATAGACCTTTTTCCTTCTGTGATCCAAAGTTTTTATTCCAGGTTGTATAGCACAGTGGTCTTGTTTGTGTAATAGGACAAAACAATTAATCAACTCTGGTTGAAATGACTGGCTGAATTGAAGTTTATCATGTGTTAAATCTCTACAGAAGTTCTTTTCCTGCTGTTCTTTACACACTGAATGAATGTGAGATAGGAAATCAACCTCTGAGTTTGAACTGCACTCATGCTAGGACCCCACTGAGGTTTTGCAGTGCCCTGTGCAGTAGATTAAATATTTCTGCCTGATGCTCCTCTCCCTGTTTAAAAAAAGGATTCCTCTTGTCAACAGCAGGTTTGCCAAACTTTGCTCAGTCACTCCAGATAATACAACCACTCCCAGCTTGTCAGTTCAGACTCTGTTTCCTACTCACCCTTCTGCATGTTTCTTGTCTAAGTGATCCAATCTGTAATCTGAGGTAAATCACTTTGAAAATACTCACTTGGAGTTCCCTCTCTATATATACCCCACCTCCAGGAGTATGTTTGAAGGTACTCAAGTGTAAGTTTGTTCTTCTTCACCATTTTGTAGCACTTTACCCCTTTAAAACACTGCAGAAACATAAGCAATGTGCTTACACTCACACACAGTGCATGTGTTGATCTGGGCCTTGTTAACTTATATTTACAATTTATTCTTGTAGACTAGGGGGGAAATGATTTAAAGAAACAATAATACAATTTAAAATAAAGAAAAATATCTGAGTTAACTGGTACTTTATACACTTCTAAGTATTAAACACTGACTGAGAAGGAAATTAAAAAAATCCCTCCTTCTGTGACAGTTTTGATATTGTTACCTCAGAGCACCTTTCTGTACTGTAGACATCATATGCCAGTGTGGTGGAAATGGTGATTAGAAAACCCATATGTTGGTAATATGGATCCCCTGCAGTGCAGACAGAACAGTTAACAGCTACATGTTGGTTAATAAGCTTAGATGCTCCTGCTTAACACATTCAGCGCTTACCATACTGTCCCCAAACTCTGAATGAACAAAGCAGCACTTAAGATAATTGAGGTTAAACAAATCGCCATGTTTGTAATGTAAACAATCAAGTGACACATGGAGATTCTGAAATACACATTCGTGAGAACAACAAAGATGCTACTGAGGGTAGGCAAAACCCAGTCATCTGGTGAATGGTTATACTGTAAAAAAAAAATCTTGTGAGTTGTTATTTGGTTAGTTCTCATTTCTACCATTTTAAAATCAATGCTAAAATCAACCACTTAGCCTAAAATCTGCTTTGTAGTTTTGCAGATTGAGAGAATTCTGTTTATTTGAGAAAGCAAATTGCATTTGTTTGTAACAACAAGCAAGCAGCTGGCTAAATCCTCTTGGATTAACTGGTATGGTATGACATTCTGGCTGTGAGTTTAGGTGAATGCAGCAGTGGAATCTGCGATGAGGCTTCCTGTATTAACAGTGGTACCTGCACTGCAAGCCAAGCTGATGCATACGTGTGCCTTTGCCCTCTTGGATTTAAAGGTCGTCATTGTGAAGAAGGTGAGAGGACACCAGATGTGTTTTATTTCTGACTTACATGTTAGTCCTTGTTCAATACATTTTTTCAGTAGGATAAGACCACTTTGGATGTCATTGAACTATCAGAAAACAGCCCCGATTTGTTCCTTCTCCTGCAAAACACATGCATATGCTGGTAAGATGGTGATAGATGCCTTGTGTGCATGTCATGTTGTTTATTTTTATGGGCTAGAGTGCATCTTGCATGGATAAGCAGGTGAGACTCCATGTTCCCGTTGACTGCTGCGTGTGGATAGGGGAACGGTTGCAGTCCTTGTGCATTTCAGAGCACAGGGACTGCTCCTTCTTCACACTGCCTGCTGGGCAAGCAATTCTAAGGGCTTGGGAGAAAACAGGGCCACGTTTCTGATTTTTCTCTATGCCTGACCAATAGAGCTGGGCTGTCTGAGGAAGGAAGTTCAGCAGCATGTTTATCCTGTGTGCCTGAGAGTTGCAGAATGAATGGCAGGGCATCTAGTGTGACAGTAGATTTAAATGCATAATGAAGAAAGCCGTCTGAAATTGGTTAGTGAGTTAGTCAGTTTCTTACCTTATAGCCTAAGGTGACCTACTTATTTTTTCTGGACTTCCAGCATTTATCCTGGCCATACCTCAGTTCAATGAGTCATTGAGGTCATTTGCTACAACACCCTGGCCATTGGAACCACAGAACTACCTTTCTTTTACGGAGTTTGAGATGACATTTCGTCCAGATTCAGAGAATGGGGTCCTTTTGTACAGCTATGACACAGACAGCAAGGACTTCCTGTCTCTTAACATGGTGGCAAGCTATGTGGAGTTCAGGTTTGATTGTGGTTCAGGAACAGCCATTATCAGGTAAATGTTATTTGTAATAGTTTTTCAGACAATGCCACAAGGAAGATATAGGAAAGGAATAGCCATGTTGGAGAGGCTACTGGTTTGTGCAGTTACGTATTCACTCTCCAACAAAATCCAGTGACGGGTACTTCTGGGGAAGGCATAGAAGCCATGTGTCTAATTGCAATACTATAACACGGGAGTATTTTTCCTATTACCCTTATCCGGTGGTCTGAAGCTAGCATGAGCATTGATAGCACTTATCATTTCATCCTACCCTGCAACTGCAGATGTTATTCTTATCCACATAGAGAAAATACTTTAAAAATATTAACCCCCTTGCCCCAATAATATTATCACAAGAAATTAAGGAATAATATATAATGAAACTGTAGATATTTTACAGTAATCTTTAGCAATAGCCTAATATGTAGCAATAATGTATGCAAAGATGTGTGAGTAATAGAGTATATTACCTGTGGTCTTTATATGTTGTATGCTTCCTGTGTTCATAGGAAATGTTAGTCATACTGGAGGCTGTGAAATATATTGATTTTCACTGTGGGAGGGCCTGAGTGCATACATTCAGATAACATCTTGCAGTCTCTATCTTCTATATGTAATCCATACTACAGATACATATTGAAAGAAATTATTATTTTTTTGCCCCAAATAGCATTTTTACTGCTTAAAAACACTTTGGGCCAAATTCTAACTCAGATAGATGGGTGCACATCCCATCAGAAGTTGTACATGTGTATATGAGAGTGGAATTTGGCTTTTTACATTTAAAAAAAGAGAGGGAGAAATAAATTAATATTTGAATTTCAAATACATTGAGGAAAAATACAAGTTGTTATGATTGCTGAAAAAAGTAAAATTGGTCAACCTGATGGTAAGCTTACTTGAAAACAATCAAAGCTATCCCAAAGAGTGATATCATATAATACAGAGTACTAACAAAGAGTAATAACATACAACTAACTGTGTTAAAAGGTTTGCAGGTTACAAAGTGAAGCACTCAAAGTAGGAATTTAGGTTGTCCATGCTACCTTAGTTCTTCACCTTGTGTGTATGCAGTTTTGATAGTCTTTGATTATATGATCACCTATTATTTTTTTCCCAAGGGATTCCTCCCTCATTTAGTGCACAGAATGGACAGGACATAGGGAATAGGCAGCTGTTCAATAAACATGATTACTTAAATGTGATTTATTCAGTGAGCAGTCCCTGCCTTATTACACACCATCCAAAGCCTGTAACAAATACAGAATTACTCATTTCATCACGGTGCTTTCTTGGGCACTCATCATTATAGTATCTGAGTGCCACACAAACAATGAATCTCTCTCCAGCATAAAGTAGGAGAACATTAGTATCTCAATGATACAGATTCGCTATACAACTCTGATGGGGATCAAGAATCAAGTTCTGTGAAAAATATAGTATGTGAGCATGTAAGTAAAGACTGTATCATAAATGCACATGTGCAAGTGTTAGAGCGTCTAAAAAAATGGTTTCAAGAATCTTTTATAATGGCAAGTGTTAGGCAACCTAAATGTAGGGATTGCTACCAGCTCCTCATGAAATACTTCAGTCTCGGATAGCACTGTTCCTCCATAGATCTCAAGATGAGGTAAGCAGCATTATACCTGTTTTATTGATGGTGAAATAGGCTCAGAGAGTTCATAGATGACTTGCCCAAAGTCACACATGCAGGCAGTGCCAAAGCTGGGAATATGACTCCTGTCTCCTGGCTACCTTGGCCATTGCACCATGCTGAAATGAGCTGCATGTAAATGTTATCATTATAATTAGGGATAGATGAGCTCGTTGTCACTTGGATGATGAGAGTTTAAAAGTTCATCTTGAAAGTGATTGAGTTTTGTGCTTTGCTTAGGCGACATGGTGAGCAAAGAAGCAGAATGCAGGCAGATAGCAACAGAGGGTGTAAAAGGAGGAGACAAAAAAACTGAATAGAAGATTAGGTGCAGGCTACCACTGTGTCACTCTATCCTGTACCAGGATCCACTGTGCTTATGAGACTTCACATGGGCACAGATATTCACATTCCTGGATCTTAATGCAGGATCAGGAACCTGGAAATGAGGGGAAGTGAGTCCATCCCTAACACATAGACAAAGATTCAATATAACTAGAAAAACAATTTTAAAAAATGACTCATCCTTGAGGAAAAAAGAGTTTAAATTATGTCCAAAAGGGACCACAAACTTGTACTAGTTTTGCAAACCCTGTGAATCCAAAAAATAAACTTGCAGTTCTGAAAATCTCAAACTCTACAAGGTTCACTCATCTCTAATTAAAATTACAGTTTACAAAAGCAGGAGGGTTGGCATGATGATGACTTTTTCTGCAAAGGACAGAGAATACATATATTGCATCTTATTAAGTAGTCAGACTCATCTGGTTTCTTTATTACATATTGATTTATCCAAGGCATTAAACCCTATTACCCACTGATTTATCCAAGGTGATTAAACCCTAATGGTCACTAAACAAGAAAAGGACAAAGGATGAATGACATTGCTTGGTGATGCTTTTTGGAGGGTTTGGTGTCAGAAGAACATTGGCAGAAGTGAGGTCCAAAGGCTTTGAGATTTGATTTGGATTTGAACTGCTTTAACCTAAACTAGTAAAAATGACATTTCAAAGTAAAGGGAATGTCTATAGGACTTCATTAATTGTAACATCTATGGGGATGTGGTTTCTATCCATTCTGCAGACTGTTTTTCTGTCCCAGATTAGTGCTGGGTTAATAAAGATTATCTGAACAGTTTTAAAATGTTTCCTGTGAGACTGGTGGTCACTTGGCATAATAAGAGGAGACTATGGTTCTTATTCAGAATCTCATTACATAATTAGGATCATAATTTGTTTATGGCCCCTAATGTACAACATGCAGTTAAAAAAATAAATAAATAAATAAAATAAAGGATTTCACTGTGATGGCCTGCATCAAAAGAGCTTATCCGAATTTAATGGATAAGCAAACACAAAATAACAGGTTTCAGAGTAGCAGCCGTGTTAGTCTGTATCCGTAAAAAGAACAAGAGCACTTGTGACACCTGAAAACTAACAAATTTATTTGAGCTTAAGCTTTCGTGGGCTACAGCTCACTTCATCGGTTATGTTCCATTCTATGCAACTGATGAAGTGAGCTGTAGCCCACGAAAACTTATGCTCAAATAATTTGTTAGTCTCTAAGGTGCCACAAGTACTCCTGTTCTTTTTACAAACACAAAATGTTTCTGTCTCATAAGGAGACAAAGGCTGTGGGAAACTTCTGCCTTAGGTAAATTTCTGTATCTCCAGTTTCTGTCATTGGGAGCTGGGGATGTATATCTGAGACTTTTTCCTCATATATTTAAACCTAAGTAACTGCAGAAATTGAATAGAAAGTTTAGCTCTCAGATAGTTAAATGTGCACTGGTTGCTTAAAGTGGTTTTTACAAATAAAACTAAAATGCTCTTAGTTTAGTAAAGGAACACTGACACATATTCCTTCACTGCCAGTGTTTAGAAATGGTGCCCTCTGTTAAGCCTTATATACATTGAGTTTTTGTGCAGTCATATTTTTCCCCTTTATTTTATTTAATGCTAATAGGTAAAGATACTTAGTAATTTGTTTCTGTTGAAGGAAGGATCATGGACATTATCTTCAAAAGGCTAGTTGGTAAAGACAAATGTTTGAAAGTATCAAAAAGATGCAAGTGTAGACTTCCTATAGGTTTTTATGTTTGGAGTTTTTGGTTTAAACAGGAGTGAAGAACCTGTCATTCTGGGCCAGTGGCATGAACTCACAGTGTCTCGCACTGCAAAGAATGCTATTTTGCAGGTTGATAAACAAAAGCCAGTAGAAGGAATGGCAGAGGTAAGATGCATATATTGTATATTCTCATATATAAAGCAATTTGTTCATAAAATGACCTAACTTCTCATCCAAACATTAACAAAAATGAGATCTTCAGATAAACCAGTCCCTGCTCTCCAAATCCTATAAGAGTTTATTGAAGCACATATATGGGGAAGCCTCTTCTTTAGCTTTGAGTTGGGAAGGAGAGGAGCCCAGGACATAACTGGGAGCATCTCTCTTCGTCCACTTGACCCAGGTATGTGTGCTTCGACCTACATTTCTTGTTTCATACATGAGGTTCATTTCTTCCTGTTCTTCAATTTATTGGTCATAGCTGTACCTATTACAAAACACCAGCATGTGCATTTTTCAACCCCCTAGCACCTCTAAGCACAAGTGTTAGAATTTACACTCTGAAAAACTTTTTCTCCAAATAAGCTGAGACTCAGGAGGGTTGAAAAATGGCTTCTTATTTTCTTCATGCAGAAATATTTGACTTTTCACCAAAAATCTGAAATCCAAAAGTTTTCAGGAGCAGGGCGGCCCAGAGGGGGGGCAAGTGAGGCAATTTGCCCCAGACCCTGGGCCCCACAGGGGCCCCCATGAGAGTTTTTCGGGGCCCCTGGAGCGGGGGTCCTTCACTCGCTCCAGAGGCCCCAGAAAACTCTCACGGGGCCCAGGACCCCAGAGCTTCTTCTGCTCCGGGTCTTTGGTGGTAATTTGGCGGTGGGGGGGTCCTTCCACTCTGGGACCCGCTGCCAAAGTGCCTGTTCAGGAGAAAAGTCTTCAGGTTTTCAGGCAAACTAGTATTTTTATATGGAAAGCGGACACTTTTCATGCAAAATTTCATTTAATTGGAGCCAAATGGATGGAAGTGGCAGAAAGCAAGAAAGCTACTGTCAAGGGGAATGATTACCCCAGGGGGCACACCGACCATAAACCCTACAACCGAGGACAGCCAAAGACCCCACATACAACCCAAGTAAAGCCACAGACACCCTACTCTTCCACCTCACCAGTCTCCAGTAACTCACCTCGGTCCAGTGACCCATCAGATGGAAGATGCTTTAAGTGTAATGAACTGGACATATCAAGGCCAACTGTCCAAAGACACCATGCGAGTGCAATTCATTACACCACCATCACACCAAAGATCCCCAGGCCCAGATGCCTCTCAAATACCCTTGGAGCGAAGGGAAAATTTGAGAGTGGGCGGAAAGAAGGTTACTGCGTGGAGAGACACGGGGGCACAAGTGTCAGCTATCACCAATCCTTCGTTGACCCAAATTCATCAACCCAAAGGCCAAGTTACAATTTACCCCTTCATGTCACAAGCTGTAGACTTGCCTACAGCTCAACTGCCTGTCCAGTACAAAGGCTGGTCAGGAATGTGGACTTTTGCAGTCTATGACAATTATCCTATCCCCATGCTACTGGGAGAAGACTTGGCCAACCAGGTGAAGCGGCCAAGCGAGTGGGAATGGTTACACGTAGCCAAACCAGGCAAGCTTCCAGACCCATTCCTGTTCCTGAACCGTCCACAGATGCCCCGTCTGGGTTACCAGAGACCCAGACAGAGGTAGTGGATCCGGATTCCATGCCAACCACTGAAACAGCCACAACACCTCCAGTCCCAGGCCCGGAACTGGAACAGCAACCAGCACCAGCAAGTGCAACCACATCTTCAAACTCAAAGCCAGAGGGCGCCAGCGAGCCAAAACTGGCAGAAGCAACAGACAGCCATACCCAAAAGGCTCAGCCAGAGCCTGAAATAACCTCAGGTGCACCAGCGGAGAGCGGTTCACCAGCAACGGAAACAACCCCATCACCTACATTGCTTCCAGAGGGACCAAGCCCAAGTCCACAGTCTGAGGAAGAACTGGTGACCCCAGCCTCAAAAAAGAGGTTCAGTAGAAATTTTTTTGACCAGTCTATTGGGTTTTAGTTAAATAATCAGGGTTAATTATTATTTATGAATTAAAGGTTGTTAGTTAAAAATTGGTACAGCACAACATAGAAATAAAGGCTATGGTTACCAAACTGAGTTGAAGACTGGAAAAGTGACTTCAGCTTGATTTATCCCTAACTAATATCCAAAAACTCTCATCCTTATATACTTGTTCAAGACCGAAAATAATTCCTTTCCCATAACTGATTTATCTGAGGAGTTCCTTTTATGGTATTTCAGCTTACCTAATTAATGAGCTAACAATAGCTTAGTTTTTGTCCTTTTATGGTATTTTAGCTTATTTAATCAATTAGCTAAAGATATTTCTAACTACATCCTTATTATAGGAAACACCTGTGATAACAAGTAATTTCTAGTTAGCTAAAAACATCTTTCAGTGAGTCACTATTGTATTGAATATTGAAGACTTTTGTAATAACAAGTATCCCTCATTAATCAATCAAAAGATGTCTTTTCCTTGGTATTTTGACACATTCTCAACAGGTCAGGGTAAAAATATTACACAGTTTCCCTTATTTGGTCACACTATAAAGTTCAACCAAACATCCAAAGTCCTTAGAATCATAGACACAAAGCTCTAGAATTATAGATACAAAGCACTTTGGTTCATGGACAAAGGATCATAGCATTTTATATATAAATTAGGGCTGTCAAGCAATTAAAAAAATTAATGGCAATTAATCATGTGATTAATAAAATTAATTGTGCGATTAATTGCACTCTTAAACAATAATTAAAATACCATTTAAATATTTTTGGACATTTTCTACATTTTCAAATATATTGATTTCAATCACAATACAGAATACAAAGTGTACAGTCCTCACTTTATATTTATTTTTGATTACAAAGTATTTGCACTGTAAAAAACAAAAGAAATACTATTTTTCTGTTCACCTAATCCAAGTACTGTAGTGCAGTCTCTTTATCATGAAAGTTGAACTTACAAATGTAGAACTTTGTAAAAAACACCTGCATTCAAAAATAAAACAATGTAAAATTTTAGAGCCTGCAGAGTCCACTCAGTCCTAGTTCTTGTTCAGCCAATCACTCAGACAAACAAGTTTGTTTACATCTGCAAGAGATAATGTTGCCCACTTCTTGTTTACAATGTCACTGAATGTGAGAATAGGCGTTCACTTAGCACTGTTCTAGCTGGCATTGCAAGATATTTACGTGGCTGTAAATGTAAAGAAACTTGTTTGTCTTAGCGATTGGCTGAACAAGAAGTAGAGCTGAGTGGACTTGCAGGCTCTGAAGTTTTATATTGTTTTGTTTTTGAGTGCAGTTGTGTAACAAAAAAATTCTACATTTGTAAATTGCACTTTCACGAAAAAGAGATTGCACTCCAGTACTTGTATGAGGTGAATTGAAAAACACTATTTCTTTTATCATTTTACAGTGCAAATATTTGTAATAAAAATAATATACACTTTGATTTCACTTAAAACACAGAATACAATATATATGAAAATATAGAAAACCATCAAAAATATTTAATACATTTCAATTGGTATTTATTGTTTAACAGTGCAATTAAAATTGCGATGAATAGCGATTAATTTTTTTATAGCGATTAATTTTTTGAGTTAATCACATGAGTTAACTCCGGTTAATTGACAGCCCTAATATAAATCTGGGACTACAAAGAATTATGGGTAATCTAGTTCATCTGCTATCAAGCTATCAACAATAATGAACAAAGGAGAAGAAGGTGGTTTCTAGTTTTTTCTCTCTAGCTGAGCATTGTGCCTGAGCTGTAAAGAGAGGTTAGCTTTGAAGCTGCCAACAAGGAGCTCCTGCAGAACTGGAATTACACAGTTAGCATGTCCTTAAATTTAGAGTCCTTCCAATTCATACAAAAAGGTTAACTAGAATTCCAGTGTAGTCTGAGTGACTGCTTCAGCTTCCAGCACCCGGTTCAGACATATGATATTTCTTCCTTTTACCTGTTTCCTTTATTACAACTTTGCTTTTTTCAAATACTGCAAGCGTTTGACTCTTCTCTGTTTAGTGTTGATTTTAACTCTGAGGGCCTGGTTCTGATTTCACTGCTACCAGTATCACACCAGTGTGACTGCAGTGGAGTTATTCCCACTTCACACAGATATGATCAAGAGATCAGAATTAGAACTGGCTAAAAAAAGGAAAGAGAAGAAATTCAATATCATTTTAATGCTCTTCCTCCCCACCCCCTGCTCCCCTCAGTTTTTATCAAAATGTTGAAACATTTTACATTTTCCAGACAGCTCTAAATAGAATCAGGCCCAACCACTTAGTACAGGGTCCACATTGTCCCTTCCACGTTAGCACGAAGATGTAAGGATATGTTGCATACCATACAGAAATACTGTGTCACCCAGGGCTCTCACCCTTCTAAAAATATACAGCAAGCTAGCCTGAAGATGCAAGCATGGGTGCAGCTGATCTAACAAAAATGGATTCTGACTTTTGTGACAGGGAGCTTTTACGCAGATTAAGTGCAACACTGGCATATTTATCGGTGGAGTCCCTAATTACGATAACCTGAAGAAGAACTCTGGGATACTGAAGCCCTTCAGTGGAAGTATTCAGAAGGTACATGTTTTGAAATAAACTAACTCTGTGCATTCACTTCATATCTTCCATATCCCTGACACTTGAACATCGAGGGTGAAATCCTGGCCCTACTGAAGTTAATGGCAAAACTCCTGATAGGCCAGGATTTCATCCGTAGACCTTAGCAACCCTTCACAAGGTGCTTGCTTAAAAATATGTTTAATAGTCAAGAACATCATTTTCTTCCTAATGCTATTGACATATTACTGGTAAGTGTTGTTGCTGTTTTTTTATTTACCTTCCATGGTGTACAGAGCAGTGAACCACAGACATGCTGGGCCAAACTCAGAGGTTATGTGTGAAGTTGATGTCCAAATTAGATCTCTTTAGACTAATTAAAAAGAACAGGAGTACTTGTAGCACCTTAGAGACTAACAAAATTATTTGAGCATAAGCTTTCGTGGGCTACAGCCCACTTCTTAGGATGCTGTAGCCCACGAAAGCTTATGCTCAAATAAATTTGTTAGTCTCTAAGGTGCCACAAGTACTCCTGTTCTTTTTGCGGATACAGACTAATACGGCTGCTACTCTGAAACCTTTAGACTCATTTACACCTATATGTAAATAAGTGAACATAAGGGGAGTCTAAAGAATGCTCAGTGATGGACAAGGTATAGACATATAAATGGTTTGTGTAACTTATATGCTAGAGAGCCAGAAGAAGGCTCATGTCAAAGTATGGTGAAGACTAACATAACTTAGTGTAATGTAACGTACACACTCTTACAGCCTTCCATTAGTTGCTTTTCTTGCTATCTTCCTTGCTTGTGGCCTCTTAGTGTGTGAGCTACACCCACCTACTCACCCTTTCCTTGGTTAGTGGTCAAAATTCAGGAGTGATGTTTAATGGAGTCAGGTGTAAGCAGACTAAATTGGTATAATATACACAATGTGGGGCCAGAAGAAAATATAGGTTACTCTAGCACTGGCTTCCTCTAGAGTTTTTTAGAATAATGTAGTCACACCTCTGAATTTAGCCCAGAACCCTGAGAGTTAAATCTGAGTAATTCCATAGAGTTAAATAACAAATCAACGTAGCCCATAGTAAATGGATTAAAAACTGGTTAGTTGATTGATCCTGAAAAAGTGATTGTAAATGGGGATTTGTCATACAGTGGGGGTGTTTTTAGTGTCATTACTCTTCAATATCTTTATTGATATGGAAAAGGATACAAAATCATTGCTAGCAAAATTTGCAGTTGACACAAAAATTGATGGAGAGGTAAATAATGATGAGGACACATCATTAGAGAGTCCTATTTTGATTACTTGGTAAGACGAGCTTGTTAGAATAAGATGCATTTTCATTTAGCCAAACATAAGGCCATACATCTAGGGGCAAAGAATGTGGGTCACTCTTCCAAGATGGGGGACTTGGAATGCAGTGACACTGAAAAGGGCTTAAAGGTAATGGGAAATAATTGACTGAGCACATGGGCGGTGGGTATCATAGGCTGGGAATATAGGCACAGCCTCCCCAAACAGCCTGATGTGGCTTCACCCACGCTCCACCCCTAGGCCTCTTCTTGCATTCCTACCTGGAAAAACTTACTTAGGGATGGTGGATTCTCCACCACTTGCAGTCAAGGCTGGATATCTTTCCAGAAGGTATGCTATAATTCAAACAGAAAGTATGGGCTTGATGCAGAAATTATTGGTGACATTCTGCAGCCTGTGTTATGGAGGAGGTCAGATCAGATGATAATACTGGTCCCGTTTGGGGTTAAAATCTGTGACACTATTAATGTAAATGGTCTTTTGCCATATTTACACTGATGTAACCAAGATCAGAATATGGCACCTTGTGTATAAATTCATTATATATTAAATGAGGTTGTACAAACCGCAATATTTTTTCTTAGAGAGCTCAAAATGCAGACACGCTTTTGAAGAATCCTATAGTTTCACAGATATCTTCAATTTAACTGCTCCCAACATTTTAAGAAATAACAAATTGGACCTTTCACCCATTCCTAGTTGTGAGTTCTCCAGGCAAACATACTAGCAGTAGGCAGTGCTAGATACACTGCTCTGCATTACTTTCCTGTTATGTTCTCCAAGATATGTCTGTGACAGGTAGGACCCCTTGGGAAGGAAGACACCTGATGTGCTGAGATACCACTGAGTCTACCTGTTCTGCCAGAAACACCGCCAAAGGCCGCCTGACTGCCGTGCTTGGGGCTGCAAAAAACATAGAGCCGCCCCTGTGGCTCACAGCTGAGCTACAAAACAATGCACCAAAGTTCAAACAAAAGGCTGGTAAATGTCAGGCAGCTTTTATCTGACTGCGCCGTTAAATTGCTTTGTGTTCCAAGGAAAAACAAAAATAATCTTTTATTCCCCCACCTCAGGATAAACAAGTAATTGTTTTGAAAGGCTAAGATCTGAAAATTCATTGATGACAATAAATAGATGTTAGATGAAGTCTTCAAAACAATGTTTTTCTCTGGAGCCATTCAGGGAAGTTCTGATGCTAAGTATTGAGTAATAAAGCAAAAAATGTGTTTCTGAAGGGGTGGCATCTGAATTTGGAGATTTCTTCATCATTTTCTCTTCTCTTTTAAACCAAGATTATATTGAATGACCGGACAATTGATGTGAAGCAGGATTTCACTTCTGGAGTCAATGTGGAGAACGCTGTCCATCCCTGTGTGAATTCGCCATGTGCTAATGGGGGAAGCTGCATGCCCAAAAAGGACAGTTACGAATGTGATTGCCCTTTGGGCTTTGATGGGCAGCACTGCCAAAAAGGTAACAATGAGGTTTTTTTCAAGCTTTAAATATAGAATTCTTCCAAAAATAAAGGAAAGTTTTAGTACATCTGTCCAAATAGAAACCGTAGGGGCTTGCACTTCTTCTGCCTTACTGCACATTCCACCTACCCATAGCAGCATCCATTCTGTCATTTAGGAACATTATAATTGCTATCTCAGAACAGAGCAATGATCCAGAGATGGTACCATGGCCTCTGATCACCCACAGTAGTCAGTGCTGAATGCTTCAGAGAATGCCATAAAACAAAACTCCCTAATTATGCAGCACTATATGAAGGGGGAATTCCAGCCTCTCTCCTCCAGCTGGTGATTATCTTACACCCTGAATCATGAGGATTGAAAGCTATTGTAATTTTATCCTCATTATGTTAACAACAAATGCTGTTCTTGTTCACATCAAGGTCTAATCCCTTTTTTAGCCTCTGACTACCCTGCAATTTCACGGTAGGCACAATTTCTACCTCAGCAAAACAATGGAGACCACCAAGGATTTCTTTCCAAAACAAAGAGTTTTGTTCTCCTCTACTACAATACTGTATTTCAAACCAGTAGGTTTATGAAAGAGAGTAAAGATTGCATAAACATGGAAAACATGCACACACTATTAATCCACTAGATGGAGTTGTTTCCCTTCTGTCAAGTATTATCTTGGGAGACTCACTAGGGAAATAATTGTGCTACACCAGCATGCTAACTTAGAAGGACGTTAAAATCCACTCTTTAGTTTATCACAAACAGTTTTTCAGATGAAAAGTATGTGTTTCAGTTAAGTCATGATGAAACAATAAGCTTTTCTTCTCAAAAAAAGAAATTTAGCACAACAAATACATTTTATTAAAAATTAAAAAATGCAAACTGCCCTACATTGATAATATTGTGATTTAACTAAAGATGGAGCATCATTAATTCCAGAGTCTTTAATTTGTCATTTTATTGTCTAGGTATTTACAAGGTGGTAGTAGAGAAGCCTTACATGCACAGCTATGTGTACTGCAGTACCAAAATGTACAGCATGAGTTAAGGGCCAGTTAATGAATTAGAGATAGTCTTGTCAACTTCGTTCCAATGCCCTGAACATTGTTTCACAAACCTACTGGATTAACATGCAAATTTGTTTTAACCAAATTTCTGGAGTGACATTTTAAGAGCACCTCTCAGATCAAGAGGTGATTATGTTTAAAAAGCACCTTTTTCAATGAGACTTAGGCTCGTCTGTTTTTAACCAAGGTGGTATAAGTGCGAGTACATAAGACACATACTTTGATGTCTTAACTGGATGAGGAGTTAGTCGTTTTCTGCTGAAATCATTGTTGTATGTTTTCTGTCTAAGCTGTGATGAGTGATAATGGTAATTAATATTTAATAGTAAGAAGTACCAAAAAAGCTAGCCATTCTTTTTCCCTTTGTGTGAAATTCAACCTTGTGCTGAAGTCTGCGCATGTCTGATACATCACTTAAGACCTTAAAATAATATTTGATGCATCCCTCTGCAGAGGGATGAATTTCACCCTTTTCACATTGTAAGTAGATAAAACTAAATTATTTCCTAAAGACAATAGAAATAGGATACTCTACCTTCTAAGCTTGTCGCTCTCATCATACCACCACTTTATCTAGAGATCACTCCACTCACTCACTCACGCCCGTCACCCCAATCGGGGTATGGGCCGCCAACAACAGTTTTATTGTTGGCGTTTCTGTAGCAGGTTGATTTTTTATGGGGTGGAGTTGCTAGCCCCACGCCCAACCCTCCTCCTTTATCCTGACTTGGGACAGGCAGATGGCCCCAAAGGACCTCTCTGGTGGAGTTTTTACGTAGAGATACACTGCAAAAATGAAGCAGGGAAAGCTCAGTGAAGGGAAGACCTGCTTAAAACAAGACAGACTATTGAAATCAAGATTTTAAAACCACTGAAAAATAAAATCTGCATGTTCTTGTTTTGTTTTACACTGACTCGCTGCAGAGTGTGGGAATTACTGCTTTAACAGTAAGTACTGCAAATGGCGTGAAAACTGCTCTGTCTCTGTGTGTGCCTAGTCAGTCAAGGTGATAGCTGGATTTACACTGCAGTCTGCATGTAAGCCAAAAATACCCTCCAAGGTTATACAGTAATTCTCCAGCACTTTGTCCTGTTAGTGTTTTTAAATGTGACTTCAGAACTCCTGGAGAGTGCCACGCTGACCGTGGTAGAGACAGAAGCGAAGTCCTGTATTCCAGAAAAAAAGGCTCAGCACCAGTTGACTGAGCGCTTTGTGGAATCCTGCACTGTTGCTCCCTGTGTGTGTTTCAACCTGACTCTGGAGGATTACTTAGGAGTCAGAGGGAAAGCCCAAATCAACAGACACTTAATTGTTGCAATGCCTCATATTACAGTGCCTAACTTTTAGGTGCCTACCTATCCGGTGGAATCCACAAACTCTGAGTTAAACTCATAGGCTCTGTTCAGTGAATGGGGAAGAATAGGCACCTGAGGATGAGATCCAAAAAAGCTAGCATGCCAGGCAGAGAGATGTATAAACTAGGCAGTGGGAGATACTGAGGCAAGTGATTGTATCCTAAGCCCCACCCCTCTCAAGGAGTTAGGCACCTAAATCCAGGCTGAAGGGAAGTGCTTATCGCTGCTGGGGATCCAAAGCCAGGAGCCCCTCTCCTGGAGTCAGGCACCTAAGCTGTTTCTAGCCAGTATGGTGGCAGAGCACACCTAACTCCACACAAGACAGCCAGGGGCAAGACGTACCCCTGCATAACCTTTAGCCCAGTGGTTAAAGCACTCACCTGGGAGATGGAAGACTCCAGTTCAATTCCCCCCTCTCCCTAATGAGGAGAAGGGATTTGGATGTGAGTTTCTCAACCTCAGTCAGTATAACCACTAGGCTAGAGAGTCAGTCTCTCTCTCAGGCCCATTTTATTATTTATCCATAGTGGGACAGCTTCAACAAGAGAGATGGAGAGAGACCCACATCAGAGTATCCCAGAGTCCAGCAGCTAGGGCACCAAGGGGATTCAGGCACTTCCAGGGTTCTGTAGCAGTTTAACAGGGGTTTTGGGGATCTCTGTGATGCCTAAATTTTGGACTTGGGTGTCTAACTCCCACTTTAGTTGCCTTAGTCCTTCTTGTAGCTCAGTGCTCACCATGCCCATTCAGGCTGGGGCCTCACTGCTGTGACTGTTATCAAGGATTTCAGTGAGAGGAGTGGTTTGGGCACCTGCCTGCTGGGAAACCATTTAGATAGTGACAAATTTTGGTTACTGTTAACCTAGATAGGATTCAGACTGACAATCCAGCTCAGTCAGATTCAATAGCAAAGGAAGAGCATACCAAAGACTCAGCACTAATAAAGACAAAGGGCTAGATTGTGTCTCTTTGGATATGTCTATGCTGCGGTTAGACATCCACTGCTGACCCATGCCAGCTGACTCAGGCTTGAGGGGCTCAGACTACAGGGCTGTTTAATTGCGATGTAGACATTCGGTCTTGGGCTACAGCCAAGCTCTGGGACTCTTCCAGCTCGCAGAGTCCTAGAGCCCAGGCTCCAGCCTGAGCCCAAATATCTACCTCGTAATTAAACAGCCTCTGAGCCCAAGTCAGATGGCACAGGCCAGCCGTGGGTTTTCAGTTGCAGCGTAGCCATCCCACAGGCTTTGCTCTGAATAGGGAAGTGAAACTGCTCAGGTGTGTTCCAGCAAGGGCAATACATGGTGCACAGATGGAGCTACTCCCATGAGCCTCTAGGTAGCAAGGACTCTGCCATCCCCAGTCTGTGTGCAGCAGGAGGAGGGTCCTTGAATCCTTGCACTATCTTGCTCACCCACACTAGGGTCAGAGACCATCTGGCCTACAGCTTTTCCATTCATGCAGTGAATGCCAGGCCCAATTATAATACAGTTTCTTTTGAAACCTGAGAAAGATTTCAGTCTTTCAGTAGCATTGCACAACACATGGTTTCCTCTTCAGACACATTGGACAGTTTTCCTAATTTCATTACCGATGCAAAAGCCATTTGTTACCTTTGAAATTCCCAGTCTGCATTGATATCTAAATGCCTTATTGCTGCTGGTGGCTTTCAGCGTGCACAAATTATGACAACTTTGTATTAACAGTAGTGACTAGAAGCCCAAAGCAACAGTGCGACCCCATTGTGCTAGGCACTGTACAAACACAAGTGAGAGACAATCCCTGTACTGACAGGCTTCCCTGACAAGCTGTGGCAGAAGAGGCTGCAGCATTCAAACAGAAGATTGAAATCTAGGGCATGGAGGGATTAAGGCCCTATGGGATTAAGGCAAAGATTTATGCTCTTGCTTGATTTTAAATGGATTAGGACCTAAGGGACTTGATCAAGATCACATAGGAAGTCTGTGGCAGAGTTGGGAATTTAATCCAGGTTTCTTGTCTCCCATTCTAGTGACTTAACCGCAAACCTCTACCTGACTAGT
Source organism: Gopherus flavomarginatus (assembly GCF_025201925.1). Lineage (NCBI taxonomy): Eukaryota > Metazoa > Chordata > Testudines > Testudinidae > Gopherus > Gopherus flavomarginatus. Next base: position 28,107,649 of record NC_066619.1, read on the forward strand.
GCACATTTTCATGTTGTTGTGCTACAGAAATGGGGGGTGGGGGAGGGTTGTTATCATAGAGTAGCTTTTTCAGCCATCTAAAAGTTATTTCAATAAATAACATTTTAAATTTTAAAAGTATTGTAATTGTTTCCATCAGTGAAATAAAAGAATTGAGCTTTTTACTGCTCATTCTGCCATACCCTTTCCACACTTGTCCTCTGAATGGAACATACACTTATAGCTAAGCATTTATAAGCAGATGGATGAAATGAAATCAGCTATTTTATGAATCCATTAACTGTATTATTAAGGAAATGATCAATTGTGAGAGCACTGCAGCAAATTGCAGGCCATTCACACAAAAATTGCGGCCACAGTGGAGATTTGCTCTACTATTCTTCCCCACAAATGCTCTGTATGCTCAAGCTCAGTCACTCTTCTGCTGGCTTCAGTCTGAGTATATTGTCCAGAATATTGCAAAAGAAGCTCTTTTCCCCAAACAAGGGAAAATGACTAGTCCAAACCAACAGCTATGTATATTGTTCACCTTCCCTTATTTATGGACCGCTAGATATTGCAATAATCACAGCCTAAAAAGAAATGGGATGTTACGTAAATCTCAGGATAGAAATCTAGCTAGTGAAAACTGAGCAGAAAAGCATGGCTTGCTCTTATGGGAGCAGATGTGAATTAGCAGACAATGTCAGTCCTTGGCCATTTTTGTTCTTAGGCAGGTGTGGGCAGATTTGATCTGTCTTCCAAGCCTGCAGTGAAACTTCCGGAGAGGCCCCTAAAGCCTCTTGCCGCTTGAAAGGATAGAAGGTGGGAGAGCTAGTCTTGGGACCATTGAAACTATGAGCCACCTTCTCTGTTGCCTTCAATGAGACAGGCTAATTTACACCAGCTGAGTTTCTGGCCCACTGGCCCTGAGCAAAGGCTGCTGCCTGCAGTGCCTCCCAGAGCATTTGGAACCACACTTGCAACAGCAGCCTACTGCTCTTCCCCTGCTGTTATCTGTACTGGGAGTGGCCAAGGAAGCATAGGTGCTGACTCCATGGGTGCTCCGGGGCTGGAGCACCCATGGAAAAAAATAGTGGGTGCTCAGCACCCTGTGGATCAGCGACTCCCCCTCAACCCCCCAGCGCCTCCTGCCCACTGGCAGCCCTGCCAATCAGTTCCTCCACCACCCTCTCAGCACTTCCCACCCATCATGATCAGCTGTTCAGTGCCTTGGGGAAGGGGTGGCGTTGGGGGCAGGGCCTGGGGCAGAGCAGAGAGTCAAGCACCCCGCAGGAACTGAGGAAGTTGGGCCTATGCAAGGAAGGACACTGCTCAGGAGCAACTGGAAGGGGAAAGGTTGGAAGGGGAAAAGTGGGAGCTGTAACCCCACCCCTCCTGCTGCTGCCCATCCCTCCCCCCGCAGGAGACCGGAGCCCACTCAGGAACAGTGATGGGCCAGAGACCACTTACAGCACACGCTCTGTTGAGAACACTAAATCAGGAACCCAATTTCGTTTCTTCAATAAAAGGCAAGAATTGAAATGGAGGGGTGGTTGAGCCACAAATTTCTGCTGACTGGGTATCTGGGCTCAGAGGGGGAGTAGAGGAGTCTGTTAACACTGGGTAAAAGAAACAGAAAATAAATGTTAGCACCGTTTTACCTCTTTCTTAGTGTGTCCATTTTTCAGTTAGGAATGACTTTCCACAGTGGGAGGATAAACTGAATATGAAAAGAAAGCCAGAGGCAGAGAGAATGGGGCTTGAGGTGGCAGGAATGAGGGCGGGGACAAGATTTAGAGGCCTGGCTTGACTCTTTCCACACCCTTAGGTGCAAAACAGCTCTGCTATTTTGCTCAGCAATGTATCTGGGCTGCCAGTTTCGCTTAGTGTCAGTGAGTCGTGGCTGTAAATGGAGTAAAGAAACTAAAGCAGTGAAGCAGTCAGTTCACTGTATTTTCCTGCCAACTAGCTGAAAGTCTCTGATTTTTCCTTCATTTTTCCAGCTGTTACAGAAGCCATTGAAATCCCACAGTTCATTGGCCGTAGTTACCTCACATATGATAACCCGGATATCCTCAAAAGGTAATTCACCAACCCTGACCCTAAATGATTCTGCTTTTCTTGTACCATTAAACTATAAAAGAAGTTGTGTATGTAGGTTCTATTGTACCATCAGTTTAGTCCTGCTAAGCCATGGCTGCCACATGGAAGATGTTTCTTAATTTTAGAAAAACAAACTTTTTATCATATGTCTATCCCCCCATCACTAGCATCTGAGCACCACTCAGTCTTTAATGGGTTTAGCCTCGTAACACCTCCATGAGGTAGAATAGTCCTTGTTTTACAGATGAAGACTTGAGACACAGACAGACAGAGCATTAGGTTCACAAAAGGACTTAAGTGCCTAACTGCCCCTTCAGACACCTAAATCCCAGAATCCAGTCCAAATGGGATTCGCAAAATCCCCACTAAGATGTCCCTGAACCATGTAGTGTCTAAACTTGCTCAGTGTCCAAGTTTTTGAGGTAAAAGTTCAATAGGTACCAATATTTCTACTTCTGAATATGCACCCTGCCACCCCATGCCAGGTGTCCAAGCCCGAGAGCAGTACACAAAGTGGGAGAAGATAGTTAATGCTCTGCCTAACTTGCTTGCAGGGCATGCCTGGCTTAGTGTGCTCAGAGTTTGCCTACCAGATCAGGCCTGTATAGGCAAAACAAATGTGGAATCTCTATGATATGCCATCACCAAGGAAAGTTACCATATGATCTATTGCTATTATCATTTCCTCCCTCCCCACCTCTGTGTTTGTAATCATTCCTCATCAAGTCACTCCTGAACATGGGGCCGGAGCCTGTCAACACGTGGTACTGCTATCCAGGAGGAGCAGCCACTCCTGCTCCAAGCCATGGTGGTCACTGACAGCTTCAATCACTCTCACTTAGGCCAGTCCTGGGAGATAGGTTTGAAGCTGTCAGTGACCAGCATGGCCTGAATTGGGGACCAGGGGGTTTCTCCTCCTGGAGCTCTGGCCCGGGGTGTGATTTCAGGGGGTCAAGGAGAATTTGGACCCCTGGAAACGCTTGAATTTTTTTGAAGGTTAAAATGTAAAGATCAGTCTATTTCAGGAGCATTTGTTGTGATTATTTCCTATGCCACCCAGCTGAGCTCCCCCTGCCCCACGCCTCCATATGCTCCCAATCACCTGGCAATTCCCCCCACATACACACCCCTCCAATCACCTATCAGTACCCCATCTTTAAATGACCTGGCAACACACCTACCCAGCAGGTCCCCATCCCCTCAACAGCACTCTGTTCCATGTTGCAGTGAGTCCCTGCCCCTAGTCCCATGTCCCGGGGGCTGTGGAGGGGCCTGATCCCTTGACCCCATCTGACATCCCAGACACAAAGAGGCAGGCAGGTAGAGATACTCTCCAAAGAGCAGCCACTTCATGGCCCCTGCCTGCAGTAAGAGGTCCCCGTGGCAGGGATTAGGTGGGGGTTTCCATGCCCCACCCCCAGCTCACCTGGGTCAGCGCTTCCAGACAAAGGCAGCCTGGTGCATGTGTGGCAGGGGGGAGGGATCAGCATGCAGCATCCCTACACACACCACTCAAGCTGCAGTGACTGGTAGCACCATGGGCCAATCCAAACCATGTCCTGTGCAAGCTTGGCCCTGTGAAGTATCCTGGGGGTGGTGGTTGGGGGCAGGGGGTGCCCACTTGGCACACCAGCTGCAGCCCATCCTCTGTGCTCAGATCTTTTCCCTGGGATTGGGGGCAGGGAGGGCAGGCAGGAAAGTGCACCCCTGGCTGTACTTAATAGCCCTCTGGGTCTGGCCCTGGCTCCCTGCTTCCCAGAATCCTGGGAAAATCAGGACTATCTGGGATTATGGCTGGGTGGGGAGGCAGGGGGAGATTTCCCCCATGCACTTTCCTGGATGGGACTACTTGCAGCAGCAAGCACTTCCTGTAATGTTTATGGGATTGTAGTCTGTATGTTCTCTGGGACTGATCCCATTTATTATAGGCCAAATAAAATAGCACCACGTTGGCAGTCACCCTTGCTATACCCACAGCCCCTGGGCGTGTGCTAAATTGCAGGGCTGTGATAGGTCCTGCCAGTGCATTTCATAGAACCAAGGATTCCAGCACTGCAGTAGCATTCCTAGGAATTTTGCCCTGAGAAGGGGAAGTTTAACTATGATCAGAGTAAAATATGTATTATGGTATCAAATTATACCTTGCTGAGAGTTAGAGTACCCAACCTATACGTCCCTAAACAGCCTTGTGTTGAGGGGTACATTGATGAAGTTCAAAGGGTAAAAAAACCCAGCCAATAACTTTCCTGTGTGATTATTTTTTCTCCCAATCAAACAGAGTGTCAGGATCACGATCAAACGTGTTCATGAGGTTTAAGACTACCCTGAAGGATGGTCTGCTGATGTGGAGGGGAGACAGTCCCATGCGCCCTAATAGTGATTTCATTTCTTTAGGTCTCCAAGAAGGAGCGTTAGTATTCAGGTAATTGCTAACTGGTTTAATTATTTACACAGTGTACACAAATCACCACACTTTACAGTAACAACATGGAGCAAGGACCCCCTGAGATTATAACTTCATGGTTTTGTGCACTGATAAGAGTCCAAGTTTGTTTGGTCCTTTGGGTAGGTGCCTGGGTGTTTGAAATGCACCCTGCTAGTTGGTTTTACATTTTTTCCCTTGTGTCAGGAGGTCAGACTAGATGATCACATTGGTCCCTTCTGACCTATGAGTCTATGAGTCTATATTGATTGGTGGAAGCCATGTCTTTCTGTGTTAGAATTTATTTTCAGATTAAGTAAGGCAAACAATGAAGTAGAGCAGGTCATCTTTTAACATTATTATAGCTGTACACGCTGTTCACAAATGGAGAAGCTTTTTAAAAAAATTAATTGATGCTAGTCTAATGCCAAGCTACATTATCAACGTTTTGGCTTTATCTGGTTGTGGCTGAATCTCATAGATACAAATACTAAGTTTCCCATGCCAAAGCTTACCTTGTAATGATTGCTATAAAGGCATTTTCATGTGGTTTCCTGTGGTTAACCTTGCAAAAATCTTAGCTGTGTCAGTGTATGCAAAATGGGGAATTGAAACAGTTCACAGGTTTCATTAGGACAGCCAGTGCTCCCAAATAATTACATGTTCTTTGGAGCAAGGACTGAACTGAGATCTCTCACATCCCAAATGAGTGTCCTACCCTCTGAGTCAGTCTTCCTCTTTCTTTGGCCTGATTAATAGTTCACTATTTATACAGAGCAAAACAGCTTCAACAGGAGCTAATGAAAGCAACCCACCTCAGACTGTGCAATAGTCTGTTGTATGCTGTGTAGTTGTAGCTCTGTTGGTCCCAGGATATTAGAGACAAGGTGGGTCAGGCAATATCTTTTACTGGACCAGCTTCTACTGGTGAGAAAGACCAGCTTTCTCACCAACAGAAGTTGGTCCAATAAAAGAACCCTCACCCACCTTGTCTCTCCAATAGCCTGCTGGCTAGCACACTCACTTGGGATGTGGAAGACCTGGGTCCGTGCCCAGAGCAGCCACGTGGTATTACTATACCAGCAGAAAAACTCCTCATGTCAGCACATGCTGCACCTGCAGGGCTCTGTCATTGTAGCTGTATTGTCAGACCCTTCATACTGAGATGGAGACTTTGAAATTGAGGTGCTCCTGGTTCTTGGTCCTGTGCTCAGATCACTGGACCATGCCCCTTGCTAACATCATATGGCTCATGTTCCCCCTAATACAAATGATCCCTTTGTGAATTTCAGGTAATTTGTTTTATTCACTCCTATAATGTGGCCTTATTAAGCCAAAAGATATGTAAGTTACTGATCCTTTTAGCCTCCGTTTCTATGAAAAAACTGCCATACAGGAGCCCCCAATGTTATTGCTGATCTCATTTGCTGGCCTTGCAGAGCTGTGGAAACAGCACCCCCTGGCCTTTGGAGAGTAAAGAAGTGTCACATTTCATCCTGCAACCCCCTCCATCCAATAAAGGTGCAGCACTGATAGCCTTCAAAGGGAGTCCCAGCCCTTCCCCAAGGATGCTGTCTGCAAGGTGGAGCTCAGGTGGTCAAATCAAAGCTGGGGCCAAGGGGTGAGGCTCCCTGGACAGCGTGTTAGGGACTCCGGGTCCCATAAGGGAGGTAAACAACATCTATTTGTTTTTAACATTTTAGCTACAATCTGGGCAGTGGCATTGCTTCCATAATGGTGAATGGCTCTTTCAATGATGGCAGGTGGCACAGAGTAAAGGCAGTTCGGTAAGTCCAGCTTCGTGTTATCAACAAAGTCTCACTTATCTAGGAACCATTTTGGAGATTGCACCAGAGAAGTGCCCTGACAAGAAACTGAAAACAGAAGAAAACTGTAAGGGCCAGATCCTCAGGCAGTGCAAAGCCTTGCAGCTCCATTGACACTTAGACACATTAGATGTCTTCAGGTTGGACGGCCTGGTGAAATATATGCTAGAATACTTAAGGAACTGGCTGAAGAGATCTCTCTTGAAGAACTCATGGAGGATGAGAGAGATACCAGAGGACTGGAAAAGGCATGGGCAGCAGGTATAATTAAAGACCAGGGGAGGCAGATCCTTCCCTGGCGCTTGCTGCTGCCACCAGACCCCCAGTTGCAGGTTTGGCAGGGGAAGTTTTTGCTTTATTATGCCCCATGCAGGCAGGGCCGCCCAGAGGATTCCGGGGGCTTGGGGCCATCGGCGGCAGGCGGCTCTGGTGGACCTCCTGCAGGCGTGCCTGCGGAGGGTCTGCTGGTCCCGCGGCTCCGGTGGAGCATCCGCAGGCACACCTGCGGGAGGTCCACCGGAGCCGCGGGGACCAGCGGACCCTCCGCAGCCATGCCTGCGGAAGGTCCACCGGAGCCATGGGACCAGCAAGCGGCAGGGGACCCCCCCGCGCGGCAAAATGTCTAGAGCCGGCCCTGTTCGGCGGCGGGGGGCCCTTCCCTTCTGGGACCCGCTGCTGAAGTGCCCCGAAGACCCACGGCGGGGGCCCCCCGCCGGCGAATTACCGCCGAAGCGGGACCCGCCACCAAAGTGCAGCCCGCTCTTCGGCGGTAATTCGGTGGCAGGGGGCCCCCGCCGCGGGTCTTCGGGGCACTTCGGCGGCGGGTCCCTGAACGGAAGGGCCCCCCCGCTGCCGAATTAACACTGAAGACCGGGTTGCACTTCGGCGGCAGGTCCCGCTTCGGCGGTAATGCGATGGCGGGGGGTTCTTCCGCCCCGGAGTGGAAGGACTCCCCTGCCAGCGAAGACCGGGAGCGGAAGAAGCTCTGGGGCCTGACCCTGCAAGTGTTTTCTGGGGCCCCCGAGCGAGTGAAGGATCCCGCTCCAGGGGCCCTGAAAAACTCTCATGGGGGCCCCTGCGGAGTCCGGGGCCTGGGGCAAATTGCCCCCCCCCGGGTGGCCCTGTATGCAGGTTCCAGAGCAGCCAAGGAGGCAGTATGTGCTATTCAGCTTCCCAGGTTCATCAATAATTTTCCTGGACTCCAGAGAGAAGTTGAATAGCAGATGTGGCCTCCTCAGCTGCCCCCTGAATCTGCATGGGGCATATCAAAAGCTCAGGTTCTTCTTCGGGAAGAGACACTGTCATGCTGCAGTTTTTCCTGGGCAGTCTGGGGAGGGGCAAAGAAGGAAGGGGAGGTGCGGTGTGGCTGCAGCTGGCCTGGGGCTCCTCCAGGCAAGTGGAGGGGTGCCTCGGGGCTCCTCCAGACAAATGGGGGGGCTCCTCCGGGCAGGTGCTTCAGCTAGCCCAGCGGCTCCTGTGGCCAAGGGAGGGAGTACTCAGGCCTCCAGCCAGCTTGAGGCTCCTCCAGCTGACAGGGGTGCTCAGGATGCCTCTGGGTGGGGGGGGGCTCATTGCTCTGGCCACAGGGGGTCTCAGGCTGCAAGGAGGTGGGGGGCACAGATGGAGGGGGGGAGCCAAGGGCTAGTCTCCCCGAAGGGGGATTCCACTTGCTACCCATGGGAAAAGGATAAATACAGTGCCTGTCTATAAAAAAGGAAAACAGCAACCCAGGGAATAATAGGCATGTCTGCTTAACTTGGGTACCTGGAAAGATAATGGAGTAAATGATGATCAATTTATAAGGATCTAGAAGAAAATGAGGTGATAAGGAACTGTTGATATGGATCTGTAAAGAACAAATCATGTCAAATCAACCTCATAACCTTCTTTGATGGTGTAACAAGCCTGGTGGATAGGAGGAAGCAGTAGATGTGATGTATCTTGGTTTTAGTAAGGCTTTTGATACTGTTACATGACCTGCTCATAAATAAACTTGAGAAATATAGCCTAGATGAACCTACTATAAGGTGAGTGCACACAACTGACTGGAAAACCATTCCTAGAGAGTAGTTATCAATGGTTCACAATCAAGCTGAAAGGGCATATTGAGTGATCAAGGATCTGTCATGGGTCTGGTTCTATTCAATATTCGTATAAATGGTTTGGATAATGGCATAGAGAGTACACTTATAAAGTCTGTGGATGGTACCAAGCTGGGGGAAGTTGCTGGCTCTTTGGAGGACAGGATTAGAATTCAAAAATGATCATGACAAACAGGAGAAATGGTCTGAAATCAATAAAATGAAATTCAGTAAGGACACATGCAAAGTGCTACACTTGAGAAGGAATAATCAATTACACAAGTGCAAAATGGGAAATGATTGCTGAGGAAGGAATACTGCAGAAAAAGATCTGAGGGTAATAGTGGATCACAAACTAAATATAAGTTGACAATGTAATTGTTTTGCCAATAAAAGTGAAAATTATTTTGGGATGTATTAGCATGAGTGTTGTAAGCAAGACATGGGAAGTAAGTCTTCCACTCTACTCAGCATTGGTAAGTTCTCAACTGGAGTATTGTGTCCAGTTCTGGGCGCCACATTTCTGGAAAGATGTGGACAAATTGGAGCAAGTCCAGAGGAGAGCAACAAAAATTATTAAAGATCTAGAAAAGGTGACCTATGACGAAAGATTGGTAAAAAATGGGTTTGTTTAGTCTGGAGGAGAGAAGACTGAGGGGACACATGATAAGTCTGCGGGTACTTTAAAGATCATTATAAAGAAGAAGGTGATAAATTGTTCTTCTTAACCACTGAGGACAGGACAAGAAGTAATGGGCTTAAATTGCAGCAAAGGCGGTTTAGGTTAGATATTAGTAAAAACTTCCTAACTGTAAGTGTAGTTAAGCAATGGAACAAATTACCTAGGGTAAGGGTGGAATAGCCATCATCGAGGCTTTTAGGAAACCTAAAAACAAACAGGTTACATAAACACCTGTCAGGGATAGTCTAGATAATATTTAGTCCTGCCTCAGTGCAGGCAACTGGACGAGATGATCCGTTGGATCCCTTCCAGCTCAACATTTCTATAATTCTATGGCACGGAGCTCTGGCCCTAAATACTTAGCAACTTTGAACTCATGTGGCAGAAGAATTACAAACAAACATTGTCATACGCAAGATGATCTAGGCAAAGATCACCCTTGAAGTCAGGCATAGCTCAAACCACTCTGCCATAGTAGTGCATGGTTCATTATAGAGGCGTGTACTTAAATCCATACCACTCACTCGAAAGCTGTTTCGTTTGATTCCATGTGTGTCTTATCTCAGATTGCCGTTTGAGTTGAGAGCGATATTTGAACTTTCCAGATAAATAAAATTCTAATTGTGGGTTAGTACCTGTGCTGTAGCATTACATCTATATCACTATTTTTCCAAAGTATTTAGAACAGCAGAAACAGTATGTCTTAGGCATTTTGGGAGGTACACTTAATGGGCGTTAAGTGCCCCATCCGCAGATGGCAGCTTTGGTTAGCTATCTTGAAATGAGAGGATGAAAATAGCACATTTCATATGCTACCTATTTCAGTGAAAGTAGGAGTAGGGTTGCCAGGTGTCCAGGACACCTTATCGTAAAGGGACCCTGAAGGCTCTGGTCAGCACTGCTGCTTAAAGTCCAGTCAGCAGCACAGTGGGGCTAAGGCAGGCTCCCTGCCTGCCCTGGCTCCGCGCTACTCCCGGAAGCAGCCAGCATCTCTCTGTGGCCTCTCGGTGCAGGGGGTGGCCAGGGAGGCTCAGTGGGCTGCCTCTGCCCTGAGCACCAGCTCTGCAGCTCCCATTGGCCAGGAACAGCAGCCAAAGGAAGCTGTGGGAGCAGTGCCTGTGAGTGCATGCAGCATGCAGAGCCCCCTGGCCCTTCCACCTAGGAGCTGAGCATGCTGGCCACTTCCAGGAGCTGGATGAGAGCCCAAACCTTCTCCTGTACCCCAACCCCCTGCCCCAGGTTGGAACCCCTTCCTGCACCCTAACTCCCTCTCAGAGCCCATACCCCTCACCCCTCCAAACCAGCCCTGAGCCTCCTCCCACACCAAAACTCTCCTGGAACCTGCACCCCAACCCCCTGTCCCAGCCCTGAGTCCTCTCCCGGAGCCCAAACCCCATGCCCCCTCCCATACCTCAACCCCCAGCCCTGAGCCCCTTCCTGCACCACAAACCCCTCAGTCCCAGCCCCACCCCAGAGCCTGCACCCTCCCCGCAGCCGGAGCTCTCACCCTCTCCCACATCCCAACCCCCTGCCCCAATCCGGTGAAAGTGAGTGAGAGTTGGGGAGAGCAAGCGACAGAGGGAAGGGGGATGGAGTGAATGGGGGCACAGCAGGAGCAGGGCCTCGTGGCAGGGAGTGGGGCAAAGGTGTTCAATTTTGTGCGATTAAAAAGTTGGCATCCTTAAGCAGTAGCAGTCCATGAAATGGCATTTACAGCAATGTAAACATTTATACCATGGAAGTGCCCAACAGCCCAGCTAGGAAGAGGATTCCTTTGAGTTTGCTGCTGTCCAGCCCCTAGTACGAGGCAGTCACTAAAGGTCTTACTATCAAGATGGAAAGGTGCTTTTTCTGTATTTATGTTTTAACTTTAGCCTGTTTTTTTCCATTTATTTTCACATTTCCCGCCCCCTTTTTTAAAACAAAAATCCTGCTACTTTCCTTCTTTTGGGTTTTAAACAATTGGAATGTTTAAAAACCCATCTGAAAACTTTGCCCCTGTCCGTTTTCTGAAGAATGTTACCCGCTGCCTCTTACTTTTAGTCATTGTATAATGTCAAGTGATCAGGTTTTGTAGCTCCCCAGACCCCTCAGCAAGGGGACTGTACCCTAAGAGAAGAGACACCCCACTTGGAGCCCTCTCGGGGCCATGCCACAGTCCTGCACTGTTGATTTCCTAGCAGCAAAGGGGAAGCGGCGTTGCCCCCACTACTCTCGTCACCCTGGCAACCTTTCTCACTCAACCAATGGGAGGAAGAAAAACAGCAGCACTCTCCAGTAGCTAGTCAGAGGGCAGAAAACAACCAGGCAGACTGCCAGCAGTCTCTGACCCAGGGCAGAGCCCCAGATGCCTGGGAAAGCAGGGTGGAGGCTATGAATAGCCTGCCTGTCCCACGTGGCACAGACCAGCTGCTGGGGCGCAGAGGGGAGGGAAGATCTCCTTGCAGCCTGCCAGCACAGAGTTGCCAGATCCAGCAAATGGCCAGTCTGTAATCCAAGCCTGCAAAAAAGCCTCAGCGAGAGACAATCCTCTCCTCCTCCCCCTAGCCTGTCGACAACAGGAGGAGACAGCCCATCTCTCTGCCACCACCTGCAGCCTGCTTGCACTGCAGCGAGCCCACACCAGATGTAAGATTTTAGATCCAGAGCCCTGGCCGGCTTACAATGAACCCATGGGTTCCAAGCTTTAAAAACTGTCAGCACCATTCTAGGAGGGAATAGGCAGTAAGCCCCTCTCCAGCAATCCCCAGGGAGGACCTGCTTGCCTGCATCAGGTCCTGACAGCTCAACCAGAAAAGGAGCCCGAATGAGTATCCTGTATTATAGTTAGATATGTCATTAGGGTTCAATCTTTCCCCATTAAGGCATGTTGCAGCTGCACAATGACTTTCATCTACATGGATCAAGACCCTGCATTGCCAACTCCCAGTATCATAAAGTATGTTTCTACCAGAACCTTACCGGCATGCAGTGTGTATCCACGTGCACCATCTGGGAACCTGAGACATGGGGACAGATGGCACAGAAGGGGAGGGTCCATGACTCCACGGTGGCTCCCCACAGCTGCCTGCACAACTTTCCCTGACCCGGGAGGGAAGCCTTGGGGGACAGGGACACAGGCCAGGGGCTGCTCGGGCCCCCTGCCCTGGGGCGAGGTAGAGGGTCTGCCATTGCTCCCCACAGCTGTCTGCCTGTCTCTTAACATGGCCGGGCTGCAGCTCTGAAGCCCTTCTTCCCCCAGCCAGAGCCAGGTTGGGAAGAGCTGCACGGGCAACTGTGGGGAGCCTCGGGTTGCCAACCCTCCCAGTTTTGCTAGGAGTCTCCTGGAATCAGGCCCGATCTCCCAGAGCCTCCTGCAGCCAAACCGGGAGATTTTGGGAGTTAACAGTCTGGCAGCAGAGTGGGGCTAAGGCAGGCTTCCCGCCTGCTGTCGTTCCACATCGCTCCCAGAAGCGGCCAGCACTGTCCTTGTGGCCCCAAGCAGAGGCCGGGGGTCTTCACACGCTGCCCTCAACCCAAGCACCGACTCCTCAGCTCCCCTTGTGTGAGAACTGCAGCCAATGGGCGTTGTGGAGGCAGTGCCTGCGGGTAGGGGCAGCACGCGGATCTTTCTAGCTCCCCTTCCCCCCTACACACCTAGGAGCTGCTATCAGAGGGATGTGCCGGTCACTTTCTGGACCCACCCTAGGTAAGTGCCATCCCCCTCACCCCAACCCAGAGCCCGCACCCAAATTCCCTCCCAGATCCTGACCCTTCACCACTTCCCACACCCAAACTCCCTCCCAGAACCCACACCACATCCAGGATCCCCTCTTGCACCCCAACTCCTTGCCCCAGCCTGGTGAAGGTGATTGAGGGTGAGGGAGAGCGAGCGACAGAGGCAGAAGGACTGGAGTGAGCAGGGGGTAGGGGTCTCAAATAAGGAGCGGGGTGAGGGGGGTTGGGTTTGGGCCATTAAACAGTTGGCAACTCTAGGGGAGCCTGGGCCCCTCCACCTGTTCTGGGTGTGGGGATCTGGGACACAGGCAGGGGGCTATCTTTCTTTCCACCTTGGGTGGGGCCCCCCTGCCTCCCACACTTTTGTGAGAGCTCCAGCACCCTTGCCCTGGACTGAGGCTAGTGGGGGCTGTCCTGCATGCAGGGATTCCGGGTGGCTAGAACTGGTGCTCGTGCTGCCCACCCACCCAGGACTAGGGGCTGTGCTGCCCGACCACCCAGCTCTCCAGGGTTGGGGTGGGGTTTGCTCAGCTGCCTACCCGCCCCCCAGGCGTTCCAGAGATGGGGAGATGGGAAGGAGAGGATGCTCTGGGATCTGATGGGAGGCAGGATGGGCAGGGGCTAGCTTGTAATAAACTAACTAAAGATATTAACTAGGAAAAAGAGTTATTTACAGATTAAAGCAAGCAAGTGTATATACAAAAGATGCCAGAGCTGTAGCAATCTATCAGCACTGAATGGACTTACCCCTGGTCAACCTTGGAGATCTCTGCTGTTTTGTTTCTTTAACTCCAGGCCTTGTGAGAGTCCAAACAGAAAAGGGAAGTCAAATCTTGATGTCAGCTATTTTTATTTCCCTCTTTCAGCACTTCAAACCCATAGGACAACTGCCCCAGCCACGCATGGAGACAGCCTTAACAAAGCTTTTGTCCCATGATGGTCCACTTAATTTTTGATACTCCTTTTGCATTTGGGGATTGGGGGGGTACTCTTCTCATCTGAGCTCACAAGTTCAGAGCAGGCATTGTTACAATTATAAAACAAACATATTTTACCTGTACCATGGAATACAGATAAGTGAGATTAATGCATGTAGCAATTTACAAGCATTTCATAGGGTCTTATCACAATACATTTTGACAATACTCCTGGGGGAATTTTGGGCCAAATAATTAAAAAATCTGTACCTAATATTTTAAAACTCTCATATTTTATTTGTAAAAACACCACCATATAATCAGGCCAGTTTTAATTATTTTGGTAATTTATTTCAAAATACTTAACAACTATGTCTGTAACAATAGAGATACAAAAAAATTCCCCCAGGAGTAGAGAATTAAGGAAACCTTTACAACAACCCAGTTCCTTTTCCCTTCCCTCTTATAGCCAGGGGGCACCCCCCACACACACCCTATCCCCACCCCCACCCGAACCCAGCTGCAGGACACTCTCCCAGCCCAGACACCCACCTGCACCCTCTGCCCCTACACCCTCCCCCAAACCCGCCATGCACCCCCTGCCCCCGAGCCAGAGGGAAAAACAGGCTAATGCTGGGTCCTGGGCTTGTACGGAGTTTCCTGCACACAGCCTCTTTCCTTCAGGGCATTCTGGGAACCCTCCAGCCTTCTCCTTCCGCCCACTCCCCCGACCAGCAGTGTTGTCTATTTGCCAGGTTCAGTGTCCTGTAGTGATGGCCAGCAGCTTGGCAGCCCGTTTCTGTGGGCAGAACAGGAAATGCTGCACCTAATGTTAATTTATGCACACATTCTGCAAAGATCCTAGAATTCCCCAAGGAGAACTATAAGACAAATATCTGTTTTGAACAAAACTAACACAACAGGTGAGCTGTTTGTCAGTTCTGAGTTAATGCCTATGGCCTTGGCCACAGCTGGCACTTGGTTTATATATTACAGGTATTGCTAATCAGCGTAATCATTTAATGCCTTTACTGACTGTATGTTTCTCTGTAATCAGATCCTTACATAATATTTATAGTTACTGTTTTAAATTTGTTAGCTTGCTTGAATTTCAGTTATTTGTGAATTCAAGTGTGGTAGCCACTGCCTTAATGTGGTTAGCCCCTTGTCTCACTGGAGGCCCCGCCAAGTAGCTTTATTCTTTAGCACACCAGGAGGAGGAGAGGAACGCCTACCAGCAGCACTGAAATGAGCTCAGTGACTGAAACTTGGACACTATCCAAAGACTGTGAGGTATCCCACTCCTACGTGTACATCATATACTAAGCTGGTGCTGAGAGGAGGTTACAATTATGTAGACCATAACCCTCAGCAACAGAGATATGTGGCCTATCTGTGAATGTGGCAAAAATGGAATACATGCACATTGACACGATTAACCAAAACAGGATGCAAACAGATTCACAAGGCTCAAGCTGTAGATGGAGTAGATACATTCAATTATCTGGACTTGTACATATGCAACCAAAACAACTGTTCCAAAGTGATTGGAAGATTAGGAATGGCTCGCTCAGCCATGGCCTCGCATCTCAAAATGTACAAAGGTTCGATTGATGAAAAGTAATTTTTTTCATAGTGACTTACAGATGTAAATCATGGGAAATTAATGCTGCTGACACAAGGAAATTAAAGCTTCTGAAAGATGTTAGAGCTTCTTGCATACCTGCTGGACTGAAAAGAAGATGGGTGCTGATATTATCAATATTATTGTAAAGGAGCAGATCCTGCTGTCGAAAATCAGTTGGTGCAAACTTATGTATTTTGGTCACATCAGGCTAGAGCTGGAAATAACCTTGAGAAAAATATCATAGTAGGGGGTGATCAGCAATGAGATGGATAGATTGTGTGCAGCAGATCACAGGGAGCTCAGCTGCTAAGTGTGCAAAGCTAGCAGTGGCTCAAGGCGGCTTCCGAAAATTCTGCTGTGATGTCACCCATATTTCTTTCCTTTGTAACCCTCAGAATATTTGTTTTCAATTTTCTTCTTTCATCCCTCCAACAACCCGTAGAAACTCATTCCTTCTCTCCTGCCTCCTCTTAATACTTTACTCACCCAAATGACACTGTGATGTTTCAATTGAATAGAACCTCATGGAACCTTCCCCAAATCAAGATCAGGCGTTCACAATAAAAGCACCGTGCTCAGTGACGATGGGTCTAAGCTGTCCATGCTTGTGGAGGAGGAGCTGCTGCTGCTTGATTGTTTACAGCATGCAATGGAGGAATCAGTTGCTAGAGTAAACCCAAATTCTGGATTTCATTTTCCATTTCAGGGATGGGCAGTCTGGAAAGGTAACTGTGGATGATTATGGTGCTAGAACTGGTAAATCACCTGGCATGATGAGACAATTGAACATCAATGGAGATCTGTACATAGGTAAGTGACCACCATTGTAGACTGTACTGGCCCTCTGAGAACCCTGCATGCTAGTGATTAAAGCATGTAACTAGATGCTGAGCTCTAATCTCCTTTTAACAGCTGACTCACTATGAGCTGTGATGGAAGGGATTAGCTTCCCAATTTACTCTATCAGGCTCATCACAATTGTATTTTTGAGTGCCTAAGAAATGATATTTAAAAAGAAGGAAGAACACCATTAAAAACCAGCTGCTGTATTAGAGCTGATGCTTCCTTTTATGTTAGAATAGGAATCTAGTACTGTAGTGTGGTTTACATTTTTTAAAGTGGAAATAAGGAAGCACATGTTCTTCTAGGAGTTACTCATTCATTTGATCACACTCTGTCTCTCCTAGGTGGCATGAAGGAAATAGCACTGCACACAAACCGACAGTACATGAGGGGTCTGGTGGGGTGTATCTCGCACTTCACCCTGTCAACAGACTACCACATTTCACTGGTTGAAGATGCCACAGACGGGAAGAATATTAACACCTGTGGGACAAAGTGACAAGAGAAGACTCTACACGTGGAAGGACCATTGTGCGGATGTGTATGTCGCTGAGACCAAGATTACCGATAAGGCCAATGCTTTGAGTTGGTCATGGAGGAAAGAACCAAATTGAAGGGAAATCATACAACGGGAGACCATTTCCCACTCTCCTCCTTTTGATGCTCTGTGACTAAACCAAACTGAGTATTTTGTGTAGGAAAGGTCACATTTAACCATTAAATGTTTAGTGAACACTGAAGATCATACATCAATGCAAATTACCAAGAACAGTGTGACGTAATGAGTGTTGTGATTCCATAGAGATTTTTTTACATATCCAACAGAACAGTATTGAAACATATTCTTTCCAGCTTACAATGACTATCATCCAACTAACATCTTTTCAGGATCTGTATCTATGCATTCAAATTTCTATCCCAGAATAAGCTGATCTTCTTACCATTCATTGCAGTGTTCAAGGTTATGTTCCATCCTGTGTAAATAACAAAAACCTACATCTCCTGGTTTCAAAACAATGTTGCTTGCTGAAGAGGATAAATTCTTAATATTAAAGTCTACTTTTTTATTGCCAGCAGCAAAATCAACAATCCAATTTTGTAGAAGTAATTTTGTACTTGTATATTTTTATAGCTGCAGCAAAAGAACTGATCAATTAGTATAACTTAAAATTTACGTGTAATACACTTAGCTCTTTGCACATTTTCCTAAAAATAACAAAACAAACTGTGTTTTTAATTTGTTATATAAGGAAGTTTAATGTCTGTATTATACGGTGTCAGTGAAGATATTTGTGAATTATAACCAGTTTTAAATCTGACTTCTTTTTTGTAAATTTTGACAGTTAAAATTGTACATTCATGAAGCTTTCATGGCTTAAACAGATTAAAAAGGTATAAAATTCTCTTGCTACTGTGATATTTCACTATCAGTATTTATATATCTCATCTCACACAAAGATCAGACTGAGTAAGCAAGAGCACCTAGCAGAGCGCAGCCAACAAATACTTCATTTTCCGAGCATCAAATCAAAACATATTCAACAGTATTTGTCAAACTGATGTTTATAGGATCAGCAGAACAGACAGAAAACGCTGCAGGGAGAGGGAATTTCAGAGAGTTTGGAGATTTGTCATTTTCGTTTTGCTGTGTTCATATAAAGTAGAATAGTGAGCCATGAACAAACGAACAAAAATATGAGGCAACACGTAATGGTGTGTCCCTTAAAGGCCACCATATCATGGTAACTCAAGAACCCCAATGCTACTGCCAGAATCAGTCAGTATTGCAGTCACAGTTATAGAATACTAGTCAGCTACTGGAGTTCTGCCAAGGAAATGGTGCTGGATCTATCGGACAGGAGAGGAAGATGGATGTAAATATTTCCAGAAGACAGTACACAGTATGGTGCACTGACGGGAGCACACTGACTCAGAAGGATTTCCAGCCTGGGTACCTGAACTTTTAATATAGGGCTAGGGCCATTCAAAAACCTAGTGAACCAGAAGAGATAAGATAAAATAGAAAATTGTTCTGCTAAAATACTAGATTAGTTACATGAAGACATTTTGTAAGCCAATATACCCTTCAAGTAGTACTTCTTTAGAAGGTGATGTAGAAACAGGCATTTAAGCAGGTTTCTGCTGCATTTTATTGGGAACATGGAGATGTCAATTGGCTCTGAGCCTCCTATTCCTATACCTTAAATATATGGGACCATTTATTAAGAGTGACTCTGTGTAGTCTCTGTGAGGCACAGCTGTTTGGTAAGCACTACATGACTTTCTTATCGTATTTACTTTTACTTTTTTTCATCTGGTTGCTTCCTCTCTCCTTTCAACTCTGTCACAAAATCTGGAGCCCTGTTCAAAGATCACCACCTGGCAGGAGATGACTATGTATTTTAAGAAAGTTTATTACAGAAAAGGCCACTTCAGGACAAGGAGCTACATTGGTGGAACAGGAGCTGGTCTTTGAAAAGTGTGGAGTTGGTTTTTAAGAAACTCCATGTTTTTAGTGTGGGAGGCCAATAGCTATACGCCACAAACTGACAAACACTCATAACTCAGATTGCCTCACTCGCTATGTGAGAACTCTTGAGTTGCCACTGAGCCTCACCCATCCAGCTGAGCAGATGAAGCATAATAAGTAACACTGCTGCACTGGCAGATGCTGTGCATACTGTAATACTTGGCTCCTTTAAAGCGGATTTCTTTTGGGCAGCTTTAATTTTAAAGACAGCCTCCCTCACCCCTTGAAGAACAGAGCTGAGAAATCAAAGGCCCCTTCACTGCAGTGAGAGCTACCTACCACCACTAAAGCTTCCAGCTTTTCGACTTGTCACACATTCTTGTTGGAATTCCAGCTGCAGTGGGGTAGCAGTGACATGTTCAGCTCCATGGTGACTGGGGGAGAAGCTGCGTGGTGCTCAACACTGGCCCCTATGCTTGCTTAAGGAGTGATACTGCCAGTCTAAAAGGAAGTGATGGCCTCCTTGGCTGGAAGTAAACTGAGAGGAACAAACAGACTTTGAGAGTAGAATAAAAAGGGAGGATTATTTGGGATCTAACTTTCACATCACAGGCTGGGAAAGAAGAAAAGGTACCTTCCAAAGCAGTCATTCTCCACAGGAAAATCTGACACATGCTCTGTCAACTTGTTGCATTGACACAGCTGTGCTCAGTACTTGTGGTTGAGTTAGTTTAAAAAACAAATCAAAAACTATCCAGCACAGGTTACAAAACATGGTAGCTTTGTGTGGTGAGGGCAAGCTGTTAACACTCCCACTTAACAAGAAACTGTGACTGCTTCAAGGTTTTCCTCCACAAAAATTCTGGGCACACTAGCAGCTCAAATACTTGTTCTTCCTTCCTTCAAGTTTTAGGACTTGACAATGTAATCAGCTTGCTCCATAAATAGCCTGGTATAATCGGTACAGCAGGGAAAGATAAACAGCTTTTTCATGACTGCTTTCAACCGCCCTTGGTTCACAGTAACACATTTCACTTGAATCTGACATATAGGCAGACCCCGGACTTACAACACAATTGATTCCTGAAAATCACTTCTTAAGCTGAAAAGGGCGTAACTCGAATTTCCCATAGGAACAATGTTGACTCGAGTGTCGTAAAGTCGAAACTGACATCGTAAAGTCAAAACATGATGACAATTTATAAACGTCGTAAGTACCGTTTGGTGTAACTCAAATGTTGTAAAGTGGAGGACTGCCTGTACACAGAATCATTGCAGAATATCATGTAATATTAACACATAATCATAAATTAAATGCTACACTTCATATCTTTGGGGCCAGTGAAGTGTGTCTTTTTGAGCTTTAACATGGGCATAATACTTCAAGCATCTCCAGGTAGGGGGATCTGTCTACTTTCCGGCCCCTATATGCTATGCAAGGGGTGTAAAGGGGTCAGAACACAGTCCAGAATTGGGCCTATAGCTTGATAAATGCAGAGCACGTGTCTTGGGCCTAGATTCACAAAAAGATTTACATGCCTAAGGCCAATGTTTAGGAATCACGGTGGTTCTTAGAATTACCACTCTGCTGCTACCTAACCTGACAGGTGCTTACATTTCCACCAGTGGGCACACTCAGCACCCCCGAAATTCCTGCCACTGCCCCACAGTTAATGAGCCACTTAGAGCCCTTGCTGACTCCTAAGCCATGGCAAGATTCTCAACATAGGCATTCGTCTGCCTGTCTCGCCAGCAGGGCCCAATCCTGTAGGAGATTCTAGAGCACACTTAAAAGACATTTAAAAGAGGTGAAAATGTTTGTGGCTGTCTGGCAGGTGTGTTTAAGAACATAAGAATGGCCCTACTAGGTCAGAACAAGGGTCCATCCAGCCCAGTATCCTGTTGTCCGACAGTGGCCAATGCCAGGTGCCACAGAGGGAATGAACAGAACAGATAATCATCAAGTGATCCATCCCCTGTTGCTCATTCCCAGCTTCTGGCAAACAGAGGCTAAGGACACCATTCCTGCTCATCCTGGCTAATAGCCATTGACGGACCTATCCTGCGTGAATTTATCTAGTTTATTTACCTATCCAATAGCCTGGTGGGAGAGTCAGGCTTAAGTCTCTTCTCCAATAAATCTTTATTTAAACCAAGTGGAATATCTCCAGCAGAGAGCCCCACCCCCAGAAAGAACCTGGTGGTCAGGGCACTCAACATAGTATGTGGGTTCAAGGCTCTCTTCCAAATCGGGCAGAGCACAGATTTGAAAACAGCTCTCCCACATCCAAGGTCAATGCTCCAACCCCCACATCCCCTCTCCGGATTGAGTTGACCAGACTTAGACACCTAGATCTGGGGGGGGGCATGGCTGAGATTTCCAAGTAGAGGGTGACACCTATTTCCAGATGCCTAAGCCCCAGCACCCTAGGCATTAGGTGCCTGGGGAGCTTGGCCCAAACCTCACTCCTCTCATCGTTCTAACATTCCACGTCTCTTGAACGGAATGCCCCACTGCAACCAGCAGACTGGCCTCCTGCAGCTTTGTGGCACTGACCCAGTCTTGCCTTAGTGGACGTTTCATACCAGTTCTTCTCCGCCCTAGTGCTAAGTACACAATAGTCCTTGACATGCACGAGTAGCCAAAAGCTAGACATAAAGTAGACTGGTGACATCAGGAACACAGGCAAAGGCAGGGTCTTGCTCCTCCATAGATTTGCTACTCACCTGCCCTCCCAAAAGGCAAAAATCATTTCCCTTCTTAACAGACCCTCCTGGGCACCTAGCACCAACTCAGTTTCTAGGAGACATGTATTTGGGAATTAGCTGAGTTCATAGCGGTTCAGGCCTGACACTCACAGAGCAGCTCACGCACTAAGCAACACAGAAGAACATCAGGAGAGATAAAAACAGGCAGAAGAAAACAAAACACAGACAGGGAGTACCAACACATATTGTGAGTGTGCCTTTAGTGCATGGCGCTGGCACACAAAAATTAACATGGATTCAGAAAGCAAGGCACTTTATGGCAAGCAGCTGCTGGGACAACGTTGCTTTTATTTAATTAACTTGGCATGAGTGATTGTTTTTTAATTAAAAAGCACTCTGTGTTTGTAACAATTTACATTTGGTAAACAAACTACATCATGCCAGACATGCTGTCTACGTATAACAGGGCCCAGCTGTGGGGCACCTCTGCTAGCTATATCAGTTACAAAAAACAGACTGCATCACTTTTTCCCTTAGGGTGCAAGTCTCCAGCATTGTATATATAGGGTTACCATATCTGAACGTTCAAAAAAAAAGGACACTCCACGGGAGGTGGAGTTGTGGTTGGGAGGTGTATTTGCATCAGTATCTACCAACTGGCGTTGTATTAATGTGTTATTATACTATTATATATGCTGTGCGCTACATGTCATCTATATTGAGTATATATATAAGAAAAAGTGATATGGCCTCAAAAGTGAAATTTAATTACTTAAAGTTTACTGTACTTCTTTATATGTAGTGAGTCCTTCCCTTTCACCAGTTCTTCAGTTTTCTTTCTCCTCATGTGCCCACACATACGTCTCTGTAGATTGCATTTTTCTCAGCAGTGGTTGATTGCTCTTTAAGACTGCATGAAAGCCTTTACAAGAAGTTTGTCTGAAGTTGTACTGTACAAGTAGAATTCCTTCCAGTGACTCAACATTCAAATTGTTCCTTTCCTCTGTCCACTGACTTTGCATCAGTGAAACAATTTTCTCTACATTTGCATTGTGAGAAGGAATAACAAAGAAGAATTGTGCAATCTTTAACAGTTCTGAATGGCACTCAGTGTTTTTAGATTTCTCAGAATATTTGGTCCACTTCTGGTGTGCTAGCAAATGATTACTGAACTCTTCATCACTATTGCAACTTTCCGTAAACTTCTTCAGGTGCTGACCTGATCAAAACACTTTACGTCATCAGTTTGCACTCCCTTATTGATCAGGTACTTGATACAAGGTTCCACATCACTCCAATTTGGTATCTCACTCAGGGTAATCCACCTGAAAGAAGAGAAGTCTTCCAGGGGTCTAAGCCACTTCTCCAAATATTCTAAGCATCTGCTGTACATATTATCTCCGTCAGCACAGAATTTGTCACGCCCTTCCATGCGCTTGTCAATTCCTTCCATGTGCTTTTGTGCCAGTAGTCACTTAACTTTCAGGGACATAAAGTTGTGAGTCTTGTGTTCAAGAAGGATAGTATGAACCTAGTTAAAACTTTTCAGCACTTCCACGACAGAATTGCCTTCCTTTTTGATTTCTTGGATGTAAGTTTGGAATACACTCATGAGTCTATTCCATGTGCCAGAGGTAAATCTCACTTAATTCATTCTCAAAAAATGTCTTACACATTGTGAGTGATTTGTCCTGTGGCAGAAAGAATGACTTCAAGGCCGGAAACATCTGTGTTAGCCTTATAATGTCTGGAAATAATGACAGCCATAGTGTCTTGCTATGAGAAAGCAGCTTTCTGTAGTCAACATCAACAAACTCACAGAACTCTGTCAGCCGCTCAGTTCGGACAGTGTAGATATGAAAGTACTGGTAAATTTTAAAAGTAATGGTCTCAATGTCAACGTTCATTCTTTCTGCTGCATGGTGAACACGGTTGTTCAAAATGTGTGCTAGGCAACCCACACCAATTAATGTTCTCTTCGGCAACAACTTCTTTAAGTTTGCAACCACATTCTTTCCATCTTCATCACACCGGAGTCCTCCAAACATTGGATTGCAGTTGTCACCTGTAAATGCAATACACTTCTCAAACAAACCATTTTTTTCAAGTGTTTCTTTTACTTAATGAGCAATCGTGTTGGCAGTCTCATTAGGTGTGTTCTGGACCTCAATCAGTTTTGACTGCAAACTGCCATTCTTCCAGTCGAAATATTGAATAATTAGTGGAAATATTTTCACCAAACCATGATTGCTTCTATCTGTAGCTTACTGTGGAGTTGCTATGTCATTTTCTTCAAATGTTTTCATAACAACATCAACAGAATGCGGTGCAAGTGCAGAGATAACAATTGCTTCTGTCTTGGTTCTAGCACTTGAAAATTTCTGTGCTACTTCAGAATCAGGGAATGTGAACTTCAACAAGACAGATGTGCCCTCCATTGACTTAAAGCTAGTATGATGCTTAATGGTGTGAAATGCAAAAGCACCCTCCACTGCAGTAACTGTATCCTCTGATTTGCTGCCTGATTTTACAAAATAATCTGTCAATTTTGTTGATGAGCTCTCTCCTCAAACTGCTTTTTTATGCTTCTCTGAGTCCACATGAGTTTGTAAATCATTAGCACCTTTATTTTTCACAGGGACATAAGTACCAGGTTTACATATCAAGCACTCAACTTCCCATTCTTCTCCACCACTTCGACAACACAGGAATTTCATCTCTAGTTCTGCAGTGAATTTACACTTTCGTTTTGGCATTGTGTTTGAGGGTAGTAAGAAAGAGCTCTTGAGGAACCACTAACGTGCACGGTACAAACTCAGAAAAGAGACTGAAACTGTCGATGTTGCACTATCACCACTATGGAAAAATGATCATACCTGTCTGGAACTATAGGGCTAAGAGTCAACTTTCCCTGGTACACCATTCACCACGCACCA
Source organism: Gopherus flavomarginatus (assembly GCF_025201925.1). Classification (NCBI taxonomy): domain Eukaryota; kingdom Metazoa; phylum Chordata; order Testudines; family Testudinidae; genus Gopherus; species Gopherus flavomarginatus. Next base: position 28,131,964 of record NC_066619.1, read on the forward strand.
TTCACTTCACTGCAGAGTGTCACACTCACGCTGTGGCAGTTACCCTCTTTGGACAGGACTTTCACAAATGAGTAACCGCTCTTCATTGGCATCTCTGTTTGGCATAGCTCCCAAATGGCCTATCTTTTCATTGAGTTCAGCATCATGTAGCTCAGGCTGCTCTGCGAACACAGGAAACTGTCACTTTGTGAGGCCTGCTAGTCTTGCCCCAGAAAATAGAAGTGATTAAAAATAACCACTTATGCTGGGCCCAAGTTTGAGACATGGTTGGGCCCAGCTGCATCTTAGGGGTCTCTCCTTCAGCTTGAGATGTCTGTGTAATGCAGGGGAAACCTCCACAGCTGAAGGTCTAAAGCAGTCATGGGTACTGTGTGGGATGGTCACAGAAAGGGTTAAACATCCTGAAAAATAAATAACCCTCAAGATATATGGGAAGATAATGTTTGCGGTTTTGTGTATTTATATGTATATGAGTTTGATTAACAATGTAATCAACGGTCCCTGTCTATGTTGTATTCTGTTAATGCAGAGAGCAAAAAAGCATCTTGGCATTTAAATGAATTGTAAACACATGGGATCTTGGTATTCATCTCACGTTGAAATATACTGTGAATAGTGGAGGAACAAGGAAATTGCCTTTTGTTAATTCATATAGCTAAGTATTGGTGATGGTGATGGACCTCCTTCAAAGTCATGCTAATTACCTTTTGAACTCCAACTTGTCAAAAGACAAGAAAAGATCCTTGGGTTCTGATTCTGTCATCTTAGATCTGCTTAAGCTTCATTGGGGGAAGTTTGAGTTGCAAGACTGAGGTTCCAGTTATGCTGGTATGCCCTGAATATGATATTTGGGCATGAGACCATAACCCATGAACTATTTCTGAAAGAACTCTTTGCATCTACAAAGTTCACCATCTCTGCTATGAATCTGACCCTCAATGACTTGAACTCATGTCTGTATGTATTGATCTTTTAACCATACTCTCTCTTGCTTTTGTTTTTTAATAAATTTTAGTTTTGTTAATAAGAATTGGCTGTAGTGTGTATTTGGGTAAGATCTGGAATATTCAATAGCCTAGGAGGTAATGTGTCCGATCCTTTGGAATCAGTAGAACCTTTTCTTTTATATAATGAAATAAGATTTTCAGAAATCATCATATTTGACTTGGGTACCTGGATGGAGGCCCGAGGCTGGATCACTTTAAGGGAACTGTGTTGTTGACTTCTGAGTAACCAGTAAGGTAATAAAGACGCTGTTTTATACTGGCTTGATAAATCTAAGTCTTGGAATACCCACCAGCTTTTGGGGGATTGTCTGCCCCATTCTTTGCAGTTCACCCTAATTGAGTAACCACAGCTGGTCACAGATGCATTACAAACATTTGCAACAGGTTTGTTTGAGGCAACAGAGATGATCTTATCTGTCTGGTAACCAAGTGCTTGCACTCCTTACATCTGTGGCACCTGAGACACTCTCAAAGCTTCCAATGTGTCTAAGGCCTTGTCTACACTACGCGTTTATACCGATTTTAGCAGTGTTAAACCGATTTAATGCTGCACCCGTCCACACAACAAGGCCCTTTATATTGATATAAAGGTCTCTTTAAACCGGTTTCTGTACTCCTCCCCGATGAGAAGAGTAGCGCTGAAATCGGTATTACCATATCGGATTAGGATTAGTGTGGTCACAAATCAACGGTATTGGCCCCCCGGGCGGTATCCCACAGTGCACCACTGTGACCGCTCTGGAAAGCAATCTGAACTCGGATGCACTGGCCAGGTAGACAGGAAAAGCCCTGTGAACTTTTGAATTTCATTTCCTGTTTGCCCAGCGTGGAGCTCTGATCAGCACGGGTAGTGATGCAGTCCCCAATCCAAAAAGAGCTCCAGCATGGGCCGTACGGGAGATACTGGATCTGATCGCTGTATGGGGAGACAAATCTGTTCTATCAGAGCTCCATTACAGAAGACGAAATGCCAAAGCATTTAAAAAAAATCTCCAGACTATGATACAGAGTCCAGAGCACAGTGCTGTGTGACAAGCGTAACGGAAAGCCAAAGAATCAAATGGATGCTCATGGAGGAAGGGGGGGAACTGAGGACTCCAGCTATCCCATAGTCCCCACAGTCTGCGAAAAGCATTTGAATTCTTGGCTGAGCTCCCAATGCCTGTAGGGTCAAACACATTGTCCGGGGTGGTTCAGGGTATATCTCGTCAATTTACTTCCCCTCCCTCCCATGAAAGAAAAGGGAAAAAAAATCGTTTCTTGACTTTTTTCAATGTCACTGTATGTCTGCTGCATGCTGCTGGTAAACACGGTGCTGGGGCACTGAACAGTAGCGTCCTCTCCCTTCTCTTCCCCGGTGGCAGACGGTACAGTGCAGTAGGACTGGCAGCCGTCCTTGTCATCAGCCTGTGAGTGCTCCTGGCTGGCCTCAGGTGAGGTCAGCTAGGGGCACCTGTGTAAAAATAGGAATGACTTCCGGTTATTCCTGGCAGATGGTACAGAACAGCTGGTAACCATCCTCATCATAGCAACTGGGGGCTGAACTCCATCAACCCCCCCTACCTTTCATGTGTAAAGAAAAGATTCTGTACTGCCTGGATTATCATAGCAGCGGGATGCTGGGCTCCTCTCCCCCACACCCTTTAATGTCCTGCCTGGACTATCATAGCAGCTGAAGGCTGCCTCCCCCTCATTTTATCTCACTAAAAAGTCAGTGTTTCTTATTCCTGCATTCTTTATTACTTCATCACACAAATGGGGGGACCCTGCAACGGTAGCCCAGAAGGGAAGCAACGGCTGGGCTTGTTGCAGGGGCACCCCCTAGATTGTCTGCCATTGCTTTCACGGAGGAAGGAATGAGTGACGACATTTACCCAGAATCACCTGCGACACTGTTTTTGCACCATCATGCATTGGGGTCTCAACCCAGAATTCCAATGGGCGGGGGCGACTGCGGGAACTATGGGATAGCTACGGGATAGATACCCACAGTGCAACGCTCCAGAAATGGACGCTAGCCTTGGGCCATGGATGCACACCGCCGAATTAATGTGCTTAGTGTGGCCACGTGCACTCAACTTTATACAATCTGTTTTACAAAACCAGTTTATGTAAAATCAGAATAATCCCGTAGTGTAGACGTACCCTAAGTTAGCATGCCAAAGTCTTCATTTTGGACACTTGGACGAGCATGTGGGCTCTTAAATACTAGCTGGAGCCTACAGCTTTGGAACTCAGTACCCTAATTTCTTGAACTGGCAGGAAATATCTTAAGTCAACATTATTTTTTTCTGGGAGAGTTTTGAGAACTACACTAGCAGATAGAGCCTCCCTAATTTTTACACATCATGTATCCATCTACTAATTACCCTTCCACCTGCTTTCTCTTCCTGTTTAGAAACTTCCCGTAATGTCTGACTGTGACCTAGGCACGCCTGTATTCACATGCTACTGCAGCATTTGTACAGAATAGGCCTAGTAAGGTATCATATGAAAGCTAACACCACTGGATAATGTCATTGTAAAATGCATGTGCTAATGCTAGATGTGAAGTTGTGAAATCCCTCTGTAATGTTACTAGTGTAAGTATAGAACATGGTAAAAACTAGACAGACTAGCCTAGGTCAAGGTGATAAACAGGTTCATCTTAGACAAAGGAATGTGGGTTTATCTCAGCTTAATTATTAGCAGTAAAAAGCCATCAAGCTAAACCAGCAGAGGTTATCCTGATTCTGAACTCCAGACAGAGAATTAACCTGGCTCCAGGCCCCGGACACAGGAGACTGAATCGGGGGGGGGGGGGGGGGGGAGAGGAGGGGAGGGAGGTGCTTCTTGACCTTTAAGACAAAACAACCCCTTTAGAGATACAAGGAACAGAGAGAGAGGCTCCATGTTTATCCTTCACCTTGGGAGACAAGGAAATCCAGCCATTTGATCTCTGTGAGGTGCCCTCGCCAGCAAAAGCCTGGAGACTGTGGGTGAAAGAAAACATCTTGAACAAAGACTATCTTGCTAGATTGTTTTAGACTTTTAGATGCATGTTTTCACTCTTATTTGCTTGCAGCCATCTCTACCTTTATCCCTTTTTACTTGGTGTCATTGATCATGTTCTTCTGTCACTAGACTTGTTTTGCTTTCATAATAAGTCATCAGTGTTGTGTACATTCAGTAAAGTGTGCACTTCTGGACAGCGAAGAGGTTAGAGTGTTTTACTGTTTCTGTAAAAGCACTAAACCTAACACTTTCCCTGTTGAGGGTCCAGTGAGAGGGATTGGTCCCTGCACTAGGATGATTTTTAGGGTGAATCTGGGGCTGGACGGGCACTAAAGTCAGCCTGCAAGGTGCAACCAGGTTGGGGAAAGCCAGTATGAGGCTTGTAGGCTGCTGGCAGTCTGTTGGGGTCAGAGCTCTGGCCCAAAGCTGCACAGCTATAAGATATCCAGGGTTTCCAGGCAAACAGTGGCTGAACCCCTTGCAAGTCTACGTGAACTCCAGAACATCACACTGACATATTCATGCCTTTGGCTTCAGTTAACATTTTTTTCCCCTGGGGTCAGATGCAATAATCTCTCCCAGCAGTTAGGTTGGAAATCTGTCATAAAACTAATTGCCTATATGATTTAGTGTTTTCTAAGGCCTTGCAACTAATTTTAAACGAGTCTTGAAATGTCAGTGTGTGACAGGAATTTCTTTAGGAGCTTGTTTCTAAACTTCATAATACAGTAGGCACTATGGAGCACCTCTCTAGCCCAGTGGAGCAGGAAACCAGAAATGTCATTTGAACTGATATAATCATAGAATATCAGGGTTGGAAGGGACCTCAGGAGATCATCTAATCTAACCCCCTGCTCAGGCAGGACAAATCCTTGGTTTTGTTATTTTTAACACCAGTTCTCTAAATGGCTCCCTCAAGGATTGAATTTACAACCCTGGGTTTAGCAGGCCAATGCTCAAACCACTGAGCTATCCCCCCCAAGCCACATAACAAGGGAGCACATTGCCATGAGATCAGTAGCAGATTTATTAAACGCTCCAGGCCAAATTCTGTCATCATTTACACTGGTGTAAAGCTGAAGTAATTCAGTTTACACCAAACAAAAACACTTGACTCTCTCAGTTAAAAAAAATACATAAGCAAAGAATGTTCAAACCTATAATCGAGTAAGAAAATATATTTATTTAATTCTATGGCAATACTATGGCAAAACTGTTAAATACATGCATATTTTTAAACAGACATAAGCAATATGTCAAGAGTTACACAGCCAAGCAAACTAGCTCAAAATGTATGCAAAAAGTTGGAATATTAGCATTAGGTTAGTTATACATGTAGCATACCATATTGTCATGTCTCCCAACATGACGTCACGCTTTTCTTTCCAAGCATGCATTTGTTTAGATGCTCATCCAGTAAAACTGTCTGCTAATACATTTTCTTGAATCAACATTTTGTTTACTTGGTGTGTTTTAACTTTATTTAGTAAAGTGCCTTGTGATTATTCTGTTTTAATTGTGAAGAAAATGTTTTAAATACATAGCAGATTTGGAAATGTATGCCAATTTCAGCAGAAAACCGTAGTGGTAAATTTCTAAATTAGAAATAATATAAAGGGAAGAGTGTTAAATTGACTCTTTTTCACCTTCATTTATTCTCAGAACTAACTTTATACTTTACAATTTGAAATTAGTGGACAATGCTTTTATTAGTGTTATAAACAGATTCCATTGAAATACATGTAAAAAACATAAAACATTTCTAAACAAAATATTTAGGCTGTAAAAAAATATGGTATAAAAGAGAGACCTAAAATATCTATTAAACCCATTCACAGTATGTGTTTTCAAACAACAGCATTTTAGTACAAGACAATTTCTCTCTCATCACCTGGAGGATTCTACCAGAACCTCTAATGTGTGCACCATCATAGGATAAAGTTAAGAATTGCAATTACATTGCATTCTGGTGGGATTTTAGGCAAGATCTGAATTGACATAGTCAAAACTGAAAGTCGACCTGCTTTGCAAGCATTCTAGGAGTTCTATTAAATGTAGTACTGCACATCCTCATTCACTTTTTACTATTATTAAAGAGATACTGCCAGATTAAAAATGTATTCTTAAAAATTCATTCTTTCTTATGTTACAAACGCTTGAATAATCTAAAGCAAAAGAAAGCCCTTTGCTAATTCAATTTGATTTTTCACTAGTTAAACGGATTACTTTTTAAATTTTTGAGTTTGAACAATGAAAATAAATTAGCAACTTTCCTTTATAGTCCATTTCTAATCAATTACACTCTTCAGTTCTCATGCCTTAGTGAAATGCTGCAATATAAGTTGCAAATGTTTGTTTTAAAAAAAAATTGTTTCAATTAGAATTGTTTAAATCATGAAAATATTTCTGTTGGTGTTAGCTTTTTTTCTTACTACACAGACCCTAACTCTGCCAAATTTTACCTAGCAGTATCTCCTTAAGTGGCATATAATAAAAAGGAGCCTGTGAAATAATTTAGGCTTAAAATTTAGTCTGCCAAGGTTTGAAACTCATGTGGATATTCATCTCCCTTCTGCAGAGAAATTATCTACCATTTTATGGGCAACACTATTGTTACACCTGCTGTGACAATTTCTAAGGCTGCAAAACATCACTCCTGCTAGCCTAATTTGATACTTGTTTGCCTAACATGAAAAAGGAACCACAGACACTGGCTATATTAGAAACACTGGGGAAAATCCAGTGTTAGACAAATGGAAAATAAAAAAATGAAGAAATGAACTATTTTCCAGCTGCTATGAGGACATTTAAAAAATAACAGACGGGCCCAAGCTTCAGGATGTGGAACTGGATCTTTAAACACACCAAAGTTTGGAGCTGAATCTGGGTTTGGATTTCAAAAACTCCGAAATCTGAATGTGTTTGGATTTGGGGTTCTTGTTCCTCTCTAAAGAGCTGAGAGATACAGAAACAAAAGCTACAGCAGCCTAAAGAACAATTGCTGACAGCATCCATTTAAACATTAGTTGCACAAGTCAATATTTTACATGCAACAACATGAACCACAATGTAACCATGTTGTGGGAAGTGCAGGTAGTATTCCCCTTTCTAGCATTTTACAAAATGTTCCACCTCTAATACATCATATGCTAGAGTGGGGCTCTCTGCTAAGATGTCCTGGGAATTTCAAGATGATTTATTATACAATATGGAAGTACAGTATAAGTACAAGTATATATTTGCATAAATAATTTAGGACCTTTAAAAATTAGAAATGATATTAAAACCATCTGAACTAAAGCTCTCATTAAATTCCTCTTCTTTGGAACTGAGAATACTATTTTATTTACACGAGAAGCTAGGACATGCTAGCTATTTATTATAGTAAAACACAGCACAGCTATCCATTTGAGTCTTCCAGTCTAATCAATATTCACGTTTTTCCTTTATATTTCCAATATAGCATTTGAATAATAGTCACATCTATTACTGTAGTGTATTTAATATGTAATAATTAAATTGATTTAAAATATTGCACTGGTGATCTTGTTACATTTCTCTCTGGAGTATCTTGTCCCCTCCCATGTTTACAATTTCCTTTGATTCTGCAATTACTCTCCCTCTCTGAGCAATTTCACATTCAACTGAAGTTGGGTCAGAGGGACCACATTATACAAACCTGCATCAAATGGCTACAAGGCCCAAACTTGCCTTGCTTAGGTGAACTTAGTTCAGAGGCCTGTATTTTCCTCTTCAGAGTAACCCAGGTTTCTGTTTCAGAGGGAAAGAAGTACCCTATCCCACTCCCCTGTGAAACTAACACCCTCATCCCACCATGTACAGCAAAGGATACATCTACACTTTGCCCTGGAGGTAAGATTCTCAGCTCAAGGAGACATTAGCCAGCAAAAGTATTTTGAGCTAGGAAATACACTGCTAGCTCAAAGTGCAGACACACGGTAAGAAAGGAATATGCTGAATCTGCCAATTGACTTCAATCTGAGCAACAATATTGCAAGCTGTTTCTGCCAGGTGTGGTGCTCATTACTGTATGTAGTCCCATTACTTCAATGGACTAGTTACCATAGTGAGGCCTACATGGCAGTGAGTGTTTGCAGGATCAGGTCCTAAACCTGCATATGCAGAGAACTTGTGGCAGAGGAAAAAATTCACTATCTGTAACATTAGCTTACTACATTTGATGGTATATTAACCAGCTTTCTGAGGTATATCATATATAGGCTATTCAAATTTACAACCCTAATTAAAATGTCGTATCAGTCCCCATGTATCAGTCAATACAACACAAATAATGAACACAGACTAGAGAGTACACACAAATAAATCAAATGCTACTGATGCTCAGTAATGGAGAGAATACAAAAATTCTTTTCACAAAACAAAATCCTACAAACCAGACATGGCTCAAAATGAAAAAGCAGCAGCATAAATTATTTGCTCCAGAATTAAATCGCCTGACATTTAAAAATCAAAATAAGAACACATTAACATCTCTTAGGTGCCTGAACAGCGTTAAAACTGAAAAACTAGCCGCGATCTAAAACAGAGTGATAGTGTGCATTGACAGAATCCCTTATTATTATATTCAACTCCCTTTTGGAAGTAAAATTTATTCCTCCGCTCCCCCACTTTAAAATACATATCTACAGGTTTTTAATAAATCCAAAGGCTAAGATATAAAAAAGAGAAATGTGTTGCAAAATTTTCTATTATATGAGAGGCTTTTTCAGAAACAGGGAAAACAAGCCTACCTTAACAAAGGGATTTCATGGGGAAACTACACAGCATCAATTAAGGAGCTTAATTTCATTTGAAACATTTGGCTTTCTCCTTACAACTCCCATTAATGTTTATGGAAGTTAAACAGCACCATGCAGAGCGTAACCTTGGTATGGAAGACCAGTTACGCCCCTACCTTTTTCTTTAAGATGCTTCAGTGATTAGTGTACATTTGCACAGGTTTGGAAAGAAATTCAATCACTGAACAATATTAGTCATTCAATCCTATTTTACCCTTTCAGACCCAAAGAATGGCTGACATCTCCACTAATTTGTTATGCCTCTTCCTGGAGATTTTACTGGTGTTTGCACTAATTGAAAATGACAATCTTTACTTTAACATCAGGCATCTGAAGTAGCTTTCAAAGTACTCCATTGTATCTGGGAATAGCACATAACTGAATTGTACTGCTAGCCAGGCCTAGATTGTTATGAAGACAGCTTGTAACAATTTAACACACTGTATAAGATATATGCACATACAACATATAGACACACACCTGTCTGTCTCACCTACTAGTCTCATCCCCATTACAGGGGTATTCAAGCCCTTGCATTGAAAATAGGAATTCTTGGCCATAAACCCCAAGATCAGAAAGTGCCCCAGAAAGCCAGTGCAAGGGATGTAACTAACTCACATTTTTTAAAAGTAAAGTAGCACAGATGGTGAAAGAAGAAATACCTGCACTTTACTTGAGTGTCTAGGTCACAATGCAGAATGCCCTTACCTTAAGAAAATAAAGTGCTCCCTCATCACTCAGAAATCAAATGTCAAATATTGTTGCCTTTACTGTCAATAAATGGTGAAACACACAGTATAACCTGAGAGCAAGTATAGTATATTGCATCTGTCATGGGCTTAACTGATCTTCTATTCTGGGCAAATCCAATTAATTATTTTGTTTCCAATTGTATAAGAGAAACAAAAAGGGACAGTTATCTAAGTACTGGAGATTACCAAATGCTATATCCAGGTAAATGAAGTAAAAGAAATGTAATATAATGGTACTCTGCGTAGATAAAAACTTAAGATTTGTCTTTGCACAAATATTTATCATAGCAAATAAAACTATACATTTCCCATGGAATCAAATTAATCTGCATTATATATCTGCAATGTACAGCTGAAATAATTTTGTTCAAAGTTTAATGAAAATAGTAAAGTCTATGCAGCGCAAAGTATGGCGCTTGCTTGTAATGTTGAAACCTCTATTTGCAAAGGGCTTTTTGCCACTGTTAAAATCCATTTTGAAGATTAAGATATGAAGTTCAGGTCATGGAAGACCTTGGGGCATGTACTTGCATTTCTTAACAAAATTTGTGTGGTAGCGAGAAGAGTTTGAGTAAGGCCACCACCAGAGTTTCTTCCAATTTGTATTCCCAATTGTGGAGTTTCTCATTTAGCTACCGTGTCTAGGAAGTGATACTTGTAGTTATGTATAGAAATCCCAAGAAAAAATTTAATTTAATTCTGAGCAGTTCAAAAGTCAACTGCATTATGACTTGGGATAAATAAAAATCTCCAAGGATCTACTGTCCTTTGACAGCCCATCCTTTGAAGTTACGTTCTTCACATCCTGAAAGAAAACCTGGTACCCTGCACACATCTGGGAAGTCAATGAGAATTTTGATAACAGACCAAGGTATGGAATTGCTTTTTTCTCCACATTTGCAGAGTGGTCCGAAGGACAGGATGTTCTCTGATCTCCAGATGGAGCAATGTGCCTTCACCATAAATCAGATTTGAAGAGGTTAATACCCTCTTTTGTCTTCTGCCTTTCAAGCCTCACCAAGTTGATCATCAGTATCCTTTTATGTCACATAAAAATCAATACCTGATCCATCCAGTGTTTTCCGGTGTAAGAGAGGATAGGGAACACTTGGAGAAGGACATTCATTTTTATCCAAGAGACTCAGCCAAACATAGATCATGGTAAGTTATGCCACCTCTGAAGTATAAAGAAGAGTGGGTGCAGATACAGAATCTTAGTATTTATTGCTGTGATCAGGTTTAGGGTAATTTTCGTCTGATGGGTGGCCAGATCACAGTTCCACATGCAGTGGATGTGTTTGGTTTTGGAGACCTGCCTTCCTGATCTGCTCCGACTACTTCAGAGCTGGGGTCTGATACCAAGTTCAGCAGGACTGGTTGTCTCAGTGCTCGGTTTAGAAAGCTATTTCTGCAAATTAATTATTTGAGGAGCCACAAATTAATGCTTGAAATCAAGACCTAAAAAGGATTTAGCTAAGAGCTTAAGGGCACACTGTTTTACTTCAATGCGGTATCACATGACCCTCCATTTTTTTTTTCGTAACAATTGGAAACAGATTTAAGTTATAAAAAATTTAAAAAACAAAGTCAGTGAAGTAATGGCTTGGTTCTTGTGATGCATCTGTCACAATCTAAATGTTTATACATTACGTATTACAGTTAGAGCTGTTTATAGCAGGTTTATGTGACACAGGTGTGAAAGCAGAAATACTCAAAGATGATGATTTTTAACATTTCTTTAAACCACACACAAACGCTAATCTTGCCATAATGGACCATTACATCGGGTGACCAGTGCTGAGGAGTAGCTATTAAAACCCATTAGTGGCGTTAGCTTACCTTGGATCCCCTTTGCCTGAAAGGAAATTCCACCTTATGTTTCCACCTAGGATTTGGAAAAAGTGCTCTGTTTGGTGGATAATGTTTCTGGGGTTTAGCCACAGAGAGTCTTCCTGGCTAGTGGGGACTATTACAGATAAAGACCAACCTTTCTCACTGGTGGAGCAAATCTGCCTAGGCAGCTAGTGCTACTAAATGCAATCTATGGAACAGTCTCTAAATGCAACCAACAGCTGTTGAAGAATGAGACTAATCACTTGGGTGGCCTGCTCACGGCACTTTAGTTCTAGACTAATAATGGTCTAAACTAGTCTTTCTAGAAGAAAAAGATGCTTAACCTCTTTGAGGTAGCAGATCTGGAGCTGCAACTTTAAAATACAAAACACATTAGTGCAATATGTTAGGAAATACTACCTCCTTAACCAAAAGAGACAAAATATAGTGTTTTAAGGTTAAAAAAATTAATGTTGAAGTTTAAACATTTTGCAGTTCTTCTGAGGTTTAAATCAGTGTTACACTCATTTTCCACGTTTGTACCCCTGAGTCAGATATTGAATAAACATTGTACAGTAGGTACAGAAACTAGTGTTCTGGTTATCAAACAACAAACATGAATAGCACTTAATAAAGTGTTAAATTATTATGATATTTTTCCCATGGGACTTTAACTATGCACAGATTAAAGTGCTAATTTCAATGTCTACATAACAGATTTAATTAACTACCAATCTAAGCATGTAATTTCCAACTGTTACACTGAAAGTTTACCTACCGCCATCACCCTCATCTAGACGGTCTGTAAACTGATTTGGATTTAGTTATTCTGAATATTCATTATAATCACCAGTTAACAACAGAAGTGAACACCTTTCAAAGTAACAGGTTGTATGAGATCACATTGATCTCAAAACACAACCTGAAAGCAGACAGAGTTCTTTGACAAGGATTACGAGGAGATCTAACCTCAAAACCCCTATATCTTCGTAGTGTAATAATTGTGTTTCTATAACTTTGAGTTTTTAGCCTGTATTAAAATGGAACATTAACACTTTAACTTAAATGTGGTAACATTCAGCTCACACACACAAAAAAAAAACCCTGCTGACTGTCTCCAAGGATAACCCATGCTGATATGACAACACTAGGAACAAGAACTTATTGAATGGCAGGTTCAGATTGAAATGACAATTACCATGATTGTTAATCATTTGGTTTGTTCTGAAAAAAATGTGTAAAGGACCACCCTGTGTTATTAGGGGTGGGAGAGTCTTCATAATCCTTTGGGGGGATCAAAAACTGTCGAGAATTAATGGAGCATGGACTTCCAAAAGATCCATTTTCATTGTTGCTTTGAATTGATACAGGAGAGTCTGGAGAGTCTAACTTCCAGATATTAGTGTTTGCTTGAGGTCTGTAGCCCGCAGTTTTATCTAAGTCCTCTTCTGTGGGTGCATGACTCTCCATTTTCATAGTATTAATTGGCAGTTGCATTTGTGGCTTATAGCCTGCTGTAGTGACAAAGTTAATTTCGGGCTCTTCCTCTGGATTAACTTGAGGCTGATACATTGATTGAATGTCAATATAAATGACTTGAGAAGATCCCACAGGTTCATCTATTGGTGGACTAGAGATCTCCTCCTCAATGATTGGTGGGCAGTATGACACCACCACGTGGCTTCCTGTTCCTGGGTCAGACCCATCTTCAGGAAGCTCACTATCTGCTACAGGGGATATAATTTCTGTGTCTTCTATTTTAAGGACTGTGGATCGTGTTTCCACCACTTCCACACTATTCGGGGTACAAGGGTTCATTTCCAAGGTTTTAAGAGCTGTGTTCCCCTAAAAAAAAGCCACAAGAAAAGCAGGAAAGTGAGGATAATGCAAATGAATTGGATATTAAGAAAACATAATACTATTTTAGTTCATATAGACAGTACAGTAACTCCTCACTTAAAGTCGTTCCGGTTAACACTGTTACATTGCTGATCTATTAGGGAACATGCTCATTTAAAGTTGCACAATGCAACGTCGCTTGGCAGCTGCCTGCTTTGTCTACTGCTTGCAGGAAGAGCAGCCCATTGGAGCTAGCTGGTGGGGGCTTGGAACCAGGGTGGGCCGGCAGCCTCCCTATTAGCCCCCCGTTCTCCTAAGTTCCCTGTGTGGCAGCTGCCCAGCAGGCTATCAGTTGCTGGCAGTTCAGCTGTCCCTCCCCCCGCTGCCATGTGCTGCTCCTGCCCTCTGCCTTGGAGCTGCTCCCTGGAGCCAACTGCTTGCTGGGGGGGAGGGGATAATGTCAGGGTATTCCCATCCCGCCTTCTCCTGCACCCCGCTTATCCCATTTCCAAAGCGCGGGGGGCGGAGGGACATACAACAGGGCTCAGGACGGAGGGAGCTTGCTGATCTATTTAAAAAGGCAGTGTACTTAGAGTGGGGTCAGCGTACTTAAACGGGCAACGCGCATCTCTCTCTCTCTCTCACACACACAGTGTGTCTCTCTGTCTCTGTCTGCCATGCTGTCTCCCCTCCCTCCATTTGTGCTGCCTTGTAGTGTGAGGCCACATTAACAACAATGGGTTAACCCTTGAGGGCTCAGCCGAGTGCTAGTTCATCATTTAGCAGTGAAGCATTCCCTGGGAAATACCCCACCCTCTGACTTCACCTCAACCAAGCTTCACAATTATCACTGATGTGTATCAGTATTAAATTGTTTAAAACTTATACTCTGTGTGTGTGTGTGTGCGCGCGCACGCGCACGCTTGTGTGTATATATACATACATACATATATATACATACATATATATATATGTACACACACACACATATGTGCATACTATAGTCTTTTGTCTGGTGAAAAAAATTTCCCTGGAACCTAACCCCCCCATTTACATTAATTCTTATGGGGAAATTGGATTTGCTTAACATTGTTTCGCATAAAGTCCCATTTTTCAGAAACATAACTACAACATTAAGCGAGAAGTTACTGTATATTGTACTGTAGTTTGCTTAGTTAAATTGAGAGACGTATCACCATCTATACATTGCAACAGAGCAATTGTTAACTGTTTAAAAAACTATTCAACGTATTCAACTATTCAGCTCCCCCGCTTCCCCATATATCTATTTGTATATTTCATGTTCAGTTCATTTTAAAATATTTTAGCAAGTTCAACTTCAAAACTATTCATGAATTTTGCCAAAATATATTTCTAATATAAAACCAGCCACTATTTGCCTTTTATCTTTCTTATGTAATCTACTCTGAAAGCATTAGTTTGACTTTCCATTTACTTCCAATTACAAACTGTGAGTAGTGGGCATGGAGGGGAGCTGGCGAGAATGCCATACCCTCACTTCGCACTGCTGCCAATGCAAGGAGGAAGGAAATTAACAGTTGGGGATAAGCTAGGTCATATCATCACTTCTACTGACTCTTGGGACGTATCTTCTTGATGCAACTGTACATTTTAGATCAGTGGTCCCCAAACTTTTCCTCTCGCACCCCTCCTTAACAGTAACAGAATGTGTTCTCACCCCCCCACCCGCCTCCCCTCACACCGGGAGCGGAGTTGCAGCCAGGATTGGTGGCTGGGCTGGAGAAGAGCTGGGGGAAGAGCAGGGCTGGGTGGTGCTCCCTCCCCACTTCCTTCTGGGGGCTGGCCCGGGCGCTACGGTTTGGGGACAACTGTTTTAGATGCTTAAAAATGTAATTAAAATGAAGGTTACCTCACATATATTCTTCTGAAATTGCAATGCCTTACTGTTTTCAGGATTTGGAATGTCAGGGTAGAACGTTTCTTTAATCCTTTATAGAGAAAAGTTAAGTAATTTTCAAAATTACCAGCAAAGGTTCAGCATGTCAAAATAAGAACACAAGAAAAACAGTCACGATGTTTCTATCAGGTCGTAATCCTCAACACAGAGTATAAACTTTAACTGTTCAAATTTTTCACTTTACACAGTTGTGCTTTAGGCTGCATGTAAAGAAAAACGTACACATTCTTCTGATGCTTCCACTGGAGTTTCAGGTTTCTGAAAGTTTGAAGATGGACTGTAAATTGATCGTGGGCAGATCATAAATTAAATGTATGCCTAATTCTCCACGTTTTAATTCGAGTTCTACTACACCTGACTTTGCACGCAGCCTCAGGCGGAGGAGAAGAGCACTGGACAATGAGCAGAAGATTTGGGTTCTTCTGGCTCTGTCACTGACTCACTGTGGGACCTTGTGGCCAAATCGCTACTTCTCTGGGCCTCCCTTCCTTCCTTCCTATCCCTTCCAATTATAAATGGGAATACCACCCACCCTCACCCAAAAGTCTTGTGTAAAGCCCACTGAAATCCTCAGGTGTTTGGGGAAACATGACAGGGGTACCAGGCCTTTTAAAGCTCCTTGCAGGAGCCGTGAAGGTGAGTCCTCCAGGCCTGCCTAGAAAGGCTGCAGGGAAGTAACCAATCAGAGCCCAACAGGATCAGTTAAAAGGAGCCAAAGGGGCTTAGCAGGTCAGTCACTGGCTAGGACCAGAAGGGTGAGGAAGGGCTGGAAGGCTGCAAAACTCTTCAGGGAAAGAGGCCTGGGAGAGACCTGCTCAAGCAGGGATAAGGCAGAGAGAACCCAAGGACTGCAACCCTAAGGTAATAGGTGAAGGATGAGTGTGTGACAGCCCAGGGAATGCAGCAGGAACTATTAAGGAAAGCAGCACACGGCTGCTGTTTGCAGGGTCTTTGGGTTGGGACCCAGAGTAGCAGGTGAGCCAGTGGAGAAGTGACCTAAACCCTGAAGAGGGTAAAAGATTCTTTACTAAAAGCCCAAGAGAGGGGGCTAAAATTTAAAGGTGCCCAACAGGGACTGAAGAGAGAAGGCACCCTCAGGAAGAATGGGCTGAGTCCAGCTTGAGCCAGGGAACTGAAAGACTTGTTTATGTTTGTTTTTGACTTGAGTACCCTAGAAGGAGTTTGTCCATTTTAGATTGTATGTGACTTGCCTGGAGTGCCGAGCCACTGAAAACCTGCCTAGCGAGGTCGGCAGCCTACAGGGGGCGCCAGGAGAAAACTAAGTTTGCAGCACCACAACCCAGCCAATAGGAGGCACTCATGAGAGGTGAGTGCACACCCTCACAGGACGGCAATAAATTACTCAACATAAACAAATAGAAGAATTTAACTGAAAATGAGTGTTTACCATTCCCTCTTTTGGTAGCAAAGGATGCTGGTCACCACTCCAAGCACAACAGCTACAGCCACTGGGATGAGAATGGCAATGATCAACCCCACGGCTGGGAAAAAATAATGAAAAACAGTAAGAGATATTCAAAGTTATCACCAAAGTTTGTGGTTCACAACCCTTTTGTAACATTCCCAGATATTATCGGCCGCTTTATAGATCAGTGGCAGCTCATTGAGCCCCATCTGCCTGCAACAGTGGCCTATACTACATCCTTCATTGCAAAAGACAAACCCTCCCATACTGTAGTTGGTCAATTGTGAAATAGTGTGTAGAAAAGGAAGAAGTTTCTGTTTGATCCCCTATTGGTACTAAGCTTCACATGTATGATGATAGGACTGATGGCAAATTTTATCCCAGACAGCATAACTGCTAGTGTTTATAGTATTTTAGGTGGCTATTTAAAATTCTCAAACTATTTGTCTATTCTGTGCAGTGATTTCTACAGGTTAATTACATGTTGCATAAGTGCATTGCCTTTTACCTAGTTTAGTCTTTTAAGATCACTGAGCATCTCCTTTTCTCCCCTAACAAAAGTGCCCGTTTAGCCTTCTGGGCAGAATCATTTCATGCACTTCTTCTTTCCAAACTGAGTAAACCTCTTTTTTTCCACCTCCATCTTCAGGTGGCTTTAGTCATTTTCAATCTTTTGAGCAGTTATGAGTTCAGACCTCATCCATATGTATGAGTTGATGAAGTTTTTAAACAAGCATTAATTACTATGAGCTTCATAGTACCTGTAACAGTTTAATAGCTGTAAGGTTATTTTTTTCCCCCAATCTGCTACAACAGGCCTGGGATAGCTAAGCAGGAAAAGACATCAGATGAGTCCAAGGCCTTGGCTACACTGGCACTTTACAGCGCTGCAACTTTCGCGCTCAGGAGTGTGAAAAAACACTCCCCTGAGCGCTGCAAGATACAGCGCTGTAAAGCCTCAGTGTAATCAGTGCCGCAGCGCTGGGAGCGCGGCTCCCAGCGCTGCAAGCTACACCCGTAGAGGATGTGGTTTACATGCAGCGCTGGGAGAGCTCTGTCCCAGCGCTGGGGCTCCGGCGGCAGCGCTTTGAAATTTCAAGTGTAGCCATACCCTAAGATAAAGATCATGGTACTCTCACTTAAGCACTGCCATCCTAGAATGTTCAACTTACAATTCTCCTTTGTCACCACGTACAGGTCTTTCGATGGGCCTATTCCACCAAGGGTATAAGCTCGTAAGTCCAGGCGGTAACTTGTTTTGCCTTGAAGATCAAGTATTCTCAAAGACTTTTTCGTTAGGTCAGTAATATTCTTAACTGTTAGCTCAGGAGACCCTGTTTTGTTTTGTGTTTAAAAAGATCGGAAATGTACACCACATTAGAATATGTTCACAAAACCCAAACTTCATATTAAACTGGAAAACAATCTTTTTAATGGAGCAAAATCCTGAGTACAGAATTATGCTGCAGAAAATCCACTACTGTGTAGTGTAACGGTGTTAATTAAGCAGCACAAAGGGTTTATCTTCAGCGCAGAAGTAACTCTCATTATGTACACTTGAGTTACTCCTCTTAAGTTAGCCTAGCTCGAGTGAGAGCAGCCATGCTATGAAATAGTACTCAAGCTGCTGTGTCCACACTGAGGCTGCACTATGACTTCTGATGACATAATTGCATTCTTAGCACTGCTGTAAGCTGAGCCATTCTATGAATTCTTTCTTAATGAACTGTGGGAAAACTTGTTTGCCCTGCCTGGCACATGGGGAGGAATTGTGAGAAGGCCTTGGAAGACTTAGCCTGCATCCATACTACAGAGTCATTGTGTTAGCAGATGTCTAGCTGCGCTAATCAAGTTTTAGCCTATACTTCCTGATGGACCATCCAGCTTGAGTTAAAAGCATCACCGTACTGGAATTAAAGCCTGCTCACAATCCTAACCTTGATTTGGGGGCAGAACTCGAATTTTAACTCAAATTAAGTTTGCAGTAAAGACAAGTCCAAAGAGGGAAGAGAAAGGATTATGGCAGACTAAACGTTAATAAAACTGCAAGCTGAAAATAAAGATGTCATGCACTGAACTCCACAATTTGCTACAGACTTCATATAATTACATTTCACAACATCTTTGGTAAGTGCAATTACATTTTATAAGGTTATTTCTTCTATTATTCACACACTACCACAATTATCAGTTTTGGAATTAACTGAATGAAAAGTATCACACTAACAGGGAAAGAAACTGGCCTTCTCTTTATCTACAGACCAGAGACAGCATGAGCAATGGCAATGCAACATTATCCCAACCACACTGCCAATGCACTTAAACCCAGTTCTGGCGGGTTCGCCATTTTCACACTCTCTTCTCATCAGTGTTTTCCTAAGGGACTGGATGTTCATTGTCATGGTGACTTGTGTGATGTGAGTGCCCTAGTCAACTAGAAATTCCACTCAGTTCATCTACTCTTGCTCACTCGAGCAGTTAGTATTTTAAATGTCTTCACCAGTTCTGAAAGGCCAATTTAGGTGCTGAACAATGCCAACTGAACTGTAAATAAACAATTGTTTCTTAAAGGACTATTCATTCGCTAGTACGGGGAGTTTACAGGAAAATTGAGGACCATATGTTTTATTTACCTTCTTCCATAAAACTAGTCTTTGAAGAACCTTTCTCCCCTTTTGCAAAGTAAAGAATATATCCCTTTAAAAACCCCTGGCAGTCTTCAACAGGAATGTCTTCCCATTTTACTAATATTGAATCTGAAGAGGTTTCTTCTACAGTAAAATTTGGTGCTACCTTTGGAGCTGTGGAAAGAATTGGGAAAAAAAAATGTTAAACAACTATCCTTCCACTGTATGCTAAAAGTATGCTAGTATTACAGCATTATTATTAGGACTGACATGTTGATCACTACACTGAAAATTTTCTAGATCCATTTTTGTCCCTTTCAAACAAAATATTAATAAAGAGGTGACATTAGCCAGGTGTCACTACATCAGCCTCCCTGTTGGAATATTATCACCAATAATTTGTATTGCAAGGGCATCTACTAATCCCAGTCATAGACAAGGACCCTATTGTGCTAGGTGCTATACAACAGAACAAAAAGATGCTCCTGCTTGCAATATCAACACACATTAAAAATAAATCCAGCTAGTGCAAACGTTTAGAAAGATGTAACTTAATAAAAATTGTCTCATTTTCAAATGGCTGTAACTTTGCTTTATTTGAAGAAATTGTATTTAGTAACAACAGAGTCTGCATTCTTCCTTGAGAAAAGTATTAATGCTGTTTAAAAGGAGTCACAAATCTCCAACACAACACATGGGCTTTAGTGCAGGGATCACAGCAAGGCACATTCACAGAACAGGCCTTAGCTGGAGGTACAGATAACACCACGAGTGAAATTTTAGAAGCCAACTGTGTTATTACAAGATAAGAAATTATATATTATATCACAATTTCTGTTTTGAAAAATATGACAAACTTAGTCCAAATGCTTTGTTGTTGTTTTTCTAAGAGAGATGTAAATTGTTGAAAACAAGAGATTAGAGTAAATGTTTCATTTCATCTTCCATCATAGCTTTAAGCAACAAGCAATGATCTCCTACAAAGCAATACCCTGGCTCAGACTAAGTAATCAGAAAAAGTTTCCAATAAAATTATTCCAAGCACCCGGCAGAAGATACCTTAAAGTTCAAAATGAAATGGGTCCTATAGCTACACAATACGCATTTATCCTTAACAACTAGGAGAGTGAAGTATAAAGAGAGTTCAGACTTCCAGGAACAGAGCAAAAGGAAGTGGAGGGGTGGTCCTTAAATGCAGGGCTGGTGCAACCATTTAGGCGACCGCTGGGAGTTGGGGGGGGCCATTTTCTTCGGCAGCCACCACGGCAGTCAGATCTTCGGCTGCTCCTGTTGCCGCCGGCATTTAGGCGGAGGGAACTGCAGCAGGAGAGCGCCGGGAGGGCCGCCTGCAGCAAGTAAGGGGGGGGGTGTGGCATGCAGGGGAACTCCCTGCCCCAGCTCACCCCTGCCCCGCCTCCTCCCCGAGCATGCCATGGCTGCTTCACTTCTCCCACCTCCCAGGCTTGTGGCGCCTATCAGCTTAGGCGCCGCAAGCCTGGGAGGCAAGAGAAGTGAAGCAGCCACGGAGTGCTCGCGGTGCTCGTGCGTGGAGCTGGGGTGAGCTGGGATGGGGGGGTGCCTCAGGATGGAAGGTGGGGAGCTGCTGTGGGGGGGGGGCCCTCAGGGCAGAGGGGGGGAGCTGCTGCCGGGGGTGGTGGGGCATCAGGGCAGGGAACCAGCTAGGATACAGAGAGTGGAAGTTCACTGAATTAGTGAATAAGTGATACATTAGAAATCTTTATTAATGAACTCTAAAGGCTGGTGGCACTGAAAGAGATAAAGGAAATATTCAGCAGTAAGAAGATTCTACTTTCAGACTTTTTAAAATTTATCTAGCGAAGACAAGTACAAGTTAGTCATATTTATTTTATCATGTATTTCTAAAGGATCTTAACAATAAAATGCACTTACGCAATTCTTTCATATATCCCGTTATATTCTGTAATAACTGATATCCATTGTGTTTGCAGCCATATACAGAAAAATTGTATCTCACACCAGGTTGAAACAGAGCTGCAGAAGAATATCACTGGTAAGCAAAATCTTTTCACATTTTAAGCTTTTACATGCATATTTTCATACAAAAACATTTAAAGAACAGCCCAAATAATTAAACCAGCATCCTAAGCTGGGGATTCGTGACCCTCTGGGGGCCACAAACAGGTTTCAGAGGGTCTGCCAACCCCACCACACTGCAGGGGCTGGAGCCCCACTGCCCTGGAGTCTTGCTGCCTGGGGCTGAAGCCACAGAACACTAAAGCCACAGGAAACAACTGTTTTTCTGCATATAAAAGCCTAAGCAACTGAGCTTCCCGGCGCCCCAGACAACTGTCCTGCTTGTTACCAGCCTTGGCTTTTATATGCAGAAAAACAGTTGTTGGGACACAAGTGGGCCTTGGAAAGAAAAAGGTTGAGAACCCCTGAACCAGACCATATGGTATTTACATATTAATATTTCTCCTATTTAATCCATACTGTATTTATACACAAAAGGTGTGCCATTACACACACTGTTCAGAGCCAGTAAATAATTTTGACCATTCAGAGCAACCTAGACAGTCTAAACAAATATCATTAGGAAAAGGTTGGAAGCAGCACAGATTGTTGCTTTCCATTATGAAACACACACTTGCAATGTTAACAGAAATGCTATTTTTCCTTCAAGGCTGTCATGTTTCTTCTTTCCCCTCCCCAGATATAGTGGCTCATCAACTGATTTCTTCTTAGTTATTACAGCCACATCCTTACAGCACTGTTATTCAGGGTGACTATTCTCTTCAATAAGGAGCTCAAGGCTTGAATAGAGTTTGTATAAAACACACATTGTTGTTCTCTCTCTAAACAAGGGGAAGATCCCAGGGGAAGAAAAGCTAAGTGAAAGAGAGCTGGCAGTTTTGCAAGGAGACAATATTAAAGGTACAACTGCAAACTATCCCGGTACAATGGAAAGATAGGAAAAATAGCAAAAGGCCTATATGGCTCCAACAGGAGCTCTTTATGAAACAGAGCTGAAAATCAAAATGGTATCCTACAAAAAGTGGAAAACATGGACAAATTGCTAACAAGAAGTACCAAAGAATAGCACAAGCATGTAAGAATAAAATCAAAAAGGCTAAAGCACAAAATGAGTTACACCTGGCAAAGGACATAAAAGGCAATAAGAAGAGGTTCTTTCAATATGTTAGGAGCCTGAGAAAGACGAAGGAAAGTATAGGTCCTCCGCTTAGCGAGGAGGGAGAGCTAGTAACTGATGGCATCAAGAAAGCTGAGGTGTTTAATGCCTGTGTTCTGTCAGTCTTCAGTAAAACGGCTCATGGTGACCAGATACTCAACATAATTAATATTAAACAACCAGGGGGAAGGAATGCCAGCCAAAATAGGGAAAGACTGAATATGTGTAAGTAACAAGGCCTAATGAAATTAAGGAACTACCCTGGAAAAAATCTCAGAATCATTAACAATTATCTTTGAGAATTCCTGAAGTACCCGTGAAGTCCCACAAGACTGGAGAAGGCAAACATAGTGCCTATCTTTAAAAAGGGGAACAAAGAGGACCTGGGGAATTACAGACCAGTTAGCCTAACTTGGATAGCTGGAACAAATTATTAAACAATCAATTTGTAAGCACCTGAAGGATAATGGGGGTAATGAACAGCCAGCATGGATGTGTCATGAACAAATCATGCTAAACCAACCTAATTTCCTCCTTTGACAGGGTTACTGGCCTAGTAGAGGGGGGAGGGGAAAGCAGTAGATGTGATATCTTGATTTTAGTAAATCTTTTGAAACAGTGTCATATGACATTCTCATATGCAAGGGAAATGTGTTCAAGATGACATTACTATAATGTGGGTACACAAAGAGACCATACTCAAAGGCTAATCATCAATGGTTTCCTCTCAAACTGGAAGGGCATATCTAGTGGAGTCCCACAGGGGCCAGCCTTGTGTCTGGTACTATTCAATATTTTCAACAAATGTCTTGGATAATGGAGTGGAGAGTATGCTTATAAAATCTGAAGGTGACATCAACTTGGGAGGGATTTGCAAGCACTTTGGAATACAAGATTAGAATTCAAAATAATCTAGACATATTGGAGAATTTGTCTGAATTCAACAAGATGAAATTCAATAAAGACATGTGAAAAGTATCTAAGAAGGAAAAATCAAATGCACATCTACAAAACGGGGAAGAACTGCCTCGGTGGTACTACTGCTGAAAAGGATCTGGTGTTATAATGGATCACAAACTGAATATGAGTCAACAGTGTAATGTGAAAAAGGCTAACATCATTCTGGGGTTATTAACAGGAGTGTCATATGTCAGACACAGGAGACAATTATCCTGCTCTACTTGGCACTGGTGAAGCCTTAGCTGGAGTAATGTGTTCAATTTGTGGTACCACATTTCAGGAAAGAAGTAGACAAAGTGGAGAGAGTCCAGAGGAGAACAACAATTTAATCAATTATAAGATATGTAGAAAACCTGATCTGTGAGGAAAGGTTAAAAAAACTGGGCATGTTTAGTCTTCAGAAAAGATGATTGAGGGGAACCTGATAAGAATCTTCACAATATATTGAAGAGTCTTATAAAGAGGATGAGGATCAATAGTTCTCCATTTCTACTGAAGGCAGAATAAGACATAGTGGCCTTAAATTGCAGCAAGAGAGATTTAGGTCAGATATTAGGAAAAGCTTTCTATCTATAAGAGTAGTTAATCTCTGGAATAGGCTTCTAATGGAGCTTGTGGAATCCCATCACTGCAGGTTTTTAAAAACAGGTTAGACAAACACCTGTCAGGAATGGTCAAGATTACTTGGTCCTGCCACAGCGCAGGACTTTACTTCTCGAGGTCCCTTCCAGCCCTACATCTCTATTATTCCATCATTCTATAAGATGACAAAAGAGTCAGCCCTACCAAGTGCTGCATGCCCTCGACACTAAGTGAAGTTGCAGGAGGTCTTGAGTAGTAGTCTTTGTGCAATCAAATGCTCAGACCTTGAGCCAACAATTTGATGCATGTGGGTAGATCCCTATGAGTGCTGGGAGACTCCGTGCTGTCAACTGGGCTCCGGGCAGGTGCAGGGGTCTGACTACAAGGATCTCATTGTAGGGCTGAGGCTCTAGGTGACTGAGTCTTAAATGTTGGCTCTAGATGGGATCTTTATATTTAATTTTTTATGTTCTAGTCTTTGTAATGCCCTCTTAGACAGCAGGAAATATGCCTCTTTTCCTGTTTATTTCTCTTCTCTCCATTTGCTCCCCACTATTCCCACCACAGCTCTCACCTTCTCACTTTTCTCAAAAAACCAATGTATTCTTCCCCCACCACCCTTGGTGTCCAGAGTGGTACATCTGAAATCTGGAAGATTTGCCCTGGATTTTAACAATTTTACAGAATGCTAAAGTTTGGGCTTCAGCTACATTTCTTTTAACAACTTCAAAACATTCTGGAAAGTGTAAAGAAAATAATAGTTGAATCAAGAACTAAGAGATGGAGACAGCTGAGGAGAGTGAGAAGTTAACAGAAATATTAGCGCAAAGAAGATATTTAAAAACAGTACCTTTTATCCTTTCTACTGATAATTTTCTGCATTCACTTGCAAAGCCAGTATACCATGCAAACTTTGAATTGGAAAGTCTAATTTAAACAATGATTTCCTCTTACCAGATTTGATCACAGCATCTATTGCATTTGAAGGAAACATTTCCCAGTCCACAATACACGGTTCAGATCCAGATGAAATACACCATTTTAATGTGTAGCCACAGGTCACGTTAGGGTCAGAATGCCAAGAAATGTAAATTCCATTTCCTGTTGCAATTGCCAGCTCTGTTTTGACATTGTCTATAATAAAGACAGTATATAAAAAAACATTAGAGTTCAGCCCTGTATCTTTACCTCAAAGGGCTTTCAGAAGCCTGAACTACAGTTCTTAGAAAACAGATGCCATGAGAACACACATACAATGTGTTCATGCTAGGAAAGAGGATCACACAACTGGCTCTGTGAAATTGGAGTAAATTATACTATACTTTTTGAAGCACTATAAATCAAGCTTAGAAGTCTATAGTGAAGTCTGCAAGAGTAGTGCAGAAAGGAGTGAAAAAGTTCAGCAGATCCTCAGGTTTGGATACAAATCACCTTCTCTGGATAAGTTTCTATTGCAGGGGTTCTGGTTTAATTCAAATTGACACCAATTTGGTATAAGTCTCCAGCTACTAATTCCTTCCATCCATCCACCCCCAAAACACCAGCCTGTTGACTAGTTCCTACAGAGCCACCACCTATGGCTACCATTCAGGTGGGACCCGGTAAGTCTTAAAGATCCCCTGGAGCAACTAAAATATTTAAGTACCCATCACATCTTCAGAACCTCCTCAACTTTTCTTGAGTTTCTTTAAATGTTCTTAGCCTTGATCCCTGTTTGCTTGGATCATCATATTGTATTAAAACTGTCCAGTCTATGCAAGACTGAGTTTAAAGGGAAAGACAGATCTCAGTAATTAAAAAAACCCAAAGAGAAACACTAATTCCTCCCTGAGGTATTGTGAATATTAAAGGGCTATGTAAATGCTGAGTGTTCTAGGAGAACGTATGCTGTGTGCTAGCAGAACAATTTTTTGGAAGAAAATATCATTGCTGAATTGCCACTTAAGGGAATGTCAATTTCACCTCTTTTTGTATTCATTTATCTCCATTTGATGTGACTATAAGAGTAAATGTATAGACAGGGCAAGTTCTTAAACTGTTAAAAAAACAACCCTGAAACACACAGTTTCTAAGAAGTTGAACATTCAAGGAAATAATTACATGTTAGAGTGCATGTTTATATGACACTTGCATAGTATTTTATTTCTAGAATTTTGTTAATATGAATTAATTTACTGACAGTAGGCTCAATAGTATTCTCTCAGCAAAAAAACCACTGGATATTGAAGAGCTGCACGTGCATGTTTTTGCTGCAATCTAGATTTCTGTTTCACTAGCAGCACAAATACTGCCATGATGGAGGCCAGAAAGGCACCCACATAGTAAGTTTGCTTCTCCACCATTGTATCTTTTTAATTACGTTGAAAGCTCACATTAAGTAGGATATGACGCAGGCTTTGCTTCCCTTTCAATTTTCTCATGAAACCTATCTCGAGCATCAGAAACATTTCTTTCTTATTGATGTTATAAACATTTGCAGGCTGTACAGGATGCAGCCGGAAGTGACTGTATAGCCACGTAATCCAGGTCAGCGGGTGAGTCATGTTTCAAATAATTCCTATGTCAACTCAGAAGACAATTCAGAATGAGTATATGGTGGGTAACACCAAAGGGAAATTCAGTCTTCCAAATGTTACCTTTCCAGTACTGTGCTCTAATAATCACAGAGTTCCAGCCGTTACGCTCGGTCACAGGGTGCAGAGCGGAATTATCTAGAGAGCCCTACATTCTGCAGAGTCAGCTACTGTTGTTGCTCATGATATGGAGTTATTAAAGTGATGCCATTAATTTATCTATCCTGCCTAATTCCTCTTCCTTCACATATGCGGTGATAAATTAATAGGTAGTATCGCTATAGAGGAGCTGAAGGCTATTTAGCCTGAGGACAAAACTCGTTCTGGATAATGGAGGATCATGGTTACTGACATCCCAACTATAAATCTCAAACAAAACACATTTCTGCCTGAAGAGATGTAATTTTATTTTCAGAACTTCAGACAGAAAGCACACAGCTATGACGTCTATTACATGTTCACATGGGATGTATGGGTCACATTATGTGCCTTAAAAGAGGTCACAGCTGAGGGGCTAGGAAGCACAGCTTCTGCAGAGCTGCTACTCCCTGCTCCAGCACAGTTGGGTAAGGGCTAGCAGTGCCTTCACTCTGTCTTCCCAATGTGCCAGCCAACCCAGATGAATGGAAGTGGATGGGGAAGTAATTGGCACCAGGTATAGGGCTGGCAAAGATTCCTTTTCCCCTGGAGCACGGGGGAACTGGGACCATGTTGTGACTTACGTGGTCTGCTCCTGTGCTTTGTGCTGCCCTTTCCCCAGCATTTGCACCAAAACCAATTTAGCCCAAAGCTTTTCCTTCACATATTGGAGGGTAGTTCACTACCACGGAGGGCATTTTTAGATATCTTAAATGAGAGGCCTCAATAACCCAACTTACACCTTCAAGCCCCTGCTTTTGACACTATATCATGATCCAGGCACATTACTGGTTAGCTCCATTAGTATTCTCCCTTCATGTGATCAACTACACATGCATTTAATTGATGTTTGAGTCCCACAGAGTGGAAAAATGTTAAACAACTATGCAACACTGAGAAGCTTCCACGGCAAGAAAAATCTGTTTTGATCCTCTTACATTTAATCAAATTTATTTGAGTAAAAAAGATAGCAAAGAAATAAATAAAACCTCCTAAAAGTTGAAGATTTGTGCAAAAGATTTAGGCTCTCCCTTGTTATTCCTGGGAAGTCTCCAGAAAATTGCAACACAACAACCTAGCCTGTAACTGCCACCTTCCTTCTACATGACAAATATAATTTGCTGGTGAGACACTGCACTTAAAACAAAGCAGTAGATTGAAAGAATCACTTGTTACTTGCACAGATCAGCTAAATTCTCTGAAAAACCCACCACCCAGCTGTTCCACAAGCTTTGAATGTTTTAAAACCCTGAATCAAGTACTCACCACTTGGAAGATCCACACTAGTTATCCTAGAAGGGGGAGATGAGCCAGCACGATTTTTGGCTGTAACACTGATTAAACAATCATTTCCCCCAAGTTTTATTTCAGTGCTGTTCAAGGGTACAGGGACTTCATAAGCCTTTAGCATTCTCTCTTGCAAGTAACATGATACCTCATGGGATAGTATTATTCCATTTGCTTCAGAAAGAAGTAACGGCTATGCAACAAAACAAATCACATTAAAAAACAAAACTATTGTTAAAAATCAGGACACAGGATTACATGCATCTAATACTCAAAATTGGGATTACCAGGCAAAAAAGTCAGTAAAGCAAGAATGGTTTTAGGAGTTAACACATGAGCACTGAAGACAACTCTCAAAGGTTTTAGGAGTTAACACATGAGCACTGAAGACAACTCTCAAAGGGACAAATTTAAGGAAGTTATTCTGTATGTGAAATCCTACTTAATTCCATATGCAGCTGTTTTTAGTAATACTTTCTTTTTTTTAAAAGCATAGTCCACATTTCTGGGATAATGATGTTTTCATTTAGGACACTACTTTTCTGAGTAAATGCACTATAAAATATTTAAGAACAACAATTAGATTTACTGGCTATAAACTCTTCACACATTGAAAGTACATAAGAAAAGCAATGAACACACACACACCGGTACATACCTTCCAAAAGACTGTTAGAGTTTCTCCGACAGGACTTCTCTGTCTCCAAATATCCGGTCCTCTTGCAGGAGCTAAGAAAGGAGATTTTACAAAACAAGATAACTTTGTTAAGCATATGGCTTACAAGTTCAATAGTTTGACATAAAAGACAGTTCAATAAACTTACGGGCTTCCAAAGTTGTGAGCTTTTTTCCCTCACTCCATTTACTCCATCGCCAGAAATACTCAGAAGCTGAACAGCGTACTCTGAATGTGTATGTGCCATATGGATGTAATGCATCCACCCGAGCTCTGTAATTTGAGTTTTCTGCACCGGCCATTGAGACATTCTGCAGTTAAGAATTAATAGAATTCGATATGAAAACCTTTCTCCCATCCTGTATCATGCTAGTACCACTACCTGGAAAATGTTTTTTAAAAGTCGACTACAGTATTAAAGTTGTACAATCAGGCAACTGTGCGATTATTTAAGAAGAATGTGTTATACAAAGTCCAGTGGGATGTAGTCTCTATTAGCGGGGGCAACGGGGATGTACCCTAAAAAGCTTTCATGCCAGAATATATGGGGAAATGAATGTAAATGAAAGAAAATATATATGGAAAATATATTACATAAAATCACCGTTCACCAGTGAAAGTTTTTCAGGGGCCTATCATAAGACGTTACCCCTAGTATAGAAATTAAAATACCAATAACTACTTTAAAACACATGTGGGTATATACTAAATTGTCAACATTAGACGCTGTAACCCATATGATAATGGGAATATTCCTATACCGTAAAGGAGAGTAATCACAATGCTAACAATACTCTCTGCTTTCCCAACTCTCTACCATTTGATTCCCAAAAGTGTTGCACACTCTGAACCACCAGGAAGGACTGGTGGTCCACTGATCATAATGTGAATACCCTTTTCTTTTGAGCCGGTTCCACGAGGCTATATATGACAGCTATTATCACTGAACACTCTTTCCACACATGTATTAAATCCTGGCTCCACAGAAATCAATGGCGAAATCCCCTCTGATTTCAATGGGACCAGGATTTCACCCAAGGTGCTCCTATGCTCACAGTGATGAGCATGATAGGAGAACCTGGACAGACAAATAGCATTCTCTCTTTGTAAAACGGTGCCTGCACGAAGCACACCCAAGAAAAACTGCTTGACCAACATCCATATCATGCAAATAAAATATATACCAGTAACAATATTCCTACTAAGTACTCCTTTTTCCTTCGAAGGAAAGCAAACATAATCATAATCAGGTTTTAGTATAAACAGTCAATTGCAGCGTATTGAGTTTAAAGCAGTTAAAACAGTGCATAATAGTGACACATATATGCATAGTACTATAAATGTACAGTGACTCACTGCCACAGCTGCTGTGAGAAATCCTGACCCTGGGAACATTTCTTACCAAATCTACTTATAAATACACATCTATTCTGGCTGCCAAGAACTGGTCTCCAAAGTGAATTTTAGTCTGAAATTAGCTATAATTGTTTTTCTAATCCAAATGACAAACAGAAGATGTCAAAAAGCCAGCAATTGAGCATATGGGCGGAAAAGCTTCTGCCACTGTCACCAAAACATCTTGTAATATTGATAACAATTTCACAGCTATTCCTTGATTACACTATGCCCTGTTCATCTGTTCATTTATATTCTAGCGCAGCATTTCTCAAATGTGGCCACTGCAGTCACATGCAGTCACCAAGGGCTTTTTGTGCAGCCACAGCCTCCTGGGTAGTGATGGGGTAAGGGAGGCAAAGCAGAGGCCCCTCCCCTGGACCCACCAGCAGGGGCTGGTCCCTGCCCCGGTTTGGATCCACAAACATTGTAGGAGCAGGTGATCAGTAGGAGTTCACCGTCTTCCTGGGGCTTCATCCATGTGAAGGTGGGCTCCTTCCCCCAGCCACAGGGTTTCATGCTCTAGACCCAGGCTCACCCCCACCATTGCCCTGGCCTCTGCTGCCTCCTCCAGCACCCCATCCAGACACCCAATCGCCACTGCACACCCCCCGCCTCCCTACCCACCTCCCCATCCAGGGCTTAATTTGTCCCCCAGCTTGTTCAGTAAGTTTGCTCTGAAAAGTAACATTAACAAATACACAAATATCGCTTTTCACAGAAGCAGATTTACTAACTAGAAAGTCTTAAAAAACTCACCAAAAAAGCAAAACATGCAAAGCACCTTTCTATTTCTATTTTTCTATTCTGTTTAGGTCCAGTAAAGGAGAGAGACAACTGTTGATTATTTTGTCTGCAAAAAAACTCTACAAAAGTACATTACAATGATTTGGACATGTATATATGCATATCTGTTTGTTTTTCCTAAAGTTAATTAAGTATTTTAGGAAAAAATTGTCAGATTGGCAACTAGCAAGAGTTGGTAGCCACACTCTGAACCCCTGCTCTAACGTCTGGAGAACAAGGTAACAAAGCTATATCTTTTGTCAAGTTTCAGCCTGTATTTCAATAGCAGACGCCAAGGACTAAACTTACTCATGTCTACATGTCATTTCTTTCCGCTCTCCCCTCAAACCCTCAAGCAACCTGTATGGTTTTTACTTGTGGTACTTAACCTACTAATACTTTTTAGCACATTTTATAATTTTAATACAAAAGATTCAAAATCTCTCAAACCACAGAATGCAAATCAAGATTTTGGAGTGCACAGCTTAGTAGGGTGACAAGATGTCCCAATTTTATAGGGACAATCCTGATATTTGGGGCTTTTTCTTATATAGGCTCCTATTACCCCCCACCCATCCCGATTTTTCATACTTGCTATATGGTCACCCTACAGCTTAGAAAGATCAGGTCGAGACAGCTTTGAAACACTAGCCCATCAATCTATATTTAAACCCAGAGACTTCCCCAGTGTAGTTCATTTAAAAAACAAAAACACAGACTTTGCAAAAAAGTGTTTTCCACTGACTACAGCAGGCTTTGGATCAGGTTCCAGGATATGGTAAAAGCTCTTTATCCAATAATTTCTGAGTTCTCAGGTGTTACACACTTACAGTAGATTTTTTTTGCAACGATAGCTTTAAGAGATGGTAATCTACAACCTTAAAAAGGGGCAGATTAGGAAAATGTCTGGCGCTGCTAGCACAACAGAGCAGCTTTTCAAGGGACCCTAAGAGTTTTTCTGGAAGCTGTAAAAATGTTAAATTAGGCTACACCTATACTTGAAGTTAGGGGGGTGATTCTCAGCTAGCATAAAGATGCTTGAGTTAATGGGCTAAAAATAGCAGTGTCAAGGGCTAACATGAGTGGTAGCTCGGGCTAGCTTCCAGGGAGTCCAAGCAGGAATGTTCTCAGGACAGCTAGCCTGAGTAGGGTGACCAGATGTCCCAATTTTGGGGTCTTTTTGCTTATATAGGTTCCTATTACGCCCCACCCCGTCCCAATTTTTCACATTTGCTGTCTGTTCACCCTAAGCCTGAGCCATCACATGTGCTACCCCAGCTACCCTGCTATTTTTAGCAGGCTAGCTTGAGCAGGGCTTGTACAGGTATGTATATGAGCTCAGAATTGCACCTCCAACTCTAGTGGAGACCTAGCCTGAGAGGGACCTTTTATAATAGCTGCATAGGAAAAAAAAGTGGGGAGGGGGAGACAGAACTCAGGGTAATTGTACTGTGTGCATGGTCACTGAATCCCAATCAGCATCAAGTTCCAGGAAGTCTACCTCGCCTCTCCAACTTTCACTGAAATTTTGAGAACATCTAACAGGTGTTTTTAGTTTTCTCTAAATGACAGGTATAGAGGATTTCAGTAGGGATATCCTACTAACACACTCAGCTCATCTTACTCAACGGGAAAATTCTTCCCCTCTCACAGTCTTTATATCATCCACAGATTGCAGTAGTGAGTTGCTGAAACTGCTGACAAACACATACACAGCATTTACTGAAAGTAAGAGGATTCCACTTACACCAACTGTACAAGTGACTTGGAAGACTTGAAGTTGTTTTAAGATTCCAAGGAAATTTTCAGAGTAGAAGAGTAGTGATAATGTGTGCATGAGTGCTAACTACCTCCCAAAAACACAACCACTATATTTTATCACCTAAGAGTGGCAATTTAATAAAGAAACATCTTCAGAAAAGCAATTTTGCAAACTTATGATAGAACTCAAATATTATGGCTAATTTTAATGCTTTGCAACGTCTCAAAACACTACTTAGTTTTGGCTGTTATGACCTACCACTGCACTGTGAAAAGAACTGGAAGTAAACATGACTAGAGCTTCTCTGTAAGCTTAGGAGCTAGACTTTGGACATTTAACACAGGTAGTATTCAATAAATAGTCAGTATAACCTATCAGTTTCTCTTTTACTGGTACAAAACTGTAAAGAAACGAATTTCAATAAAACCATCGACATTTCAGCAGAGCAAAATTACATTAAAAATAATACTCACCAGCTGTCGTTCTGAATTACTGTTGCTAATTTCAATTTGACACAAAAGTCTGATTTTAATAAAGTTGCCGGGTATATACCAAGACAGATGGGCATTTGTTGAACTATTAGTGCTCACAGTGAATTTATCAGGAGTTTCCAGATGAACTGAAAATTAAATTTATAAAAAAAATCAACTTGGATTTCTTAAAGGTGATAAATAATAGCTTTATTATTATTTTTAGTTCTGTAAGAAAAATCTTACTTTTAAAGTAGTCAAAAATAATCAACAGAACAGAACATTAATCAGATTGATAATTATTGTGACAGATGGGTGTTGTTTTAAAAATCAGTCTCTTGCTATGTAGGCACACCAGCAAGCAGTTTTTGTCCATACTGGAAATTTGACTGACACTCATGGGAATAGTTTTATTTTAGTCAGAAGCTGTAACTGGCATAATGGGCCAAGGAGTTAAAATTAACAAAAAACATCCACAATTAATTGGAAAGTGAGGCAAAAATATAAGGCTCCTATCCTATAAAAGGTAGCAGGGCAGTGATATATAACACATCATTTCCCACCCAGCTCCTTTCATTTCTTCACCTCTTTTGTCCTCTTTCTATCTCTGAATATTGGCCACAGATCCTCTGCGCCTCCTGTTGAGAAGATTCTCAGCCACTTGACTTAACGTTTTTGGGAAATAAGAACACAATGTATATGCAAACCCTGCACTCTGGTCACCTGACAGTTACAGGGATGTATGTGCTCTCTGTTTGAGAACTATCTGCACAGTAATAGTACCAATGAAGGACAGAAAGATCGCATGTAGTAGGAAGAGAACTGAAATGGCAGAGGGGAAATGGCAAAGAACAGCATCTGTACAACAACCCTACATTCTAAGCAGTTAAGAGAATTCTATTTCAACATTACATGATATTTTGCAACTTCATTGCCAATTCAAATTATAAAGTGGCCGTACATGGAAAAATGTATTAAAAATGCAAGTTTTATAATAAACATTTAAATGCAATTTTCTATTTATTATTTGCCATTACAGTTTTCAAGAGAAAAATATGAGCATTGAAGTTGTTAGGACACAAAATGCATGCATGTATTATGGAGGCACAGAAGGTAAGTGCCACATTTTATTGTTACTTTATAAAGACCTGATCCTGTTAAGACATATGCATGTGTTTAACATCATGCACCATGAGCAGACACACTGAAGTCACAGTGTCACTCTCAATGCAGAAAGTTATAGCTGCCATGGCCACACATAAGACTTTGCAGGACTGGGTCCTAATAATGTTGCAAATTTAGTTATTAGAATTTACTGGAATATTATGTGCCATGTAAATGATATATTTAGCTAATTACTAGTGCATGCATAAGATTCTTCTCCAAACATAGGGCTAAGGTGCCAGCTGTATGGTTGCTGTGCAGAACTGTCATCTCATCACATCCTTACCCGCTTGTTGGCACAAACAGTAGAGGGGAAAAAGGACCTTTACTTAATCCCAATTACTGAGAAACCAAACCAATGAAGAAAATAAACCAAAAACAATTACAAATGCAACATTCTATATTAGTGCCCAATGAGTTATCATCTATTGCACTAACCCTCTATTTGACCACCCTTTTTGGTTTTGCACCCTTGTTAATGCTCACCTCTTTGATTTACATCAATTAAGAGCGATGATTCTGCCTGACCAAGAGGATTGGAAGCACCTAGTGTGAAATTGTAGATTTTCTGATTGGCATGCACTGGAAAGTCACAGTGATGTTTCTCATTCAATTCATCTACTTTGCATGTAACTTTTTCTCTAGATATTCTGTGAATTAAAAAAAGATTATTTTTAATTTCTGAGCAACCCCTTTAACAGCACTGAATTAAGTTTCTTACTACAGACTTCACTGGATGAAGATGTTATAAGGAATGAACGGCATGTCACTGTACCATTATTTAGTTAATGCAGTGTCATGATTTGCCTACTGTGACGTTGCACTCCAAATGTTTTATGGAAATATGCTTATGAGTGTGACAATAATGTAATTGGAATGTACTTTATGCAAAAGATCTCTTGTAAGGTATCATTACAAAGCTTATAATCAATGAGTGTGTTCATCCTATTTGTATGAACGTATCATTCTTGATCTGAAACTAGGAGTATGAAGTATAGCTCTGAAGTCCTATTGTAATTATGCAAAGTGTGGGCCATTAATGAGGGTTTGGAAGCTTGATGGCTCCCATTGACTAGGACAATTCGTTATAAATGGTCTGTTTACTTGCAAACCTTCCTGGGTGCATGTCGGCCAACCAGAGGGTAATGAAGAATGAGGTCTCACAGGACATGTGACCATGTCACACGATATTGGAATCCATCTTAAACCTGGTGTTTTCCATTTAGAGGGGGGGGTGAGGACCCAGAGACACAAAAGATTCCTACCTTGTGCCACAGCTATAAAAGGGGGTGGAACAGAACAAAGGGCTGCCAGTCATGAGAACACTCCTAGTTTCCACCTAAGATGTCTGCTAACAAAGACTGTACCAGGGGAAAGGATTGGGCCCAGACTAGGAAGGAGTCTGGTCTGTGAAAGAAGCTTATTGGAACATCTCTAAGGGTGAGATTTTACCTGTAATCAGCAAAGAATCCTGTGGCACCTTATAGACTAACAGAAGTTTTGGAGCATGAGCTTTCGTGGGTGAATACCCACTTCGTCAGATGCAGATCCAGACTAACACGGCTACCCCTCTGATACCTGTAATCAGTTTCTTAATGTATTGGCTTAGACTTGCGTGTTTTTTCTTTATTTTGCTTGGTAACTTACTTTGTTCTGTCTGTTATTACTTGAAACCACTTAACCCCTACTTTTTATACTTAATAAAATCACTTTTGTTTATTAATGAACCCAGAGTAAGTGATTAATACCTGGGGGAGCAAACATCTGTGCATCTCTCTCTATCAGTGTTATAGAGGGTAGACCATTTATGAGTTTACCCTGTATAAGCTTTATACAGAGTAGAATGGATTTGGGGTTTGGATCCTATTGGGAGCTGGGTGTCTGGGTGCTAGAGATAGGTGACCTGCTGATCAGTTTTTCGTTAAAGTCTGCAGCTTTGGGGGCATGGAT
Organism: Gopherus flavomarginatus; assembly: GCF_025201925.1. Classification (NCBI taxonomy): domain Eukaryota; kingdom Metazoa; phylum Chordata; order Testudines; family Testudinidae; genus Gopherus; species Gopherus flavomarginatus. The sequence goes on from NC_066619.1 coordinate 28,168,116, forward strand.
CAGACCTGGGTCTGTGTTGCAGCAGGCCAGCACGTCTGGCTCAACAAGACAGGATTCTGGAGTCCCAAGCTGGCAGGGAAAATGGGTTCAGAGATAATTCCAGCACGTCAGATGACAGTCCCAAGGGGGTCTCTGTGACCAAACCCGTCACACCTACCTCATGCTGCATTGGATATTACATACAATTTAATGCCACAATGTAGCTTGGATTGGCATTAGTCACAAAATCCATGGCTCCCAGCCCAAAGAGAATATCTTTCCTTCTCTCCAGCACAACCTACTTCATCCTTACTTTTATTTTTACTTCCACTCTTACCTCCTCAGAAGCCTGGGAAAATAGATAGATCCTGTAGTGAGCCCTGAGGTCAAAACTAGGCTTTAGAGCTCTGATTCAGGAAAGTATCCATATTCAGGACACCACTTAAGCATATGCCTATCTTTAATGGGATTTAAGTATAGCTTAAGTGCTTTCTAGAATCAGGAACTAGTTGACCCAGCAGAGGGAGTAGGTTCTAGTGTTAAGGTCTTTGCACTGAAGATGACCGATCACCAGCCCTCCCCATCTAAGCAGGGTCAGGCACTTTGTGTATCTCATCTGATCTCAAGTGCTCTGGGCCACACAAGGAGAGAAGCTGTCCATCAGATAGCCAACACACGCATTATTTAGGTTTTTATATGATAAAGCCAAAATCTTGAATTGCAGCTGAAAACAAACTGAAAGCCAGTGCCGAACAGAGAGCATAAGTGTAATATGGTCTCTGTAAGCAACCAGCCATCCTCATCTACAGTAGCAGAAGTCTGAGTGGTTTTTAGGGGTAGCTCCATGTATTTGGGGAAGCAGTAGCCCACTGTGCACTCAGAACAAGGATGAGAAAGCTTGGCTTGAGAGCCCTCAACAAATGTTAGGCAGCTGTGACTACTGGTTTTGGTGTTGACCAGTCCAATCTCATTGTTTTCTTCTGCACCCGCATCTGTTGGTCTTATCCATCTGTTGTCCATAGTCTTACACTTAAGATTGTAAGTTCTTCAGGACAAGGATCTTCTTTTTGTCATGTTTGTACAGTGCCTACCCCAATGGAGCCCTGAACTCAAGGTGCTACCATAATATAAGTAATACATAATATAACGATCACCATCAAATGTCATATAAAGAAATGTGCCCCCCAACCCTGACCTTACTATCACAGTACTACTGCAATCATGTGATTCTGCCGTGAAGTAATTTAAAAATTAGTTCCAACTTCCTGTGTATTTTTATATTTATTTTAACCTCTAAGCAGTGGAAAGTTTAAATGACTCGAGTGGGCATGCAGCAGTCATTCAGTATCCAGGGACACCCATAATGTACCAATTTGTATTCTAACTGTTTAATCCTTCCTCGCTAAATGGCTTTACCTTTCAAATAAAATATATTTTGTTTGCCGTTTCGTGTACAGTGCTGTGGGTCTGCCCGGGTTCCAGCTACACGTTATAGTAATAAAGGTGCGTGTTTCACAGTTCAGGTTTTGTGGAGTATCAGGAGCATCTGTAGCAAAGAAGACAGACAAAACAATCAGCCTGTATGTTCACAGAATAGGTCCTAACATAGAAGGTTAGACAATTGCTTGGAAAGCAATATTTTGTTTCCAGGATATATAGCATAAATATACAGTAACAATTATGCCCCAAACCTGCAAACAATTATGCGTGTACTTAATTTTAAGCCCATTAACAGTCCTCATTGTCTAATGCTTGACTCAATGGGATTACTCCTGTATTTAAAGTTAACCAATGTATAAGTGTTTGCAGGATCAGGGCACTGAACTATAAGCATTACACAATTTTGCAAAACATGTTTCAAAGATCCCAAACTGCACAATTTAGTCTCCAAGCAACTTAGGAAGATTATTAAGTTGTGTGCCATGTTTTGGCAAGTGCAGGCCTCACTGTTGCTTAGAATCTATTTAAACAAATCATTCAAACAATTGAACCCACATGCACTGTATGAAACATGAAATTCTTAGTATATGTACCACACTGTATTTTATATTTAAAGTTTTTGATTTTTTTACGAAGACCACACATCATCCTCCTCCAAGAGGGATAGCTCAGTGGGTTGAGCATTGGCCTGCTAAACCCAGCACTGAGTTCAATCCTTGAGGGGGCCACTTAGGGATCTGGGGCGAAAATCTGTCTGGGGATTGGTCCTGCTTTGAGCAGGGGGTTGGACTAGATGACCTTCTGAGGTCCCTTCCAACCCTGATATTCTATGATTCTATGAAGATGCTTTACAAGTCTCCATCCCCAATTTTCATTTGAGCTTGTCCCTAAATTCTAGACCCCAGGACTGCAATGATCATAATCCCTGGCACAGGAATGATGGCAGCTCTCTCCCTAGAGGACTCACTTCAGAATGACATGCCATACTACCCCTAGAAACCAGAAAAGGTAGAGCTGAATAACTGTGATGGGGATGAGCCTCTAGGGAACGCCTGTCTCCAGCCGCTTATGTGCATCTTTCCTCCCAGAAACCAGCCTCTTTCTGGCCACCCCTGGGGGGAGGGGGAGGGGCTTCATGCCATGTTAGTTTGGCCTGAGTGGTAAGGATGTCTCAGTTAGGATTCTGAGTGATGTAAGCGAACACCATGACTGTAGGTCTAATGTACCAGGGGAAGGGCACTTAGCTCACCAGAGCCACAGGTACTCAAGCTGACATCTCTAAAGCACATATAAACACCCTGATATAGAGATGGTGCTCCCCTACTTTCTATCTGGCTTCTTACCTTTTCACTTTCCCCTCCCTACATCTCAGTCTTGCTGGACTGGTGTATCCAAACAAGATGTCTCCACTCCCCTCGTGGAGTATGCAACAGAGAGACAGAAGTTGGTAAAATGCTAGAGAGGAAGTAGCTTGAACACATTAGACCTTCAAGGATGGACACATCTGTAAACCCTTTGTGTACTGCACTGTCACTGACCCACAGCCAATATTTTGTGCATCCTTGACTTATATTTACACGTATAGTTATCCATTTTAAAAGTTCCATATGACTGGACAGTATATTAGAGGGATGCCAAAAAAGGGAGGGGGGGTTCTTTTGGGTTTTTTTTTTAATTACCAGTTTAAGATTCAAAATCAGTAACAGAATGTGCAGACTGAAGTACTAAACACACATCTTTAAAATCAGCCGTTTGCTTACTTGCTAGTCTCCAAGTTTAAGATGGTATTTATTTCCCCACTGCCAGTGAAGTAATATACATCTAAAACTGACAAGGAGCTGCACTGTGCTTTGGAGGTGTTAGTGATGCCCTTTGCCAGGGCCGTCCTAAGGATTTATGGTGCCCTAGGTGGGATTATTAAACTGGTGCCCCTGTGCCTGTCTTGCTTTTAGCAACACAAACATAAGCTTACAATACTGGAAAACTTGCCACATGCATGTTATTAAAACCAGTTTAACGTAATTAAGCACACTGTAATGCTGATGGACTAGCACTAAAGAAGTAGCACTATAGAAAAAATTCTGATTTGACAGAATGATGCAAATAATATAATTTTTTAAAATTTGTCAACATTTTATTGGAAATTTCTATGCAGAGGGATTGAAACAAGGATTTGGTTTTAATTAGAAGCAATCTTTCTGGCTTTTTTGACTGCAAAATCAGGAATAATGTCATCGTATGACAAAGACAAAGTGATGTCTTGTTTGATTGCAAGAATAGCAAGACCAATCAAGTGTTCCTGACTCCTTGCAGAGCGGAGATTGTTTTTAATGAGCTTTAGTTTTGAGAAACTCCATTCTCCTGATGCTGCTGTTACAGGAATTGTCAGTAGAATATGAGTGGCAATGTACACATTAGGATATATGTCAACAAGTTTGCTGGTATGAGTAAACTGTACAATGTCCATCATTGATTTCGCATGTGGCAACATTGATGACAGTGTACTCAACTCTTCATACAGTTCAAGTCCATTTAAATCAAAACGATCGCTGTCCTTCAGGAGGCTCTCTAGGTCAGGGATCTCCAATGCGGTACTCGTGGGTATCATGGCACCCATGGGGCCTCTCAGTGTACCCACGTACTGGCCGGTAGACAAGCATCCGCCAAAATACCACTGAAATTCGGCGGTGACGCCTCTGGATGACGCTGATAAGCAGGATCATCCAGAGGCGTCGCCGCTGAAATGCCATCAAGTTTCAGCGGCATTTCGGTGGATGTTAGTCCACTGCCACAGTCCTTCGTCTGGTGACTGCCAGACGAAAAAGGTTGGGGACCATTGCTCTATGTTCTTGCACTTTGTCATTAGTTGCCCTTGTTTTCCTGTTTCGTTGAATTTAGTCCTGCTCAGCCCGTTACCAGCTGAATGAACGGAACCCCAGGCCGACAGCGGGTTGAGTGGCTCAGCTGGGGTCTAAGCCACCAGCCTGCTCAGCCCACTGCCAGCCTGGGGTTCCTTGGGTGTCCCCAGGCCAGCAGTGGGTGCTGAGTGGGGCTGGTGGCCGGGATCCTGGGTGGCAATGGGGCAGCAGCCAAAACCCCAGAGCAGTGGCGGGCTGAGCTGCTCAGCCTACCGCCACATGCCATCAAAAATCAGCTCGCGTGCCACCTTTGGCACGTGTGCCATAGGTTGCCGACCCCTGCTCTATACATTAGTAAGGAGATGAGCATATTACAGTTATTGGAGGGCTCTATTTAGCAGTAACAGGGATATAGCAAAGTCAGTCAACATTTTTTGTTTCTCTGATGAAAACTGGCCCACTCCCTTCCTCATATGAAACTTGTGACAAATAATTGTCAACAACTTAATTTTTTGTTTTTGGCTAAGATATTGATTTTTTTTAAAATATTGAAATTGAATTCAGGATTGTTAGCATTTTTGGCAAACAAATTTGTTAAATGACAATCTAAATGGCAACACAGTACTTCTTTCATGCTTGGCTCGCCCCCCCTAGTCTGCTGGTCCAACAGCAGCAGTAGAGGAGGAGACAGGTGGAAAACTGCAGGACCCCAAAATCCACCTCTTGGGATGCAGAGTGGCAACAGCAGCAGCAAACTCTCAGGTCCGATCATATGCCAATGGGCACCACCGCCAGCCCAAAGGACCATGGTGAAGTTAGCACAGCATCTGATCTCAGGAACAGGGCACCCATGGACCCACAGCAGCTCATCCTGCCCTGTGCAGCTACCCCCAGATGAGATGGATCACTGCCAGCCCGGGGGAGAGACGTGCTTCCCAGCTAGGGTGACCAGATCCAGATGTCCTGATTTTATAGGGCCAGTCCTGATATTTGGGGCTTTGTCTTATATAGGTACCAATTACCCGCACCTAGGGTGACCAGACAGCAAATGTGAAAAATCGGGACGCGGTGGGGGGTGAAGAAGAGCCTATATAAGAAAAAGACCCAAAAATTGGGACTGTCCTTATAAAATCAGGACATCTGGTCACCCTACAGGTGAGTTCCTTCCCCCATCCCTTCCCAGACACCCCAGCAGCTAATACCCTCCCTGCGACTGTGCTGCATTCAGCTCTCTCTAGGACCCAGCAGCCCTGCTCTTACATGCTCCACTATTTGCCATCTGCCCAGGCTCCCAGCAGAGCAGTGCCCCCAGACCTAGTGGTGCCCTAGGCGGCTGCCTGTGGCTAAGGACGGCCCTGCCCTCTGCCACTGTAGGGAAAGCACAGAACTCTGAAATTGTTATGGGAAAGAGGAACTAAACATTTGCAGTATTTTGTTTTAAGATGTAATTATGTTTGTAGAAGGTTTTTGAGGCTTGTGACCCTAGACAAGCAGCTAATGATTTGGTATCTTAAACAGATTAAAGTTTTTCCATTCATTTTTCAAAAGATAACATTTTTCATAAGAAACTAATAATTTTAAACCTTGATTCTTTTACCATAACAAGGCATCCAAAAGCTAATGCACCGGGTAGGAAAGTTCAACATCCAATCTGGCCCTTTGAACACATCAATGTGTATTTTTGGTAGTTTAACACCAAATGAGATTCAGATAGAAATGCTAGTAATGTAAGGTGTAGCACTTACATTACCCATTATATTACATGCTCCGCTATTTGCCTTTTCAGAATCAAATAAGAAATTCTAGGGCTTGCAAAAGGAACAGGCGTAAATGTAACTGGTGAAACAACGGTTAATCTTCAAGCAAATTGGCTGCCAACTGGTTTTTTTTTGGCACTTCGATGGCACTCTGGCCGTTTTTTTCTTTTTTGTGCTTCCGCGGGGCTCTGGCCACCTTTTTTTTTTTTTTTTGCTTGGGGCAGCTGGAGCCACCTTATGATCGCGTTATTGCGGGGTGCGTTATAGCGAGATTTCCCTGTATTTTGGTTTACTCGCTTGGCAATTGGGAAGATGAGGATGGAGACACTTATCCCCCACTCATAGACAGTGAGGGGCATTCTGTACTCCACTCTTATCCCGCTACCTTCCGGTGGGTAAGGGTGCTCTCAGCAGCTCTCTCTCTCTCCTCCCTCTCTCTCCCCCAACCCCACATAAGCTCATCACAACTCTGATAGATCTGGGGCATCATCTGTTGCTCTCCCCCATGATCATGAATAGCAGTGACATGATGGCATTGAACTTCCAGGTTCTACTGGAGATTATCTATTTCTATTCTGTTTACACTGCATTCTTAACACTATGGCATTGAGGGAGAGTTAATTGGGTCATTAGGATAAAAAACAAACATCCCCCCACCCCCAAATGTAACCTATCCTTGGAAACCAGATAGGCCAAACTAAACCACTGTTTTAAAGCAAGAGGGCTGGAGCCATAATACCATTTAGTTTCCTTCTTATATTTTGATTTTCTCAAGGTGAATAAACCATAGTGAACCTCATTTCAGTAACAGTACAGTATACTTACATCCTACAAATAATACTGTTCCCTCCAGATCATCTGGCACCAGCGAGCACAATATATTTGTCCCACTAGGAATTGAAGCACTGACATTCTGCACTTTGATTGCACTGCTCCACTTGCTGAGGCGAAGGAGTGGATAACTTTCTGATCCATAGTTCATGAATTTTACACTTTTCCCTTCATTGTATAAACAACAAAATGTCACATTTGAGCCCACTAGTACCACTTTGTCTTGAGGAAAAACCATAGCGCTAATGGGCTTAGTATCTTTTTCTAGAAGGAAGAAAAATAATACATGATCAAATGATTCTTATAGCTCAGTAAAGTAAGATTACTTTCTTATATATGCAGCTGGTCAGTGCTAATTCAAACTAGGAGCACTCAGGCTATTCTGTTTTGCATAAAACCCCTCTTGTAAAATGTACAGAAATCTATTTTTAACAAGTTTCACTCACTCAAAACATTTGTTACTGCACATTACACATCTTTACATATTTACTAGAAATTGAAACAGTCCCACAAAATCTACAATGGTCTGTCAATCCTCAGAATTAAAAGGTAATATTATTCATTCAATGTTTATTTTGAATTCGGCACAGTTTTAAAAGTAGCTAAATTCAGTGCAACATGCAAGAAAATAAACATACCAGGAACTGTTCTAACTGGGCTCCATTCACTCCATTCCTTCCTACCAGTAAAATACAGCTCATTAATGTAACATCTGATTTTCACATAGTATGAAGTACACTCCAAAGGTATGTCAGATGTCCAATTCCAAAAAAGAATAGAGTCTTTGCCTGTCAATTTTGAATCATAATTAATCTAAAAAGAAAAACAAATAAAGCTTTTTCAAAAAGACAGGCATTACAACCTAAGTTAGTATTAGAAAATGGGTTTTTCCACCTGTGAAAATTTTGCCCCCAACTCCTCCCCCCCATAATAATGAAAAAAATCATACTTGCTGAAGTTTTCCAAGGAAATTTCAATTTTCTTGGCAAAAGTTTCAACTAAAAAATGCCAAATAGGAAATGCTGGAATAGTCCCTCATGCCCTACTCTTCTCTACCTGGACCAATATCCCATGTACCAAGACTCCCTTTGTGCTATGCTGCCACAGTGCCTCATCGGAGATGCTGCCCATCTAGGGAACTCAACCCACAGAGAATAATAGTGTCAAGAGACACTGTGATGGCATTTCTGAATGCAGAGTTTTCAGGTTTTGGCCAAAACCAAAAGCACTTTGGTTTTCAAGGGTTTATTTAATGAAAAGTTGAAGTCTTTCATAGGAAGCAGACACTTTATGAAACACTTCATTTAGCCCCAACTCCTCCCCAATTTTCCACTGAAAAGCAGTTTTAACAGAAAAATTTCAACCAGTCCTATTAGTTAATCACCTAAGATTTGTAGAGAGAACTAACAGGTAAGCAGACATAGTCTTTCAATGCTGTTTATTGTAATGTAAAATTGTATTCCAATGCTGGCCACAATTTTGACCAGCCTGCATTGATTTGCCAGCTCTACTAGAAACTGTTTTCAAACGTGTTTTTTTTTTTTTGTTTTTAAAGCATGAGTAGAAAGCAGCCATCCCAACCTGGACCCTTATCAAGGCCCTATCCTACCCCAAGACTGGAAAACATGTTGGCATCACAGGAAACATATTAAACCCAGATCTTGATAGAATAGTGCTAAGTTAATAGCTAATTACAGCAGTCAACTAAATTCTTCTCCTTTGGGCTTCTAAATACTGACAAACTACACTATTAATTGTGCTGAAAATGTAATTAAATTTTACATATAACAATATCTCTGTACAACACACAGACATTTTAAAAGTTAATTAATTATGGCGTAGGATTCAGTATGAAGCTGGAAAATGAATGCATTTTAAAACATGCAGTTTACTACTAGAAAAACAACTTAAATTTACTGTTCCTGGTTCAGTTCCAGCTTAGGCAATTAATTCAACCCCTGCATCCATTCAACTCTGTAAGATATCCTTTATTTCCTGTCCAAAATTGTTGGGTGGTTTTGCTGTGCACAACTAACAACGGCTATGTTCCAGCCAAGCGGTGACTACATTTTAATGATGGATGGATACACACACACACTGCAAGGTGCTCTGTAAATGTTAAAAACTGTTATCTAGAGTATTCAGATATAAAAAGTTTCATCACAAACATTTTAGCTCTGTACATTTTTTAGATATTCATTCTAGAACAAGCTGTTTCTGTTTTGTGGGCATCTACTCTGCCTTCATAGAGCCTGTAGCACATAACACAAAGTGGACACAAAAGTAATACAGGAAGTGTTGTTATTAAGCATTGTTTTCTTTTAGAGGGAATTGACACTGTTTAAAATGTGCAATATTGCATTAGGTTTACTGTCGTCTTCCTACGTCAACAAACTGACTAAAGTTTTTCTAACTTCACTTTTCCAACTTCACTGACGGATGAAATATAAATCTGTGATCAATATATTATTACTTAATTACCTTTTTTAAAGCCTTGAATTGGCTGTAATTCCTTCACCCCCACAGTACCCCCAGCTCACTTGTCTTCTAATACTGAAACAAAGACTCATTTGCAATCACTGATAGTGAAGAGTTCTTGTATGAAAAACCACAAGAAAGTTGGTGTTTATCTTTATTTGTTAGAATAAAACACCTGCTTTACTGTCTCACAGCCTTTAAGGCCAGAAGGGACCATTGTGATCATCTAGTCTGACCTTTTGTACATCGTAGGCCACAGAACCTTACCCATCTACTCCTGTAACAGACACACAACCTCCGGCTGAGTTACTGAAGTCCTCAAATCATGATTTAAAGACTTCATGTCTTCCCTGAGCAAATAAAAAAATTATGCTGATGTCATCCCCTTATCATTGTCCTCCTCAGCCCTCTCCCTTTAGTTTTGTCACTCCCTTCACTATATAATATTTGGAATTAGGTTGTGAGCTCTTTAGGTGAATCCTGGTCCAACTGAAGGCAACGGCAAAACTCCCATCGACTTCAATAGCAGCCAGAATTTCACTCCATGTCATGTTATCTGAGATGTGAAGCACCTACCACACTTCTGGATTCTCTGAAAATAATATAAATGAAATTTAAAATCAGATCACTATGTGAATTCAACTGGTTTGGTTGTCTTAAAAGAGCAACTCATGATCCGAGTAAGTCCATGATTACACTCTACACTGACACACAAGAGGAGAATACAGGCAAGCATTTGACTCCTATTAATTACATCTAAAGAATCAAAATGTAGGACCAGATACTGCAAATACTTTCTACTCGTGCATACAGCATTGTTAAGAGCATGGGACTCCCTGTAGGACGACTACTCATGTGAACAAGAGTTTGCCACAAGAGGCCCTTATGCATTAGCCCAAACTAAATATCGTGCAAATGTTTTAACAGTTATAGCATTTAGATACAAAGGCCAGGAAGGTCCCCGACAGGAGATGGACCTGGTGGTGTAATATGCCTTTTCTTATCTGTAATTGCAATGATCATCTACATATCCTAGTGCACATATTTTCTCAATTATTAAACTTACAGAACAAAGTCACATGTGTTGACAAAAGTTTGAAGAACTACCATCCTCCAAACGTTTGTTTAGTTTATGACATTATACAATACATTTATAATACACACTATATTTACTGCATTAGCTGCCAATGAAAGTAATCAGCCATTTGAAAAACAGAAATCTTTCACAGAATACAATACAATATACTTAATACAGTTTTGAGGAACCTAGGAAATCGCACTGATGAAGAAAGCTCTTTATTACTCTGAAAGGAAAGTACAGGGGTTTTCACTTGATCTGAAATCTGCTTTTCGGAGACAACAAAAGGAGCACTAAAACTTGACTATTTAATAGCACTCTGAAGGAAGTCACCAACCAGGAACAGAAAACAATGAAAGATCAATTGCATAAGGAAAATGTACCTCTAAAGCAAAAACCCACAAAAAATAAGATCCACTGGGAAAATAACATCCATTGGGAGATTATACTTTTCTTTTTTAAAGTAACTCTTTCCCATAATGATGAACTAATTTCTTATGGGAACTTTCTAAAAACTCAAAGACTGCAATTGTCATTGTTATGATCCTACCACATTTTATATAAAATATTTTTAAAATGTAAAATTGAACTAAGCAGAATTTAAGTTTATGAGATGAAAACTTTACAGCATGTCATGTAATGTATTTCGTTTTGGCTTGTTCATAGAAAAATTTTACATTTATCTTTCAAAATAGACTGTCAAGCCATGCTCTCTGGGTTGCGGAGTAATGTAGGTCATCCTAAAGAAGATGTTAGGAAGAAAAGATTAATCCTGTAAATCAACAGTATGACTGGACAAACGGTTTGGGATGCAATCAGAACTGCCTGCTTTTGAGCCTGCTCAGTTGAACAAAATCTGGAGTTCAAGTTCAGTGGCTATTCTGATAAAATGAGAAAATCTCCCCTCCCAGTTGTCATCTCTAGTGACAAGAACCTTGAACTCATTCTACTAGCTACCCATCCCATCAGCACTGAGCAATCATAACCCATCGAGGTACTTAAAAAGCACTTCTCACCATGCTCTCTCACTGGTACGGACCTGGCAGGCTGACGTACTCAAAGTTATGCACCTTGGATTTAACTTGCATACCATCCCTGGGCCTAGACTGGGAGAGGGCTTGTCCATGCAGCCTCAGCTCCAGGAGGTGGGCGGCTTTGCAGTGCGGCAGAACCAAATAGGCAGGGGAGGAGGAAGGTGGAGCCATTAATGGGCATAAGATATCTGCACAAGTCTTATGATAACAGGGAAGGGAAACAGTAAAATTCACTTGGTTCTAAATGGCACTGGCACTGCACAAGTGAACAAAAACTGCTGAAGCTGCCAGTGCCATGTGGAGTAAGTGCAATATCCATGGCGTGCCTTTCTCCCTACCACTTTCCATTGTTTTAATGCTATGATGTACTCAAACAGTAACAAAAATAAATGAACAATAGGAGTCCATAAGATCTGTGTCCATGTTTTCCTGAACTCTCCTGCTTTTGTGACCCTCCAAAATGTGTGCATGTTGGGGAGAGGGGGGAAGAGAGGGTAATTGCATTTTCATAAAAAATCAAAAAAGAGGACTTACTAGTGTCACTGTCTCCATTGTTTCCTTATAAAGAATCTGAATCTGCCAGCTGGCATCTAATTCATGCTGGAAGACTGAGCCACTGTCGTTCCACTTCAGATATAATGTGTAAGTTGAAAAGTCAGCACTCAGATTAAGAATTTGCGGGGTGAGTGGAATAAGTGCTTGAAAAGAAACAAGGAGAAAAGCATACATTCAAAATCATTACCAGCAACAGCATTTACAGGTGTTTAATAGCTGCAGCTCTGAACTGGCCTACAGCCATAACAACATGAGGTTTGATCTAATTAATTAAGCTGGGTTGGGACTTGTCATTCCTCATGCAGGAAACTTCCCAAGAAAACACAGATCCTCTGAAGTTGTGTTGGTGACTCAGCAGGCAGCATTTCTCCCGCTACATTAGCTGTGCCAAGAGCTGCTCTCCTTCAAGCTGCTCTAACACTAACTTCTTTCCCACTATCAGAGGGGTAGCCGTGTTAGTCTGGATCTGTAAAAGCAGCAAAGAATCTTGTGGCACCTTATAGACTAACAGACGTTTTGGAGCATGAACTTTCGTGGGTGACATGCATCTGACGAAGTGGGTATTCACCCACGAAAGCTCATGCTCCAAAACGTCTGTTAGTCTATAAGATGCCACAAGATTCTTTGCTTCTTTCTCACTGCTATCAGCGAATGGCTAAGAAAATCTCTTCTTCATCCTAGCCCTTTACCTATTTTATCTATACAAATGAAACTGTAAGAGTCTCAGGATCAGCACTTGTCTAAATCATAAATGGTTGTGAATGCAAAGTAACAATGCTTCCGTGTTTGTTAGGAAGTCCTGTGCTCTTGCAGGGGATGTTCTTCACATGAGATAAAATAGAGGACCTTTTGTCACTCAGGTCTCATGGTGCTTTTTTGTGAAGTGTGACTATCCTGCACAATTCCAAGTTGAGAAAAATACATTCTAGTTCCTTCTTGCCCTCTGCTTTAACTAGAGCAGAGGTTCTCAAACTTCATTGCATCACGACCCCCTTTTGACAATAAAAATCATCACATGACCTCAGGAGGGGGGACCGAAGACTGAGCCAACCCAAGCCCCACGTGGCGGGGGGGGGGAGGAGGCAAAGCCTTCAACCCCAGTCAGGAGCCTGTAATCTGAGTCCCAACACCCAGAGCTAAAGCCCTCAGGTGTCATCCCCGGCGGTGGTGCTCAGGCTTCAGCTTCAGCCCCAGGTCCTAGCCCTAAGTCAGCACTGGCAACCCCATTAACATCGGGTCACAACCCACTTTGGAGTCCCGACCTACAGTTTGAGAACCACTGAACTAGAAGGTTTTTTCCTAGCTCCCAATCTAAAAATGGTTGTTTATAGTAGTCATTCCAGAGCCACAGTTCCAATGTGGGTACATTTCTAGGGTAGATGACAAGATTACATCTACATTCTGTCACTCCTATGAAATCCATTAGGAGGGAGGCAGCCCTGAAGCCAGTGCTGTGCAAGAGAAACAGCACTTTGTTCCAGGGTCTTATATCAGTAAGTTAGCTTCAGTCCTGTGGCTCTGCTCTCCAGCCACAAACCAACTCAGCTACTCCACTCCACAGCCAACCCAAACTGTTGGGCTTCCTCTCTTATTAAGTACCACACCTAGAACAGGTACAGCAAGGCAGAGCTAATTAAACAGGGTTGACCAGCCCCAGGCCTTACGGGACAGGCCACCCTGTTAGATTGTTTTGTTTTTGGTCCAAGCAGCTGTGAGAGAGACCAAGGAAGATATCATTTCCCTAAAATTTTGTGAAAGAGTGGAGATAAATGGTGTTCAAGCAGTGATGGTTCAAGGAAATATCTTGGAGGTGAGAATTACCACAGATTTTTTTTTTTTTAAATATAGTTCTCCTACCTCATCCCCAAACAAATTAGCCTGAGGGAATAAGTTGTTTTCTATTATGGCATCAAATACCATACTTGGCTACCAAAATACGCATTTAGCAAAAGTGCCTGTGCATGGTGGAGCACGGGCGTGTTCTGCATCTCAACAAGAGAAGCTCTTTATACAGGGAAATGCTGCCAAAGAAAACTATAAAATCACCGTATCCATTTACAGAATGTTATAGTTAAAGGCTCATATAAAGCCATTATAAATGAACTTGATACTTACAAACATTTTCCTCAGGCAATACAAATGTTTCAGTAGCTAAAGGAGTTCCAGAAGCATTTAGTGTGGTTATCTGTATGTTAGTGGAGCCCATTGCGACTGGAAGATCGGCCCTTTTTCCCTCAGTTTCAGTACACACTGGAGAGAAGGGCTCACTGAAACAATAACAAAGAAGAATTAGACAAAGTTCTACATGAATTAGGAAGTTAGAGAACTCTTTACTAAATTAAACATTGCAAACCTTTAAAGGTCCAATTTATTCTCAGAACAAAACTGTGAGAGATCAGAGTCAAATTTCAGAAGTAGTAAGATTTGGCTAAGCATCCCATGTTGTTTTAAGAAAGTCCTTTCTAGTGGCATAGCTTGTGCTAGTTGTCTAACACAGATGCACCGTTTGGATAGGTTCAGCATTTGGATACCAGGGTTGGGGAGGCAAAAGAAAAAGTTAAAAATTGTGACATTTTATTCAAAACACTATTCCAACCCCTTACTCGGCTCCAATCAGTGTTTTACCAAACACCACAAAATAGCTTTTATTTGCCTTGTGTTCTGGCTTTTTTTGTTTTTCTTACAACTTTTTGTGGTGGAGGATGTGGCTGCAGAAAGGATGTTCATCCCCATCAGGGGACAAAGCTGGTGCTTCCTTTTGGGGCTTAGCCTACAGGGGAATAAGGAGGTTAACTAAGAATGTAGGTGTGAGAGAGAGAGAGTGTAGAATGCCCAGCACAATGAGGTCCTGGTCTGTGACGGACTCCTCAAAGGCTATGGAGGTCATGGCAGTCACAGATTCCATGACTTTAACAGACTTCTGTGACTTCCAGGGCTTCAGGAGGTGGGACTATGCATGCGTCCCTGCCTTGCAACTGGAACTGGCTGGAACCAGGACCCTGGAGCCCCGACCTGGTGCAACTTCTGCTGGGAGCTGCAGCCCCATGGCATCCTGGCCTTGGTGGGGGCTGCAGCCAGGGCCATGTGCCCCAACCCCACAGCATCCTGGGCTTGTCAGAGGCTGTGCATCCTAACCCCGTGGCTTTTGCCAGGGGATGCAGCTGAGGTTGCGCCTCACTTGTGGCTTCCCAGAGCCATGCGCCCCCTACCCCGTCCCTGGCTGCAGCCAGCACACCTCTGTCCTGCAGCTGCGGTCAGCACACCCCTGTCCTGCAGCAGCGGCCAGCTCAGGAGCAGGGGTTGTGCGCCCCCCATGGCTGCACCCCACGCTGCGGTTGCTGAAGCTGGTGCTGTGTCCCCCACTATGGCAGGGGCTTTGGCCTGTCAGCCCTCCACCCCCATGCCATGAGACTCCATTCCTCTCCCCATGCCTAGCCCTGCCCCTCAGTTATTTTTAGTAAAGTCACGGATAGGTCATGGGTTCTGTGAATTTTTGTGTATTGCCCGTGACCTGTCCATGACTTTTACTAAAAATGACCATGATAAAATCTTAGCCTTACACATAATTAATGATAGACTCAACGGATAGATCGGATGTGGCTTGAGTTCTCACTCTCCTTATCATTTCATATGTAATTGGAGAGGAGAAAGAGCTTGGAAAGTGCCCAGATCTTCCTCTCAGGGCTGGGGGGTGGGGAAAAGGAAAAAGTCACAACAATGTCCAACTACCTGCCAATTAACTATTCCTCACTTAAATGGGACCCTGGCGCTTTCCCCTTTTGAAGTGGTTTGAATAAGAGGACTTGGGGAGGTTTTTGGACTTGCCCTCACAGACCCTGATTGATAAGTCTAATATACCCTATTGAATCTCAAGTGCTGAAGAGAACTAATCCTGTGCAGAGACATTTCCAAAAGGATCTTGGCCACTGAGAGTATGTGGAAAGCATCAGGTAAAGGTCTGGTGGATGGGATTAGCTGTGGCTGAGCTCCCGTTCAGTGGCTCCCAAGAATGTCTCCTCACCTTATTGCTTTCCGTGCCACTTGCCTACTCCACCATGCTAAGGGAAGGGGGAATAAACAGAGTCAGCAGCTCACTAGGTGATCTTGTTCAGGATGCAGAGCCTCAGAAAATTTGTTCCTCCAAACAAGATGGTTGTGAGGGGTTTCACTTCACTACTAACACACACAGGTACTCTTTACAAACTGGGATGGCAATTGAAAATGCAGACACACTAAATTGCCACTCTCTGCACCACTGGAGGCAGAGAACCTGGTGTGTAAGGTGGGGAAGGGGTGCAGCCAAGCTCTGCAGCTGGATGAACAAGTGTGAGCTGTCTTCACTATTCACAAATATCAGAACCGAGGAAGAAATCAGGATCCAGAAAAGACTTAGAACCTCATGCCTAGTGCAGGATACAAAAAACTGGCAGATTTTCATCCTGGTGAGTTACACATGGAATGCACGAAAGTTCTAGAGATGTGCCTGAAAATATTAAACTTTTTTAATGTACCTTAAAATTCTAAACTATATTCCATTTCAAATAGGCTATGTCAATTTTGTTTTCTACTCCAAAACAATTTATCTTCAAAAGGATTTAGGGATTTTATTTAGATGTAATCTAAGTTTCCTAAAGGCATTTTCATGTCTGAATCTTAACACTTAAGGTCCCTGGTATTTCAGCACAGAACACATTTCAACCATTTCCTCTTGGACTGAACCAAACTATGAAGATATCTTTTGAGAACTGAAAACAAGGGCCATATGGACACTGAAAATTCAGAAGTAGGAGTGAGAAATCCCAGCCCAATGTGAGGGGGTAGCAGGGTGTTCTGGCAGGGGAATCTTGGGAATCCAGAGGCCCTTTGGTGGGAAACTTAAAATTGCCCAATTTAGAACTGAAAACATTCAGAGCAGAAGACACCATCTAGATATAACTGACTGGTGAACAGATATACTCTGAGAAAAACAGGATGTTACAAATTTCATGAATATGGATTGAACAACAATGATACACACATAATTTGATAAGAAGAAACAATTACCTGTTTGTATAACAAATCTTATAGGTCAGTCCAAGGTTTGCACTGGAGGTGGAATCCCAGGAACAGATCATTCTGTTTAAGTCATGTGTGATACATTTCAAATTCCCTGGTGCTTCTGGAAAACCTGACATTGCAACATCTACATAGTTACAGTGTAACAATTTAATACTCTCAGACTGATGCTCAATCAGATACACACATCCTACAGATTACCTCAGGTTCATTTACAATACTTTAAAACTTCCATTACATAGTTGCAGGCCAAGATTTTCAAATGTGACCAACGATTTTGGGTGCACTATCTGAAACATCTTAAAAAGTACTCATCTTTGGAGGGTGGATTCTCAACATTTTCTGAAAAATACAGCTCCTCTAAGGTGTCTCAAGTTGGGTGCCCAAAAACTGAGGTGACTTTGTGTTTTGAAAATCTTGGCCACTGACTGGTTCTGTATATTAGAGTCAATAGTATTACACTAAAGGAATAAGAGTATCAGAATCTGGCCCCGTGTTATGAGAAGACTCCTCCTGGTTGGGTCCACACTATAGCCTCCATGAAGGGAGGTACACAGAAGATTCCTGCATCCAGAGACATAAACCTGTTAGTACTCCTTTTCACACACAAAGGTGAGGAGTTTGTTTTTGTTTAGTTAGCACCTGGGTCAATTAAATTCCTATTGTACCAAAAAAGGACCCAATCTTAAGAGGTGCTGAGTAATATTAATTCCCCTCCATGCCTGAGGGGTGTCAATGAGAGCAGAGATTGTTCAGCGTCTTGCAGGATCAGGTCCTAAGTGGTTCTCCCTCAGCATTTTGATTTGACAAGTGAATTCTGCTTGGGAACCCTTACAAAAGTTGTGTATATCAGATACGCTTGCTTTGAAACAAAGTTTTAAACCCCCAACTTTCTTGTGATATGTGCAGTGCAGCCTATTCAGCTTTGACAAGGACAATTCAGCTGCTGCAATTCTCATGAACTGAACTTGTTTGGTTTCTTGAGTTTTCAGTAACCCAAATACGTCAAATGTACTTACACAAGTTTTGGGCAGGGAGACTTGGGAGGAACAGGAACAGAATCTTCTTTACTACATTAAAGCTGAATATAGAATACTTAAACAGCTGGGCCAGGGATTCTATTAAAGCCTATGGGTGTAGCTGCGGTCTTCTACAATAGATCCCATCCCACATGAGCAGGGTTTGGGCCCATGGAGTTGCACCTTGCATATATCCAGTGTCCAAACCTCCAAACTCCACTGGTCAACTTACAATACTCTCCTCTACAGTCCAGCCTAGACAACACTGCTCTATGATGTGTGGAGCTGTGGAACCTCCATGTGCAGGCTCTATGCACAGGAGAACTGCAGTGGGCCAGAGTCTCTGTTGCCCTGCACACTGTGGAATCATTTACACCAGTGAATTTAAATGGCCACCATTGTCGGGTAGGAGCACCCAACTTTGCAATGGTGTTAGAGGCTACACAAGATGCAGAAGATTGGAGCATTAGAGCAAGCATTTCTACTTTTAAGATCTTTCATGCCTACAAGGGCAACATTATTTGACCCTAAGTACTGTGAGGGAACATAACCCCCCGTCCCCGGCCCCCCCGTCTCGTTAGATAAGCATGGCCATTCTTTATAGTTAGAGCTTTGCAATTGTTTTGTTTTGTTTTTTTACAGACTCCTGTGTGCGGGCAGGACCGGCGCTAGGGGTTTGAGTGCCCTAGGCGGACGGCAATTTCGCCGCCCCGCGGTCCGGTGGAGCCGCCGCAGTGGTGCCTGCAGAGGGTCTGGCGCTCCGCGGCTCCGGTGGAGCTGCCGCAGTGGTGCCTGCAGGCACGACTGCAGGAGCTCCACCAGAGCCACGGACCAGCGGACCCTCCGCAGGCACCACTGCGGCAGTTCCACCGGAGCCGCCTGATGCCCCCTCCGGCAAAACGGCGCCCACCAATTATTCTGGCGCCCTAGGCGATTGCCTAGGCTGCCTAAATGGTAGTGCCGGCCCTGTGTGCGGGCCTCGGGCTTTAACTAAACAGATGCTAAATAAGAACATTTTTTTGGTTGGTTTCCGAGGCCTGCATATAGGGTTATCAGCATACTGAGCACTGAGTCACTAGCCGCATACTGTACCAGGGCCATGATTGAAATAGTAGTCTATCTGTCCCTGCTGCAGGGCCCTGCCATTGATATAAGCATCTGTAATTTTAACAACAATTATATGGTTGCTGTCACTGGTCAGGTACTGCACCAGGACCCTGACTGAAATAGTAATCCATCAGTCCCTGCTGCAGAGCTCTGCCATTGTCTATAAGCATCTGCGATTTTAACATATAGTATTGTAACAATGATATGCTTTTAGCTTTATTAGTTTACAGGCCCATGCAAGCTAAATAAATGCAAAATAAAAGCCATGGTTTTAGTTCTCAAAGAAACTTGTATTACTGTGGCACTGGGTGTGGAGAAACTAGATATGAGGAAAGCAGGGTATGGAACACCGACAAAAGAGGACCTGGGAGGAGGACAAGGGGTCACTCAAGTGCCAGTTCAGTTTTAAGCAAAATATAGTATAATAATTATTGCCTGCTTACGGTAACTGCAAGGTGGAGTTACAGAATGACCAGCTCACCCACTGCCAAAACGCATGGTAAGTGTGGAAATAGCTTGCTCAATTATAGAATGACCAGTTCAATCACTGTCAAAACGCATGATATTTGTTAAAATAGCTTGCTGATTTGCGATATTAATTTACCAGAAAAGGACAAATAACTTGTGTAATCAATATGACGTTTTGCAGTTTTAACCTTTATAAGCTTGGTGAAAATTGTAAGGGGCAGAGCAGCCTACCTTTTGCATGAGGTTACGCTGTCTCTCCCTGTATGCATACTTGTAATCTTGTTTTATTAATAAAGGTGCCTCCGGCTGTCTGAACCAAAATCAACTGGGTGGTGGTCTTTTCCACAACAGTACATAATAAATGCAACACGTTTATAGAGTAGACACATATCCTAAGAGCAAGCAATCTAGCAAACAGTATCAAACTACACTTACCTGTCTCCTGACTATATATTAAGCTCAGCAAATGTAAGAAAGCTATTGCTAGGAGACATCGGAGACTTGGATTATCCCACATTCTTTTATCATTTACTATTTAGGATGACAGTCTCAAGCAGGAATAAACTTCATCTTCCACACAAATTTGCCAGTTCTGAAATCAAAAACAAAACAAATCATCTCTTTAAAATCATTTACACCTCCTGCTATGCAGCAAATAGTACAAGTTTTTATAGATGTATGTTTGCACAAGACTGAAATGCCGGACAGATGCAGCAGTTACTTTAAAAGACCCTGATAAAAAGTAAATAAAGAGCATAAAATTACTCCAAAAAGAAACATGGAACTGGAAGTGGACATTCCAAACGAGAAATCACAAAAGTAGAGCTGGTCAGAAAATGTTACTGTTTCTACGCCTATGAAAAATTTCAACACAAATGACAAAAATATATATTTTTTTGAAGAACCAACTTTTTATTTAAAACAGTTGAAGTTTTCTGTAGAAAGTATACACATTCAGTGGAAAATTTAGTTTTACTGAAAATGCAATTTCCCACTGAAAAGCAGTTTTGGCCAAAAAAATGTTAAATTGAGCTACACGAAAGCCTTTTTCACAGAAAAGAACCACCACAAGAGAAAGACCTGACATATCAAGTAATTGACAACCTCCATTTTATCTATTTAGAGTATTGTAAAATTCTTGTAGGAAGGAATCTTTCTGATAAAACAGAAAATTCTTACATAGATATCATGAATACTTCTTGAATTGAACCAGACATGCACTGCTGCAGAACATGCTCACAGAGATCCCAACTTTATCCTCACCAGCAAGTGCAGCCCACATTGAAACATTTAAATACTAGGCCACCAAATTCTTACCACCAAAAGCACTAGTGGTTATTGGGGGGAGAAGTGGAATTGCATTTTTTTTTTTTAAACTGAGAAAAGTATGTAACAGGTGAGTTACAAGAAAGCCAATGACAAGATGTGGTTCTCCAAACCATAGGCACAAGGTAATAATTCACTTTTCTTCATATCCTCCACTCACTTACGTACTTACTTAAATCTTTTGCATCAAGATTCAAACTCCTCATTCACTCATGTTAACATCTCTTGCTCAGTATCTCCTCCTAGTATATCTTTCTCTCTCTGCCTATAAACGTCTCCCAAGTCTCTAGCCTAACCACATCTTTTATTTTCTCCACTTGTCTTCCTCAGTACTGCCCTCAGGCCTTTCTTTGCTTGCCAAGCAACCTTCCTCACCATGCTCAAACTCCTTCTTAGTACATATTTCTTTTATGAGGACTTTCAAAGATAACTTCAAGTACTGTGTGTACATAAAAAATTCAATTCCATGTATACTTTTCCTTCAGTGGATATTTTATGCTGGAATAGATTTGTATGTAGATTATACTAGGACTGTCCTGTGCAATTTAGACTAAGCTGCAGGGGAGGGGCGGGGGGAAGAGAAGGAAGAAAGCATTTCCCTCCATTCACCCCTTTTAAAAACCACAAAACATCACTGTGCATACAGCTGGCATTCAAATTGTCTCAGTTTGCTGGCAGAAGTAAATAAACAGATGTCCTTTCTTAACCAGTGTTTCTTTGCAACTGTATGTCAACCCCCTAAAGGTCAAAACTACAGTATCTACGTTTTTGGCTGTAGAAGTGGACAATGTGTTATTTTAGGACGTGTGGGTTGAGGGCTTTACAAAGTGATCTTTTCAGTGTTCAGCAGCTTCTCTGGAACAAACTTTGTTTAACCTGTATTCGTGTTTAATAATTAGCCTCTGTCAATTTTTGCTCATAAGGAGGGAGAAGGGCAAAGTTTACCGCCCAACACCCACCCCATCTCTTCTGCACAGACACATTCTTTTTCTCCTCAATGCTGGAAAAGTTTGAAAACAGAAGACTGAACACACCTGTGAACAGCACAGTTGCAGTACAGTAAGTGGCCTTATTATACTGAAGAACCATAAAAATTAAGACGAGAAAGACCTAAGCACATAATCCAACCAGTCCATTTCCCTGCAAACCCAGAATAGTTCCCTACAATCCATTTACTAGTATTTTGTCCAGAATACTTTTAAAAGTTCCAAGGGACAGGATTTCAATGCTCATCTTAGGACAGTATTTCCCAAACCACGGGTCCCAGGAAGGTTCTAAATGGGTTTCAGACCTAGGAGGGAGGGGAGACCTGGGAAGGTGTGAGGTTGGAGGTGGAGATTAAGCCCACCTTCCATTCATCCCACAGCAATAGCTCCTGTCCCCACAGGTCTGGGATAGATCCCTGCTCCAGGCACTACAACCAGGCACACAGTATCTCATGGCATGAGTGGCCAGGCCAAACCAGAGTAGCACTGGGACACCACCTGCCAGGTCGCAATACCACTCACCCAAATTTGGCCCAGACACCCCTCCGTCATGACAGAGGCCAGACCAAACCTGAGTGGTGTGGTGACTATGTGCCAGATCACAATGCCTGGAGCAGAGAGCTAGGCACAATTCCTTGGGACAGGAGCTGCCACTGAGAGTGGGTGGGATCACTCTCCAAACATCCCTTCCCTCCACACTAGGTCAGGATTAGGTTGTGGTGCCAAGGCAGAGGTGCTGCTGTAGGTGGTCAGTGCCCCATAAGTGGCCCAAGGAAGAGTTGGCAGAGGATGACACTGACCTATGATTCCCTCTTTCCCCCGAGTTTGGACACTGTGTGGGTTTAAAAAAAAATCAGTTGGTAGGTCACCTTAGTAAAAAGTTGGGGAATGCTTCCTTAGGATCCTATTCCACATCCAAGCACAGGTCACCATTAGGGAGGTTTTCAATACATTTTTTTTTCCTAATTTCATTTTATTACTTCTAGTAATATCTCTATACACCAAACAATCTTCTGCTCCACTGGGCATTTACACCATTTGACTATGTATAGCTACATGTCCCTCTCAACCTTGAAATCTAACCAAGCTATATTTAAGCTCTTTTAAACAGATTCATCTTCACAACTCAATCCTGTTAGACCCCCAGTCATTGTAGTAGTTCTTTTCCTAATACCCTCCAATTTATCTATCTTTTTTGTAGTGCAGTGACCAGAACTAAATGAAATAGAGTAGACTCCTGTTTATTCAAAGGGCCTCTGGGACAGCCAAAACTCTTGGATAACTAGGTGTTCAGATAAACAGAAGTGCTATTAACTAACATAGGGCTACCTGGGGAACACACTGCATTCAGATAACTGGAAGTTTTAGATTACTGGAAAAGTGCTGTATAGAAAAGGACTATCAGCTCCTTTCTTAATTTTACAATGCCAAGGCTTAGGGGGAAAGATCCAGTGGGGAAAGGAAGTAGGAGGATTCCAATGGTGAGATTTTGATGAGGAAAAGACAAAGATGCCATCTAAGGATGTTACAATGCCACAAAATTAAGCCTCTCCAAACCCATAGGAGGTACATAAACAACACACCCTTTTTATACAATGGTGAATTGTGGTACAGAAACAGTGACATATCCAAGGTCAGGCAAGTCAGTGTTGGTTAGAAACAGAATTGAGCATCAGAAAGGAGAGGAAGATGGCCCTGTGTTTAGAGCATTGAATTCTTTTTCTGTGTGGCCTTCGTTAAGTCATTTAGCCTCTCTGTGCCTCAGTTCTCCATCTCTAAAATGGGGATAATAGCACTGCTCTACCTCACAGAGTTGTGAGGACAAATGAAGTAAAGATTGTGAGGTGCCTGGATACTATGGTGATATATCATTAGCTTTAAGGATGAGATGGCTCATATTCATTTACCAGGATTCATTTTTGGTATAGTCAGGCCAAACTAACTGGGGCTCAAATCCATGTGTGCTCAACTCTAATATTAGCCTACGGGCTGCTCTGACACTAGGAACTTACATCAGCATAGCTGTTTCTCAGGGGATTTTCTGAAAAATCCACACCAAAGACATAGCTGTACCAGCCTATCCCCAATGTAGACAGCACTACATTGATAGAAGAGTTCTTCTGTTGTCATAGCTACCGCCTCTCAGGGAGGTGGCTTACCTACACCAATGGGAAAATGCCTCCCATTGGCATCAGTAGTGTCCGCACTGAAGTGCTAGAGCAATGCTTCAGCTGTGCTGCTGTACTGTTTCAAGTGTAGAAAAGACCTTAGTTAGGTATGCCCAAAGCTGAAAACCTTTGTTTAGGCAATGACATCACTTTCCAGTCTACTATAGGCTCAGAACTTCAACTTCAAAGATCTCCAAGACAAATGGAAAATTTAAGCGGTTCTGGGAGGTCAATGCTGCATCACAGGATTTCATGTTTACTGTTTCTCAGTGCCTTTAGATCAGATTTGTTCATATTATTTTGTAAGTAGAAAGATATTTTAACTACTTCTGTGCAAACTCCATTTAGCACACAAGACTCATATTTTTTCAAGTATGCATGAAAAAAAACTGCACATGTACTTTTGGGAACAAAATGCCTGCACTGCATTGATATGCATACCCAACTCACAGCTGCGTATATACAAACACTTGAGTTATCTGATCATTGGGCATTTGTTTATTTTATAAAAATAAAAATGAAAAAATAAAAAAAATGCAAAAACTTAAGTTTGGCCTTCAAAGTAGTTGACCGTTTCCTTTCAAAAGCGGCAAAGAGTTCTGTGGCACCTTATAGACTAACAGACGTATTGGAGCATGAGCTCTCGTGGGTGAATACCCACTTCGTTGGATGCATGGCATAGTTTCCTTTCAGTTAGCAGCAATGAAACAGTAAAAAATGCAGCATGGGCCATCTTCAGACCTCAACAGAATGAGTGGGAGTTTTGCCACCGAAGTCAATGGGATCAAGATTTGGTCTTTTATACAACTATATAATATGAATCTATTTGTTTTACTATGGCAATGGCTAGAGTTCTGACATAGCTCAGTACAGTACTATGGCAACAGTGTGTTTATGCCTTGGAGGAAACAGTCTTGTCCCTTAGGTATCGTTGCTACAAGCAGGAGTAAGAATCTTATTTACTGAACTGCCCTGCTGTGCAAAGTTACAAAACAACATTTTAGCAGAGGCACACTAGAAGTTCAAATAAAATGAGACAATCCTAAATCATTTCTCAAAACAGTTTGCTTTCATTTCTAAGTCAGTGAGACACTAAAACAATGAACAAACGAGACATGCACACATATGCAGAGTATTAAAAGCATATTTTATTAAATATAATCTGTTACACACAGAGTACTCATTGGCTCTTGCCTATTTTTCATTGAACTATAAAATGTACTACTAGAAGAGTCACATACTGTAACTAAATGTCATTAGTCAAGAAAAAAATCCCATTTTATAGGTTTATTTCTTCTCTCTAAAGTTACAAAATATATTAAGTAATTTTGAAACAGAAAGTTCTTTTGTCTTTTGATAAAAGCTGTCTCCAGTCTCCTAAAGCAAATTCACGTGAGAGTTAAAAAGTTCTTCATTATCAGAGTGGAATACAGTTGTTTTAAAGGAACCATACAGCAGTTGTATTCTTAAATCTTCATAGGACAATGCAAGCTTTAGCTTATGAGTTATATGACTCACTAGAACTCAGTATCTTATCAGTTTGTTAAATTAAAGCAAAATTTTGCCCGAGGCCTCTCTGAATGTGCCAGTAGTGACACTGGCTTTAAGTATAAGTGATCTTTACTGGCATACAGTAGATTCATTTTCAAGAGTTTTCAGAAACAGATATTCTACTTTTAAATTACTCTTAAACAATAGCGTAAGTGTGTATGCCCAAAGGAATATCCCTGCACTCTCTAAAATGAGGCCATTTCTAGGGTAGAAATGAAGCAGCCATTTTTGCAGTAAACAAATGTCCAAGTTGTGAAAAGAGCTAAGATCTTCTTTAGTAATGGCTTTTATTCCACCTACCTAGACAGACTCTCACTGTAGCCTTCTCAAACGCTACATTAATGAAGATATCCTAAAGTGCATCCAGAGATTTTACATGTAGAAAGTTCAGTTATTTGCCTGCATACCATAATTGACAGAAAAGGCAGAGCAATTCTGATAAGCAGCATGGGTGAAGTTATTACACCTACATTAGGATGTGATCTTGAACCACTTAAGTCAATGGGAGCTGGTCCATACTAAACAGGGACCATCCTCAAGACAGCCATTAATAGTTTAACAAACAGTTGACTAGAGAGGACTAACTTGTACATATGTTTTTGATGCATTCAACACAGTCATCTGTAGGGAGTGCTTGGTAATACATCAGAGAGAGAAAGGAGTGACTACAGTACACCTAGTAAAAATATTTATGAGAAATTTATATTACATTTTGTGATTGTGTATCCTGCTAAGAGGAAACAGGTTTTTGAATTTCATTTTCTCAGCTAGTCACAAGACTTTTAAACACATGCACTGATTACATGTCAATATGACACAAACACACATATCTGGTTCCACTAAACAGTAACTTTCACATAAAATATTTTGGTTGACATCTATTCCCCCTTCCTTTCTGCTATGTTTTAATACAGTAACTCCTCACTTAAAGTCATCCTGGTTAATGTCATTTCGTGGTTACGTTGCTGATCAATTGAGAACATGCTTATTTAAAGTTGCGCAATGCTCCCCTATAATGTCATTTGGCAGCCGCCTGCTTTGTCTATTGCTTGCAGTAAGAGTAGCCCGTTGGAGCTAGCTGGTGGGGGCTTGGAACAGGGTGGACTGGCAGCCCCCCATCAGCTCCTCGTTCCCCTAAGTTCCCTTTGCGACAGTTGCCCAGCAGGCTATCAATTGCCGGCAGTTCAGCTGTCTCCCCACTGCCATGTGCTGCTCCTGCCCTCTGCCTTAGAGCTGCTATCCGGAGCCTCCTGCTTGCTGTGCGAGGGGGAGAAACGGGGGCCTAATGTCAGGGTGTCCCCTCTCCCACACCCTGCTTACCCCATTTCCAAAGAGCAGGGTGGGGACATGACAGGGATCAGGACTGAGGGAGCTTGCTGGCAGAAACTGCTGTCTCAACTTGCTGATCTATTTAAAAAGGCAGTGTACTTAGAGTGGGGTCAGAGTACTTAAACGGGCAACATGCATCTCTCTCTCACACACACACAATGTCTCTCTCTGTTTCTGTCTGCCATGCTATCTCCCCTCCCTCCATTCAAGCTGCCTTGCAGATTATGACACTACATTAACAATGTGTTAACCCTTGAGGGCTCAGCCGATTGCTAGTTCATCATTTAGCAGTAAGGCATTCCCTGGGAAATATCCCACCCTCTGACTTCACCTCAATCAAGCTCCACAATCATCATCACTGTGTACCAGTATTAAATTGTTTGTTTAAAACTTATACTGGGTGTGTGTAATATATACTTGTACCTCAATATGACGTTGTCCTTGGGAGCCAAAAAATCTTACCACGTTATAGGTGAAACCGTGTTATATTGAACTTACTTTGATCCACCGGAATGCACAGCCCCCCCCCCACTGCCCCCAAGCACTGCTTTACCAATTATATCGGGTGGCATTATATCGCGGTAGCGGTGTATATATATTAGTCATTTATTTGGTGAAAAAAATTTCCCTGGAACCTAACCCTTCCTATTTACATTAATTCTTATAGGGAAATTGGTTTCGCTTAACATCGTTTCGCTTAAAGTCACATTTTTCAGGAATATATCTACCATGTTAAGCAGGGAGTTACTGTATTTGAACTTACTGATTAATTCCTGCATGTCCCGATGAGTTAGCATGTGTACGTAATGATTCGCTTTCTGAAACAAAAACATTTATTTGATTAGGTAATTGAAGCATAAAACTCAAGTTTTGTTCAAATAGCATCAGTTCAGTTCAATGATGCTCCATTAAGAAAAAAAAATCAAATGTAAAGTTGCAAATCTCTCTCTATGACAATATACTTCAAAGTAAGTGTTTGGAAAAGACTTGGAAAACAAAGGAAACTATACAAGTTGCAATTCCCTGGCATATGTTCTGCTGGAGGTCAGACTCGATTATTGTAATGGTCCCTTCTGGCCTTGAAATCTCTGTGTTAGGGTACAAAGCTTACATTTTTTAAATGTTTGGTTATCTGAACTAACTAAAATTGTGTCTTCCATAAGTAGATAATGAGGAACAGTGAAAATATACACACAAACCTTGGGGAAAGCTTTTTCTGATTACAGGAGGATGACTTAAGGCCATGAAACTGTTGAAGGATAGGTATCAAATGCTGTATGGGAAATCTGTTCTACAGTGACTTATGAAACCTGTGAAAGTTATTGGAGATTTTTTTCTTTCCCCTAAATTTTAGGTGTCACCATCCAGACAGCCAACTGAAGCTGGAAAAGATTGCAGGGGAAAGTGATTAGATAGGGTGGCAGTGAAAAATCTAAAGGATAATGGAGATTCAGATAGTGTTTGATCCTGAGCAGTACTAAGCATCCATAACTCCCAATTCAGCCAAAAGGAATTGCAGGCATTGTGTATGGTCAGACTCTTGATGCCAATAAAGATAGATTTGAGGCCTGGTAATGGGCAGGAGGGAATGAAACAAATGTTCTCTTTTTTATGTAAGTGGAGTTGCATGTTTTTGAAAATAAAGGAATTAATTAGTATCCTAAGGAAGAGAACACTTTGAGCTCCAGAGAAAAGATGTATGTATCATAATACATATCCTAGTATTGCAGGATGCACACACAAAAAGCTTCCAAAAATTCCCCCTAATTACAAATCCATGCCAGAAGTACACATTTCTGGGAAACAAAAACACGTTGCCAATACAGCTGACAGTAAAGATAATAGTAACAGAAACAGAAGATTAACTTGCTTCCTTTAAGGATAGGCTTTGCTGACCTTCCCGCTTTCTGTCCTTGGCTTTCAAACTAATTGATGTGATACAGAATGAAAGTAAAATTAATTGTCATGCCAATGTTTTTCTTGGCTTTTCTTCAATGGACTACATTCTTTTCCAAAGAAATTCCCAAACTTAAGGCACAAATCTTCCTTTAGTCATCTAAAATGTAGGCTTTCCTTCTGTGTCCTGTATTATGGCAGTATTCCAGAGTACACACAAAAAAACGTGGGACATAAAGGACTAAGTGAACAGTTTCTGAAGAAAAATGAATCCCCATTGGGAAATTTGGTTTCCACCAAGTTCCATGGAATCAATTCAGGGACTGGACTGTTAATCTTTTCTGAAGGCAGACAGAATAATAGAATGAAATAATTCTGATTGTAACTTATGCATGCAGATGTGCCTTAGTAATCTGCAAAGATGGAAACGGATTTCCTAGTAAAGGCAGGAAAGAGTGCAGGACAGCTTGCTCAACTATTGTATTAAAATAAGTAGGAGCGCGCTCAGGCAGCTCATTGAACACTTTGCAGCAAACGCTTCTTGTACATGCACATACCAAGCACAAGGAGTTTGGAAGGGATGAGAGAGGTTCCATAGCAGTTTCTTCCAGCTGCAGAGTTGCAGTATAAAGTCTTTCAGTGGTTGGAACTGCAGCACATATGCTGCAGTAGCCAGATTGCTCCTGTGACCAGCGATCTGAGAATGGAGCAGAATCAACTTATGTGAAGGACTGAGACTTTCATAAAACCATTTTGCAAGTGATTTCTCATGAATATTATTTACTGATGGACACACTTCAGATGAATGACAATCTAGTCTTGCCCGTAGAACCATTCTGCAGTGGGGATGCCCTTTATTTTGAGATGCACATTCTGCCAGGACAAGAATTCTATGGCAATTTCACAAGTGTTCATGATTGGCTTAAGTCTGCTTCCACTAAAGTCAACATTTGAACCATTACACACACAGGAAAACTAAAGTCCTGAGAGTGACTTACCCTAAGTCACTAAGTTTGTGAGAGCAAGGAAAAGAACTCTAATCTCTAATGATCAAAGTGGAAGCTCCATGTGTTTTTTCAGCTATGAAGAGTTTGATATTTTAGACCAGTGGTCCCCAAACTGTGGGGCACGCCCTCTTAGGTGAGCGTGGAGGAACATTTCGGGTGTACACAGCAGGGCCCATGCCAGCCCCCACAGTGGGAGGGGAGGGAGTGCCACCCAGCCCAGCTCCATCCTCAGCCATCTGTCCCCAGGCCAACTCCGCCTCTAGCCCCAAATCCTCCTCCATCCCCTGCTCCACCTTCAGCCCAAGCTCCTCTGCTGAGACAACTGTGCAGCAACGGATGCGGGGGTGAAGGAGGGGGAGAAGAGACGGCACAGACAGATTCCATAACTGGTAAGGGGGGGGATATGACAAGAGACGCTTGGGCACCACTGTTTCAGACTATATTTTCCTCTATTTCCAATTTCCCTTTCCTTCATGCTATTTCCTGCGTATTTGGATCAATTAAAACTGAATTATCACCTGATTAATATGGGAGATAGCTCTTAAGAGCAATTCTTTTCTATGTTGTTTGCAATATTGTTGTAGCTGTGTTGATGCCAGGATACAAGAGAGAAGGTGGGTGAAAGGAGGGCAAGGTAATCGGTTTTATTGGACCAACCTCTGTTGGTGAGAGAGAAACTTTTGAGCTCCACAGAGCTCTTCTTCAGGTCAAGTCTGACTATCTGGGAAAGATAATTAAGAGTGTCAGTTAAATACAAGGTGAAATAGATAGTTAAGCGTAAGAAGTTAACAAGTTGTAAGAAACCATTCAAAATGAACTGTGCAATTAATACCTCTGCAGTCATAAGACAAAGGAGGAGAGTTAGTAGGATACAGATTGCCTCTATTGAGTCCAGGGTTTTTAGTGTCTAGCAGAGTTATGAATAGGCTCATCTTTAAAAGAAGTCACACATGGAATGATCCTTTTGTGAAAGGTGTTCACCCACAGGTGATAGGGTGTTTGTGTTTACCACTTTTCTTTCACAGTTCATTCAAGAATGAATAGCACAAAGCATTTCACATAGGTGAGAGGGGTTTGGGATCTTGTTGACTCATACAGAAAATCCCCATTTTTGTTTCCCCTTCCACGCTCTCTACCTATCCCAACCTTCACAAAGCAGGAGAAAGCATTTAACACATTGTGGTCAATAGAGCAAACAAACATGGACTAAAACTTTTATTATGCCTATTTTCCTTCAGAAATAATTCCTGTCTGCAGGAAAAACAGGAACCAAAAGAGCTTAATCAACTGTTGAATACAATCCTGAAGGCATCTGGGATGAAAACAATAAGATGATGGCATGAGATTCCCCTAATCCATGTGTGTGCAACAACAGGACAGGAAACTTAGGTCCTGTCTACACTGGCAAGTTTTTGCACAGTAAAGCAGCTTTCTGCGCTGTAACGCCTGAGGTGTACACACTGCCAAGCCACTTAGTGCACAGAAACAGCACAGTTGTAGCGCTGTAAAAACAAACAAACAAACAAAACCCCAAACCTCTCTGATGAGAGGCATACAGCTTTCTGTGCTGGGGCTACTGCAATGCGGTGCCAATGTACACACCGTGGTCAATTACAGTGTCGAGATTGGCCTCTGGAAGGTGTCCCACAATTCCTGTCCTCAAGTGACCAACCATCATCCCCACCCTGTAAATTCTTTTGAAATTTCGAAAGTCCCTATCCTGTTTGCTTGGTGACATGTGCAGTGATCTCACTGCATCTTTCCAGGTGGCCATGCCTGCTCCATGCACCAGGTGATCCCCCACTTGGAGCAATGCCAAGTTGCTGGACCTCATCAGCATTTGGGGAGGGGAAGCTGTCCAGCCTCAGCTGTGCTCCAGCTGTGGGAATTATGATACCTACGGACAGATTTCTTGATGCATGACAGAAAGGGGCCATGACCAGGACACACTGCAGTGCAAGGTCAAAGTGAAGGAGCTGCGGAATGTTTACCACAAGGCGCAGGAGGCAAACCACTGCTCCGGTGCTGCGCCACGAGCTGCCAGTTCTACAAAGAGCTGGACGCGATACTTGGTGGCAACCCCATCTCCACCGCGAAGACCAACGTGGATAGTTTGGTGGCTTGCATACCAGTCGAAAGTGGACCGAGCCAGGATGAGGAAATCTTGGACAAGGATGTGGAAGGGGGGACCCAGAGGCAGAGGATGACTCGGAGGCATTCCTTCTCAGATCTGAACCTTAGAGTTCAGAAAATGAGATACTAGCACCTGAATCCTCTAAGCTTAATTACCAGCTTGGATCTGATAGCACTGCCAGCACCCAAAAATATAGTGTTTTGGGGCACTCTGACCTCCCCAACCTTCCCTGGGGACCCCAAGAACCCAGATCCCCTGGGTTCTTAAAACAAGGAGAAATAAACCATTTCCTTCCCGCTCCCTCCCCAGCTCCTTCCCGCCCTGGGAACACTAGGAGATCACCTGATTCAACTCCGTGAATCTAACACAAAGAGGAACTTTACCATTCCCTCCCTCAGGCAATACAGACTCAAGCTTCTTTGAGCCTTAACTAGGAGAAAACACTCAAACAGGTCTTAAAGCAAAGCTTTTAATTAAAAAAAAGAAAAAAGTAACAGGTTTATCTCTGCACTTTAGATGGTAAAAAGTTACAGAGTCTTTCAACTTATAAACAATAGAAAGAAACTTTCTCCAGCAGAAACACAATTTAAGCTACATCCAGCAAGTACACATATGCAAATGAAAAAGAAAACAAATTAAAAGCCTATGACCGCCTTTTCTGCTTACAATTCTGAACAGATAAGAGACTGTAGAAGGGAGATTGGCAGAAACCTGGTTACACCTCTAGCCCCGTCCAGGACTCCGAGAGAACAAAGCCAAACCCAAAACCCACAAACAAAGGCTTCCCTCCTACGAGATTTTTAACTATCTTGTCTCCTGATTGGTCCTCTGGTCAGGTGTTTGGGGTCCCTGGTTGTTAACCCTGTACAGGTAAGAGAGACATTAACCCTTAACTATCTGTTTATGATAGGAGGCCAGAGATGCATGCAGCCAGGAACTCTTTTCTACCCCGGAGGAGGCTAGCCAGTCACAGCTATTGGATGTTGGCAAAGTGCAAACAGGAGAGGAGGCCCTGGTAACTGGATCTGATTTTGGGAATTTCTGAGGCAAGTTGTTGGGGGCAGGAGGGTTGCAGAAAGCAGGCTTGTCTCCCACCGCATGCCTAGTCTGAGCAATGGAACAGGCTGCTGATTGACTCCCTCACTTCATGGGAATCTCCCTCAGAGATCTCCAGGAAACTCTCGTGGAGATACTGGGCAACCCGCTGCCGCAGGTTCTTCGGCAGAGCTGCTTTGTTTCTTGCCCCATTAACATTAACTTTCCCGTGCCACTGTGCTGCCATGGGGGGGTGGGGTAGAGAGGAGCAGCACTGCTGCACACAGGCGAGACGCATAGGGGCCAGGGTGGAAGCTGCAGGCTTGGAGAAGATCCTTCATTGATATCTCGCTGCTGAGGGTGAGCAGGGTATCTTTCATAATGATCATATCCTGTGGAAAGTGTGGGGACAGGAATGACTATCAGGCCCCCCCTACAGTGCTGGCTCTTCCCAAGAGCCCCGTGCTCAGTGTACAGCAGGGTCAGGAAGAGTGATTTACCTGGCCCCTGCAGCTACTCACCATTTTGGGGGTCTTGTGGCTCATGTGTGTTCGCCTGGGGTCAGCCAGTGACAGGTGTGTGAGTACTGACTGTTTTAAAGCACCGAATCAGTGTTCTCTGCGTTGCAAACAATACTGCTTCTGTAAAACACTGCATTGAAACTTCACAGAGATGAGCTTGGGAGCCCAGCCTCCCTCTGTTATCGGTGGCTGAAAGGCTGTACAGAATTAGAAAGTGGCCAAGAAGAACTAAGGAGGATTTTCTGCATGAAGTTATGATGCGCTCCGCCATCGAGAAACGAGAATTGAAGGAATGGTGGAACAGTGAGAAGAGGGACCAAAAAGAGAATGAAGCCACAGAGCGGATCTTAAAGGTTATGGAGTGCCAAGTAGACACGTTCCAGGCAGTACTCGCTCTTCAAACCAACCAGCTCTGTGCCCGTCCTCCCCTGCTGCCGCTGTCACAAAACTCTTTCCCATGCACCCCGTAGACATCACCAATACACCGTTATCAATCTCCTGGCTCCAGTCTATACTCGCGGCATTCCACTCTTCCCCACTCACAGTCCAGCACTGTGGACTCCCACTACCCATTGCATTCAACACCCATCCCCCTGCAGTTTGGCCCTGCTGAAGCACAGTACCCGCTACACTGTACTCCAAAGGAGAAGGTTAGGTATGATCCCTACACATACACAAATCTTTAGCCGTCCAGGGACCCCTCCTCCTCCTGGGACCTTCCATTCCCCCATCCCCGTCACTGCTAATCTTTTTTTTCGTTTGACTCTCTCCTCTGGTTGTTGGTTTTTAATAAAAGAACTGTGTTGGTTTGAAAGCAATCTTTATTCTATTATTTAAAAGCAAAAAGAGCTCTGCAAAGCAACATACAATTATGTTAAACCCACATATTGCATCATCTGCACCAATCACTCTCTAGCATTACAAGCACTGCACTCCCGAGCATAGCAACAAATATTAGTGGCTTTCAGCTTTATATTGCTGTCTCAAGGCATCCCTGATCCTTATGGCCCCGCGCTGTGCCTCTCTAATAGCCCTAGTCTCTGGTTGTCACTGGTAGCCGATGAGTCTGAGACCCTCGGTGAGTTAGGGCCTGTCTACCCATTGCATGCGAAGGCTGGATCTGGCTGACTGAGGAAACCTGGTTCAATGGTCAGAAAGGAGGTGACAGCAAGCATTGTGGAACGCTCAAGAGCACGACAAGACACACAGGCGTCCTGGTCATCCACTGCGCCCTGCCCTATCTCCAGCCGTCTCGACTCTTGTCTTGCCACTGGATACAGATAGGAACTGGGACGAGAGAATGAGGTTGATGTCACGCAACTCTCCCTCACTTTAATTCAATTCACGCGCAAGTCTCGACATCATATCATATCACACCATATCAAGTCCTGTGGCGATGGGTGAGTGACGAAGCAGCAGGTGTGGATACAGTGGGAGCTGTAGCCACGGACCTGCACACAGGCGGCTCAGGTATAATGGTCGTTCCTCACTGACCGAAGCAGCAGTGGAGCTCGGTGTCTTCTTGAACGACTGAGCAGCCCTATTCAGGATTGCACTGCTCACCTCCGTAGAATGAGGAGGGGGCTAGAAAAGGTGCCCTAAACATTGCCTGCTTCACCTTACCCTGGCCAGCATACCGCGGCTGGCGGGGATCCCATAAAAGCAGTTGAACAAAAACAAAACTTAGAGAGTGACATTGATCACCACTGGCACATGGAATGTGCGCATGCTGCTGGACAACATCACGGCAGACAGACCGGAGAGAAGAACAGCACTTGTCGCCAGAGAGCTTGAACGCTACAACATTGACATTGCAGCCGTCAGTGAAACTCACCTTGCTAATGAAGGACAGCTGTCCGAGTCAGGCAGAGGTTATACATTCTTCTGGAGTGGCCGCAGCAGTGATGAGCATTGTGAATCTGGAGTTGGCTTCGCCATCAAGAATCATCTTGTTCGGAAACTTGCCAGTCCCCCCAAGGGTGTGAATGATCGTCTCATGACAATGCAGCTTCCACTTCAAAAAGGAAAACAAGCTACTTTGATCAGCGCATACGCTCCCACAATGACCAACCCAGAGGATGTGAAGGATAAATTCTAAGAACTAGATGCTCTGCTATCATCAGTGCACCGCACAGACAAGTTGATCCTGCTTGGTGATTTTAATGCAAGAGTCGGATGCGATGCCACAGCCTGGGAAAGAGTCATCGGGAAAAATGGAGTGGGAAAGGGTAATAGCAATGGTCTGTTACTGCCGAAAACTTGTGCAGCAGATGACCTTCTGATCACCAATACGGTCTTCCGCCTCTCTACCCGTAACAGGACTTCATGGATGCATCCCTATTCCAAGCACCGGCATCTGATTGACTATATCATCATCAGGAGAAGGAACAGACAAGATGTCAGGGTTACAAAAGCTATGTGCGGCGCTGACTGTTCAACGGATCACAGGCTCATAGTATCTAAAATGAAGCTCCGTATCATGCCGAAGGGACAACCACAAGGCTGTAAGTCTCTCAAAAGGATCAACGTGTTGAAGCTGAAGAACAGCCGCATCACAGAAAATCCAGCGGAAGACTTAGAGGATGAGCTTGCTGATCTTTGTATTGAGGATGACGCTGAGAAAGACTGGGAGCGATTCCGCAACACTGTCCATACAGCTGCATCGAAGGTATTGGGGCCCTCCACACGCAGGCGGTAAGACTGGTTTGACAAAAATGATGCAGAAATCCAGGCCTTACTTGCTGAGAAGCACTGCCTGCATCGTGAATATCAGAACGATCCATCCTTAGTGGCAAAGACGACCACCTTTATCAACGCTCGCAGAACAGTACAGAACCGACTGCGCAAAATGCGGGACTTGTGGCTGAGTGCCAAAGCAGATGAAATACAGGTGTACGCGAACAGGAACGACTATAAGCAGTTCTATGAAGCCCTCAATACACTCTGTGGTCCACAGTCTTCTGGGAGCTTTCCCCTCCTGAACTCCGATGGCACTGTGCTCCTTACAGAAAAGACACAGATTCTCCAGAGATGGGCTGAATATTTTGAAGCAGTTCTCAACTGCCCCTCACTCATCAATGATGAGGCCATTGACAAGATGCCCCAGGCCGCAGTCAATGACTCCATGGATGCTTCACCAGAAGAGGACGAAGTGAAGAAAGCCATCGACCAGCTGTCAAGTGGCAAAGCCCCAGGGTCAGATGCCATACCAGCAGAGGTGTACAAAGTCGGTGGACCCGTGTTGCTACGGAAACTCACTGAGCTGTTTCAGTCCTTCTGGAATTCCTTCCACAGGAATTTAGAGATGCATCCATTGTGCACCTCTATAAGAGGAAGGGCAATCGCCAGGTATGCGACAATCACTGTGGAATCTTGCTGCTCTCTACAGCGGGGAAAGTTCTTGCACGGGTTCTGTTGAACCGATTGATCACTCACCTGGAGCAGGGTTTACTGCCAGAATCACAGGGCAGCTTCCGCAAGGGACGTGGGACTATTGACATGATCTTCGCTGCGCTTCAACTACAGGAGAAATATCAAGAGCAGAATCGTGAACTCTACACAACTTTTGTGACTTCACGAAAGCATTCGACTTTGTCAGTCACCAGGGCGTGTGGAGGATCATGTCAAAATTCGGCTGTCCAGACCGATTCATATGAATGGTACGTCAATTTCATCACAGTATGATGGCTCGTGTCCTGGATGACAGTGAAACATCTGAGGCCTTCCCAGTCACCAATGGCATCAAACAAGGGTGTGTTATAGCACCCACTGTGTTCAGCATGATATTCTCTGCCACTCTGACTGATGCCTTTCAACACTGAACTGAATGAGTAGGCCTGAAGTACAGAACCGATGGGAAACTATTCAATCTGAGGCGACTGCGTGCCATCACCAAGGTGAAGGAAACTGTACTTTGAGACTTTCTCTTTGCCGATGATTGTGCTCTGAATGCTAGTACAGAGCCAGAAATGCAAGCCAGTATGGACAAGTTTTCATCTGCATGCAACAACTTCGGTCTCACCATTAACATCAAGAAGACTGAGGTCATGCACCAGCCAGCTCCCCACGCTCCGTACTCAGAATCGACCATTACTGTAAATGGACAGAGACTTCAGGCAGTGGACCACTTCACGTACCTGGGCAGTACCCTTTCCCGAGCAGTGTCAATCGATGATGAAGCAAACTGCCAAATTGCTAAAGCCAGCTTCGCATTTGGCCGATTGCGCTCCAACGTCTGGGAACGTCGAGGGATCAGCCTACCAACAAAGCTGAAGGTCTACCAAGCAGTGGTGCTTCCAACTCTGCTGTACGCCTGTGAGACGTGGACTGTCTATCAGAGTCATGCATGAAGGCTCAATCACTTCCACATTTCCTGTCTGCAAAAGCTTCTAAAAATCAGATGGCAGGACAAAGTGCCAATAATGAAGTCCTTACCAGAGCCAGTCTGCCGTCAGTTCACGCACTGCTGATGAGAGCCCAGACCAGATGGGACGGACATGTCGTGAGAATGTCAGACGAGCGCATTCCCAAACAACTCTTCTACGGAGAACTCACCCAGGGAAAGCGCTCCCATGGAGGACAAAAGAAGCAGTTCAAGGACACACTGAAGACCTCTCTGAAGTCCCTCGAGATCAACACTGCCATATGGGAAACCCTCGCACTGAACCGTCCAGCCTGGCGCAGCCTCATTCACACAGGCAGTAATACCTCTGAGGCGAGGCGTACTGCTGAGGCTGAAAGAAAGCGTGAGCTGCGCAAGTCCAGAACTGCCCGCACCTCATCGACAGTGCCATCACATGTCTGCCCAACACGTGACAGGACGTTCCACGCCCGAATCAGACTGATCAGTCATCTTCGGATGCACTGAGTCTGGTCATCCAATTAATGAGTTGTTGAGGTCTTCATCAACAATGATGGACGAACATACATACATACATACATAGTCTCTGGCTGTTCAAACTCAGCCTCCAGGCGCTGAGCCTCTGCGGTCCAGCCCTCAGAGTAGCTTTCACCCTTCCCAACTATTATGGAGCATATAGCACGCGGCTATAAGCATAGAAATATTGTCATCGGCCAGGTCCAGGGCAGCACCAGCAAGCTTTAAAATGGCCAAAAACACACAACAGCCATTCTTCACTTGCTCAGCCGGTTGTTGAACTACTCCTTGCTGCTGTCAAGTTGCCCCATGTATGGCTTCATAAGCCCCTGCATTAAGGGGTAGACAGGGTCTCTGAGGATCACAATGGGCATTTCAACTTCCCCTACTGTGATCTTCTGGCCTGGGATGAAAGTCCAGGCTTGCAGCTTCCTGAACAGGCCAGTGTTCCGAAAGATGCATGTGTCATTTTAACCTCTGAGGGCAAGATTTTACAAAGCATGAAGAGGACTTTCAATGGGAGCTGAATCTTACTCTTGAATAAAAAATCTCAGCCTGTGCTGTCTAGACTTTTTCCATGCAAGCAGCTACAATTCAAGCACACTTGCAAGAACACAATTCATTGCTATACTCGCAAGAGCTTGACCAAGAAAAAAACAAAAAAACTAGTATAGACTGTTTGGGAATTTCATGCAGACTGTCCCAGAGAGGTGAACCAGTGTTCATGCTATCACATGACATCAGGATCCTCACCCCATAACCTCAGCTGGGCAGAACACAATGCCATCCACAGCCTCAGGAACAACTCTGACATCATAATGAAAAAGGCTGACGAAGGAGGTGCTGTAGTCATCATGAATAGGTCTGAATATGAACAAGAGGCTGCTAGACAACTCTCCAACACCACATTCTACAGGCCTTTACCCTCTGATCCCACTGTGGGTTACCGAAAGAAACTACACCATTTGCTCAAGAAACTCCCTGAAACAGCACAAGAACAAACCTGCACAGACACACCCCTAGAATTCCAACCAGGGGTACTCTATCTGCTACTCAAGATCCATAAACCTGGAAATTCTGGACGACCCATCATCTCAAGCATTGGCACCCTGACAGCAGGATTGTCTGGCTATGCAGAGTCTCTCCTCAGGACCTACGCTACCAGCACTCCTAGCTATCTTTGAGACACCACTGACTTCCTGAGGAAACTACTATCCATTCGTGATCTTCCAGAAAACATCATCCTGGCCACTACTGATGTAGAAGTCCTCTACACCAACATTCCACACAAGGATGGACTACAAGCTGTCAGGAACAGTATCCCCAATAATGTCATGGCAAACCTGGTGGCTGAACTTTGTGACTTTGTCCTCACCCATAACTATTTCACATTTGGGGACAGCATATACCTTCAAATCAGTGGCACTGCTATGGGTACCTGCATGGCCCCATA
Organism: Gopherus flavomarginatus; assembly: GCF_025201925.1. Lineage (NCBI taxonomy): Eukaryota > Metazoa > Chordata > Testudines > Testudinidae > Gopherus > Gopherus flavomarginatus. The sequence goes on from NC_066619.1 coordinate 28,208,057, forward strand.
GTATGCCAACATTTTTATGGCTGACTTAGAACAACGCTTCCTCAGCTCTCATCCCCTAACACCCCTACTCTACTTGTGTTACCTTGATGACATCTTCATCTGGACCCATGGAAAAGGAGCCCTTGAGGAATTCCACCATGATTTCAACAATTTCCATCCCACCATCAACCTCAGCCTGGACCAGTCCACACAAGAGATCCACTTCCTGGACACAACAGTGATAATAAGCGATGGTCACATAAACACCACCCTATACCGGAAAGCTACTGACTGCTATGCTTACCTACATGCCTCCAGCTTTCATCCAAACCACACCACACGATCCATTGTCTACAGCCAAGCTCTAAGATACAACCACATTTGCTCCAACCCCTCACACAGAGACAAACACCTACAAGATCTCCATCAAGCATTCTTACAACTACAATACTCGTCTGCTGAAGTGAAGAAACAGATTGACAGAGCCAGAAGTGTATCCAGAAGTCACCTACTACAGGACAGGCCCAACAAAGAAATTAACAGAATGCCACTAGCCGTCACCTTCAGCCCCCAACTAAAACCTCTCCAGCGCATCATCAAGGATCTACAACCTGTCCTGAAGGATGATCCCTCACTTCACAGATCTTGGGAGACAGACCAGTCCTCGCTTACAGACAGCCCCCACCCCAATCTGAAGCAAATACTCACCAGCAACCACACACCACAAAACAAAAATACTAACCCAGGAACTTATCCTTGCAACAAAGCCCATTGCCAAATTTGTCCACATATCTATTCAGGGGACACCACATAGGACCTAATCACATCAGCCACACTATCAGAGGCTCGTTCACCTGCACATCTACCAATGTGATATATGCCATCATGTGCCAGCAATGCCTTTCTGCCATGGCCAAACTGGATAGTCTCTACGCAAAAGAATAAATAGACATTGGTCTTTGTTGGGCCTGTCCTGTAGTAGGTGACTTCTGGGTACACTTCTGGCTCTGTCAACCTGTTTCTTCACTCCAGCAGACGAGTATTGTAGTTGTAAGAATGCTTGATGGAGATCTTGTAGGTGTTTGTCTCTGTGTGAGGGGTTGGAGCAAATGCGGTTGTATCTTAGAGCTTGGCTGTTGACAATGGATCGTGTGGTATGGTTTGGATGAAAGCTGGAGGCATGTAGGTAAGCATAGCAGTCAGTAGCTTTCCGGTATAGGGTGGTGTTTATGTGACCATCGCTTATTAGCACTGTTTTTCTCTCCCGCTTATAATAGCTCACCTTAATTAATTACTCTCATTACAGTTTATATGGCAACATCCTTTTCTCATGTTCTTTGTGTATATATATCTTCCTACTGTATTTTCCACCGCATGCATCCCACGAAAGCTTATGCTCAAATAAATTTGTTAGTCTCTAAGGTGCCACAAGTACTCCTCATTCTTTTGCTGATACAGACTAACACGGCTGCTACTCTGAAACCTCTCCCATAGGGCATATCATTTCCAGAACTGCAGATGGGCAACACCTACTCATCTACATGAAAACTGAGTTTAAGGGCCTGAAGATACTTTATCAATTAAATAAACGGTATTCTTTTCATGCCTTACAGCTCAATATACATGATGGAAGCTATTATGATAGTTGAACAAGAAATCACTAGCATTAGTTCATGAAATTTTAACCTGTTTGAGCAAAACATTTTGACTCTTACTGTAAATGGCAAGTCAACAATATCACCTTAAGGTGAAGGACTCTATTATTTTATCTTTGCGAATCTGAAAAAGTTATGCCAACTTCTTGGAATTCAGTCAGCTCATGTTCACACTTCCTTGAATTCTTGAACTATGCAGCATATTAACTGAACAAGTACACGGACCAAGGACACGAGTCCAGGATTACGTCAGGATATCTGAATACCCACTCCATATTTTCAGCACTGTTTCTATGCTGTAAAGAAGTATAACCCATGCACAGAACAGTGCAAACTCTTTTAGTAGTTTTGTTTGAAAATATTATGTAAATTACACTAGACATAAGTTTTCCCACTGCCAATCTGCAACAGCATTTTATTAATATATCATAATAAATCATTACATATATCAAACACTCACAGACATGCCAACTATGGTCTGAAATCTCAGAAATACATTTCTGGTAAGATAAGAACTCAATACAACGGTCATAAGAGCAAAGGTTTCAGAACAGAAAATTATTCACAGCAATATTATCCACTGTGCTTTACTAAATGTAGGCCTCGAAGCCCAATGTCAATGCACACACTCAATAGTGTGTGTACAGGGTCATAGGAGAGGGAAGAGAAATAAAACTGGCATTTCTATTTTGGTAGGTTCTAACACAGCCCCTATCACAAGTATCCAAGTGCCTAGTTTAGTAGATGCCATGTAGAGCCTGCCACTGGATGATCAAGGTGTTAAAGGAGTACACAAGGAAGACAAGACAATAACAGAGAAGAAAACAATTCTTGGCATCAGTCTTCACTGCATAAGATGTGAGGGAGATTCCTACACCTGAGCCATTCTGGCAATTATAGGCCAGTAATTTCAGTACCAGGCAAAGAGTAAAAAAGAGAATTATCAGACACACAGATTAACACGATATATTGGAGAAGACTCAACATGGATTTTGTAAAGGGTAATCATGCTTCACCAATCTATCAAAATTCAGAAAGCCTTTGACAAGGTGAACACCAAAGGCTCTTGAGCAAAGTGAACAGTCATGGGATAAGAGGGAAGGTCCTCTTATGGATCAGGAACTAGTTAAAAGATAGGAACCAAAGAGTAGGAATAAACGGTCAGTTTTTTACAATGGAAAGAGGTAAATACATGGTCCCCAAAGGATCTGCACTGGGACCTGTGCTGTTCAACATAATCATAAATGATCTGAAAAAAATGGGTGATGAAATTCAATGTTGATAAGTGCAAAGTAATTCACATAGTAAAAAATAATCCCAGCTATCCAGACAAAATGACGGAATCTAAATTAGCTGTTACTGTTCAGGAAAGATCTTAGAGTCATTGTGGATAGTTCTCTGAAAATATCTGCTCTATATGCAGCAGCAGACAAAAAAAAAAGCCAACAGAATGTTAGGAACTATTAGGAAAGAACATAAGAATGGCCCTACTGGGTCAGACCAAAAGTCCATCTAGCCCAAAATCCTGTCTTCCGACAACAGCCAGTGCCAGGTGCTCCACAGGGAATGAACAGAACAGGTAATCATCAAGTGATCCATCCTCTGTCGCTCATTCCCATCTACTGGGAAATGGAGGCTAGGGACAACATTCCTGTCCATTCTGGCTAATAGACCTATCCTCGATGAATTTATCTAGTTCTTTTTTGAACCCTGTTATGATCTTGGCCTTCACAACATCCTCTGGCAAGGAGTTTCACAGGTTGACTGTGCACTGTGTGAAAAAATACTTCCTTTTGTTTTAAACTGGCTGCCTATTAATTTCATTTGGTGACCCTCAGTTCTTGTCTTCTCTTTGTTATGAGAAGTAGTAAACACCACTTCCTTATCTACTTTCTCTACACCAGTCACGATTTTATGGATCTCAATCGTATCGTCGCTTAGCCATCTCTTTCCATGCTGAAAAGTCCCAGTCTAATCTCTCCCCACACAGAAGCCTTTCCATATCCCAATCATTTTTGTTGCCTTTTTCTGAACCTTTTCCAGTTCCAATATATCTTGTTTTTAAGAGACGGGGCGACCAAATCTGCACACAGTATTCAAAATGTGGGCGTACCATGGATTTATATAGAGGCAACATGATATTTTCTGTCCTATTATCTATCCCTTTCTTAATTATTCCCAGCATTCTGTTTACTTTTTTGACTGCCACTGCACATTAAGTGGATGTTTTCAGAGAACTATCCAGAATGACTCCAAGATCTCTTCCTCTTTTAAACCCCATCATTTTATATGTATAGTTGGAATTATTCTTTCCCATGTGCATTACTTTGCATTTATCAACATTAAATTTAATCTCCCATTTTGTGCCTAGTCATCTAGTTTTGAGAGCGCCTTTTGTAGCTCTTATCAGTCTGCCTGGGTCTTAACCATCTTTAGTAATTTTTTATCATCTGCAAATTTTGTCATTTGTTTATCCCCTTTTCAAGATCATTTATTAATATGTTGCATAGGACTGGTCCCAGAACAGAGCCCTGGGGGACCCCACTATTTACTTCTCTCCATTCTGAAAACTGACCATATATACCTACCCTTTGTTTCCTTCTTTTAACTAGTTACCAATCCATGAGAGCACCTTCCTTCTTATCCCGTGGCAGCTTACTTTGCGTAAGAGTCTTTGGTGAGGGACCTTGTCAAAGGCTTTCTGAAAATCAAAGTACACTATATCCACTGGATCCCTTTGGTCCACATGCTTGTTTACCCACTCAAAGAATTCTAGTAGATTGGTGAGGCATGATTTCCCCTTACTAGAATGATATTAACTCTTCCTCAAAAAATTATGTTCATCTATATGTCTGACAATATTGTTCTTTATTATAGTTTCAATCAGTTTGACCGGTACTGAAGTCAAGCTTAGAGGCCTGTAATTGCTGGGATCACCTTTGGAGCCTTTTTAAAAAATTTTCATCACATTAGCTATCCTCCAGTCATCTGGTACAGAAGCTGATTTAAATGATAAGTTACAGACTACAGTTAGTAGTTCTGCAGTTTCATATCTGAGTTTCTTCAGAACTCTTGGGTGAATACCATCTGGTCCTGGTGACTTATTGCAGTTTAATTTATCAATTTGTTCCAAAACCTCCCTTAATGATACCTCAATCTGGGACAGTTCCTCAGATCTGTCACCTAAAAAGAATGGCTCAGGTTTGGGTATCGCCCTCACATCCTCAGCCATGAAGACCGATGCAAAGAATTCATTTAGTTTCTCCACAATGGCCTTATCGTCCTTGAGTGCTCCCTTAGCACCGTGATCATCCAGTGGCCCCACTGGTTGTTTAGCAGGCTTCCTGCTTCTGATTTACTTAAAAAAAATTTGCTATTAATTTTGAGTCTTTGGCTAACTGTTCCTCAAATTCTTTTTTGGTCTTTCTAATTGTATTTTTACACTTCATTTGCCAGTGTTTATGCTCCTTTCTATTTTCCTCACTAGGATTTAACTTCCACTTTTTAAAGGATGCCTTTTTGCCTCTCACTGCTTCTTTTACTTTGTTGTTTAGCCACGGCAGCTCTTTTCTAACTATGTTTTTTAATTTAGGGTATACATTTAAGATGAGCCTCTATTATGATGTCTTTAAAAAATTTCCACACAGCTTGCAGAGATTTCACTTTTGGCAATGTACCCTTTAATTTCTGTTTAACTAACCACCTCATTTTTGTGTAGTTCCCCTGTCTGAAATTAAACGCTACAGTGTTGGGCCGCTGTGGTGTTTTTCCTGCCACAGTGATATTAAATGTAAATTGTATTACGGTCACTATTACTAAGCAGTCCAGCTACATTCACCTCTTGGAACAGATCCTGCCTCCCCAAACATCCAGGCGTGGCCCGGCCCAAGGCCCCTATCCAATGCCCCCTGCTTCGCTTTCCCTGACGCCCTCCCCTGGGACCCGTGCCCCTGACTGCCTCCTGCCACCCCATCCAACCCCCTCTCTCCTTCCTGACTGCCCCCCTGGGACTCCTACCCCCATTCAACCCCCTTGTTCCCAGCCCTCTGACCACCTCAACCCCTATCCACACCACCGCCCCCTGACCACCACCCCTAACTCCCCTGTCCTCTATCCAACCCCCCTCCACTTCCTGCCCCCTTACCACGCTGCCTGGAGCACCGATGGCTGGCGGCACTACAGCCGCACCGCCCAGAGAACCAGGATAGGCAGTCATGCCACCTGGCTGGAGCCAGCCATGACACCACACAGCACAAAGCACCGGGTTAGGCCACGCCGTAGCTCTGCAGCTGTGCTGCCTGGCAGGAGCGCTTAGCCCCACCGCCTGGAGCATTGCACCAGCAGTGCAGTGAGCTGAGGCTGTGGGGATGGGATGGGGGCTAGCCTCCCAGGCCAGGAGCTCAGGGGCTGGGCAGGAGGGTCCCTCAGGCCAGATGTGGCCCACGGGCTGTAGTTTGCCCACCTCTGACTTAGGACTAAATCAAGAATTGTCTGTCCTCTGGTTGTTTCCAGGACCAGCTGCTCCAAGAAGCAGTTATTTAAGGTGTCAAGAAACTTCATCTCTGCATCCCGTCCTGAGGTGACATGTATCCAGTCAATATGGGGATAATTTAAATCCCCCATCATTATTATTGAGTTTTTTATCTTAATAGCCTCTCTAACTCCCTGAGCATTTCACAGTCACTATCACTATCCTAGTCAGGTGGTCAGTAATATATCCCTACCGCTATATTCCTATTATTAGAGCACGGAATTTCTATCCATAGAGATTCTATGGTACAGTTTGATTCATTTATAATTTTTACTGCATTTGATTCTACACTTTCTTTCACATATAATGCCAATCCCCCACCAGCACGACTTGTTCTGTCCTTCCGATATATTTTGTACCATTTTATAATATGTATATTTTGAAAGGGAAAGACAATAAAATAGATCATATAATAGTGCCTCTATGTACATCATTAGCATGCCCACACTTTGAATACTGTGTGCAGTTCCGGTCGCCTCATTCCACAAACAATACACTACAATTGGAAAAGATACAGAGAAAGGCAACAAAGTGATTAGGAGTGCGGAACAGCTCCCATATGAGGAGAGAATAAAAATTGGAGATGTTAATCTTAGAAAAGAGATAATACAGGATATGATCAAGGTCTATAAAATCACATTGAGAAAGTGAATAGGGAATTTATCCCGTCACATAACACAAGAATCAGGGTCACCCAATGAAATTAATAGACAGCAGGTTTAAAAACAAACATAAGAAAATCCTTCATCACAGAACTCTGAGTTAATCTGTAGAACTCGTTGCCATGGGATATTGGGAAGACAAAAATTATAAGTGGGTTAAAAATATATGTATAAGGTCACAGAGAATAGGTCCATCAATGGCTGTTAGCCAAGATGGTTAGGGAAGTCACCCCAAGCTCTGAGTGTCCCTAAACCTTCAACTGCCAGAATCTGGGAGTGGATGACAGTGGATTGATCACTCAATAATTGCCCTGTTCTGTTCATTCCCAATGAAGCATGTGGCACTGGCCACTGTCAGAATACAGGATACTGGGGTAAAGGATCCATTGGTCTGACCCAGTATGGCCACTTAAATTAGCTTAGATAGAAAAAGGCTGCTTGAATATAAAAAACCTTATTTAATTAAATACTCTCAATTTTTCTTACACTGTTTATAAGCAAAAATATCAAACTATTTTGTACTTCATGGCCTTTGCTCTTCTTGCCAAAACAGAACAGCCTAGTTAGTTTTATGATGGGATAAAAGCAGTACGTTGTAGGTCCACTGACAGTTACTGTTGCAATTCCAGCTACTTATCTAATACAAAGGACAATGATCTGAAATTGGAATCATACACTAAAGAACCGACAACTTTCAATACTGTGGAGTGAAGTGTTTGCTAAAAAGGAGAACACTTTAATATCAAAAAGCAGCATGTTTTTTAAAATAAGCCTTCCGAAATGCAAACTGAAAAACTGATCAGTGATGCTCCATAATTAAACATAAGATTATTGGAGAATTTGATTTTCTATTGTGACATAGACAGTAGTGTCTCACATGGAGATGCACAATCTGTAAATTATAGTAATAAAATAATAAATCATCAAGAAATAATTTTTCTACATATATTTTTCTTCATTAACTCATCTTTCCATCTGGAGCTTGAGTCTCCTCCAGTGTCCCCAACTACCAGCAGTCATCTGGAATCATCACACTCCTTTGGTTCCCAAAGAATAACTATTTCCAAATCTCTGAACAAGACTAACATTGGCTACTGAGTAATGAAGCAGTAAACAAAGAAGTTAAGCATATCAACTAGATCTCATGACTCCCAGACTAATCTCCAACGGAAAAAGGTGCGTCTATGATGACAATTTTATGGATCAGTTCAGACTGGGGGAGGAGTTATCAGTGAAGAGAAATTAGCAGGTAAGAAATCTTTCTCCCTCATAAATCATCTGCTAGCCCAGTACTGAGGAAGTAGTGTATTACGTTGTGAGAGGTATTAATAATGACAGGAAGGAAGCCCCATGCTAAATAGAGATCGCAAACTTGGAATTGCTCCTTTCGAAAACAAAAAACAAACCCAAAACTTTGAATTTCACACAAAGACCTCCACTTAAGAAAATCCTCCTCCCAAGGGAAGCATTAGAAGAGAAAAGCAAATCCAATTTGCAACTTGTTGTGGACATGTGAAATGAAATCCACCTTGAGCCTCTAAAGACTGCTTCATCTTCAATAATACTGAGGCTCGAGTGGGCCAGGAGAAGGCTGTTGTACTTGCAGAGAGCCAGGTCTAGAGCAACTCACCCTTTCTGGTGTAAGGATCTGAGATTAACTGCCATATAGCGACACTAGTCTTCTGAGTGCTCCCATCTCAAACTTCTGGGGTGAACTGAGGGCCTATGAATACTCCCTTGTTTTTTTCTTTTGGTAATTCAAAAAAAGTTTAATTTTAGAACAATAAACACACCCATGCATAGATTTAAAAAAACCCATCCAAGTATTAAAAATTACCAAATCAAATACAAATCTCAACATGCTCTTCCGAGGACCAGCTTTATGACACAACCATGGCCTGCAACGTGGTTTGTTTCTCTTTCCTTTCCTCTCCTCCTGCCAGCAATAAAAAAATTTAATATTAGAAATTCAGGTGTTGCTCACCTTTGATGACCCTATGGCCAACTAGAGAACTGGCAGGTTTATGACAGACTTCAGAAATTAAACCTGATAACAGAGGGGATGCGATTATTATTCACAGTGTTTTAAGCAATGGTGTTTGTTTAACTCAAATGAGGATTCAGGAAGTTTCCAGTCCACATCTGTGAAGTGACCCCACATAACAGAAGACAATATCTGACATTCTGAATATTTAAATTTAAAGAACAAAACAAAAACTAATTTAAACCTTTCTGCACTTCTTTATTAATCATATGGCAGCCAGAATAACCCATCAATAAATTACTTGAAACGAAAAAATGTGTTTGACAATAATAAAACAAAATCCGCTTTTCTGTCTCCGATATAGTAATCAATGAGGCTACTCATAATAGTAAAGTTAAGCAATTGCCTAGTATTTTCAATATGGGAGTCTTAGTTCTGATGAAGGCTAAGCTCACATTTCTGGAAACATGGTATGTATTTCTATATCTAACTTGCTCACAGGCAAAACTAGCAGAATTAATATTTATGGTTTGTAGTGCAGTGGGGGCCTCACTGTGCAGGGTGCTGTACAAAGGGAGAGTAAGAAAGAACATGCTCCAAATCATTGAAAACATTCTATGTTTAAATTATACATGACAAATTCCTGTTTTTTCTTTCACTCTATTCTTTTAAATTAACAGCAGAATGGATAAAAACTGATTTTTTAAAAAAATCTATTTTTGTATTTAAATACTTTTTAAAAAAAATCAACGATTTGAAATTAAATTTGAAATTAGGACAACTTTTAAAGCCTAAATTTAGTATAATCTATTAAAATAATCTGAATTAAAAAGTAATATTCAAGCAGTACATGTTTTCTACTGCCATTTTTAAGTCAGACCACTAACCTGGTGGAAGTCACTCGCTGTGCATCTGGAATCAGAATTTGCTGAAGTGCAAGAACAGCTTTTGACCACAGAAGCCTCCTATGCATATGCAGAGAGAATATTTTCTTCATTTTCATTTATGCAACTATTTCAGTTCAGTGATTTACTGAGAAAATGATTAGCAGTTGAAAAAGAAGCAGGACGTACCATGGATTTATATAGAGGCAACATGATATTTTCATCTCATTATCTATCCCTTCCTTAATGATTCCCAACATTATGTTTGCTTTTTTGACTATCCATTTCCCATCTACAGATGAGAACCAGTTCAGAGAGGATGAGAGCTACTAGTTCTAAAATCGTCAAGAACACGGTGATTATAAATAATACTTCCTCTGTTTAATAAATCAATTTTAAATTAAAAACATGTTTTAATAAACTTGAGACAAAAATACATATCTAACACAGTGTTATTTAAATTTTAAAATGCTGATTTTGCACATTTTTAATTGAATTTCAATTTTCATTAAATAATCATTTATATCAAGATTTCCTGCTTGCCAATTTAATTCATGATTAAGAATAGAGATTTAAATCAGTCCACCCAGAATAGTAAATCTCATTCCTTGGCCAGCCCCATCTTCCCTCCTCCCTCATACACACACAGTGAGTGACAGTCACTTTGCAATGCTGTGGGAGAAAAAAAGTCCACAGTGGTTGATGACAATAGTGTATGGTGAGTTATCTGTGCCTAGTTACATCGTCCATAATTACCTGAACAGAATGGTTGTCTAGTTAGATTAATGTACTGAGGTTGAAGAAACTGACACACTGTAGGCAGGTGTCAAGAGCTGAAATACTACATGGTAAGTAACGTTTTAAGACACAGGAAATACTAACACAACAGTAATTCATCAGAAAATATGGATCTGTAGTTTCAGGAATATCTTGTTCCCCAGATTACTAAGAAATCAATTTAATTCTCGTAAAGTACTGTCATTCCTTAAAAATGTCTTAGACATTCACAGCTAAATGGATACTGCATAACCACTACCCACTATTCTGTGTATTATTTATTTAATATAAAACCCCTAAATGGGTGTTTAGTCTATTTGTACAATATTCATACACAATTATTTGATTCTTTTAAGATACCCTGAACTCAATCCAGACATTACACAGTTATTTTAAACAAAGTATTTATTATAAGTAAAGCTATGATTTAGTCATGGCATTTTTAGTAAAAGTCACGGACAGGTCACGGGCAGTAAACAAAAAGTCACAGCCCACGACCTGTCTATGACTTGTACTATATAAATACCCCTAACTAAAACTTAGGTGCTCTGGGGCGGGGGACATCCTGCGGACACCGCTGCTGCTTGGGGGGGGGGGGGGCGTTCCAGCGTAGTACCACTGCTGCATAGTCCAGGGTGGGGAGGGGCATCTGAGGCCCTGCCGCTGTTCCTGGACCATTGCTCTGGGGCAGCACCTGGCCCCAGCTGCCTGGGGCCACCCAGTCAGTCACACCAGCCACTGCAGAAGTCCCGGAAAGTCATGGAATCCATGACTTCCGTGAAAGACTCACAGCCCTAATTATAAGCCATCTCTATAGAGATTTTTTTCTTCATTGCGTATTTCACAGAATTCAGACAGAGACATAGTGACACTCCACTCACAAGGCCAAGGATGCTCTTATCTCACTTTTCTAAGTTCAGACATACGTAACACAATTAGTTTGAATTTCACAGTGTGACACTTAAACAAGATGCAATTGACTTTGTGTATGAAATGTTCATGTTCAGCAAAAAATGTTCTTAATAGCTCACAGGAAAGCAAGAGTCATAAAACCTACTTAACGTTTAAAACCCAGTAACACTGAAATAACAGGCTTTCAAGGTTACTAAAGTAAAGTCAGTCAGTAAAGAGTGTTATTTCAGTTCTATAACCTTACATATTGAAGATCTTCCCCTAGGATCCTTGCATCCTTACACATGCAAGATTTATTTCAATTATTACATGAATACATAAGACTGCTGATAGTATGATATACAGCATGTGGTGGCAATATAACACATATCAGCAAACCAGGTTATCAAACCTTCTCAGTAGATTCACCATATAATATACATTTAGAGAACAATAGAGACAAACATAAATTGTTTTACTTGCAAACATTTGCTCTTTGCACTTCTGGTATGGATGTGGATTTCCCATCCATCAACATTTCTCCCTGTACCTGACACAGGACATTAAATATACTTTATTTTCAAGTAACTCAGATTTATTTTTTATAGTAAGCAACCAACAAGAGAAAAAAAACATTTTACCTTTGGGGCTTCCAAAAAAAGTAAGAATGTATTAAAAAAAATCACTAGAAGATTTTCCATACCCAGTATTTTGGACTGCAAACTCAACTTCAAAGAAAATTAATTAGCATTGCCAGTAATTGGAACATGTTTACAGCAAGCCTGGAAACCACTATAAATGGTTTTCAAATGGAATAATCAAAGATCCTATGTGCCACTTATTGAAAAGATGAAAGTGTCTAACCAGCCTTGGCATGCTGTTCTGCAAATATGCTACAGCTGATCTTATATAAATATTGTAAGTAACTCCACCCCTGCCACACACACAGAGTCATGCACCCTCGTCCCAATCTTGCAAATATAAGCGTGCGAGTAACTTTGCTCAGATTAATAAATACACGCTTACAAGCCTTTGCATTGTAGACCAGGGCCAATTTTGCGTACTTCTAGGATGGAAGGCTCATACCTAAATTCTATCAAGGCAAGATTGGGTGCTAAAGCATTAAGAGTACAATTTAAAGCCTGTAAGGGGTAAGGAAAAAGCTGTGTGGGTTTTTTTAATATGTGAAGTTGTTGTAGAAATGCTGGTCCCAGGATATTTGAGACACAAGGTAATATCTCTTACTGGACCAACTTCAGTTGGTAAGAGACACTAGTTTACAAACAACACACTACAAACACACACCTGAGTATAAGTATGCATAAAAGGGGAAGGTGGCATTTTGTTTCATATAATCACTGAGAAACTGATCCTGCAAACACTGTGCTGAGTACCATGATTGCACTCCACTATTTTCAGGAGACCACTTGCAGCAGTAAATTTTACACTGTAAGTATTTGCAGGATAAATCTCTAATATAGCATGAAAAATTGAATAATCTCAATAAACATTAAATCAAAGGATAAGCTACAAAACCCCAAAACCTTATTTTTTGTACAAACTCAGCAGTCAAGTTTTCTATGTGGGTACTTCCACAGTGTGTGCTAACAATGAAAGAAAAAAAAAAGAAAAAAAAATTGTTGTTTCCACAGAGTTCATAGAACAAAGCAGCACACATTAACATTAATATAGTACCATGCTTAAATGGATATTTTCAACATAAAAATCACTTCTACTATTTTTTTTTTTTTGTTAATAACTGTTACAAGTAGGGTCACCAGACAGCAAGTGTGAAAAATCGGGATGGGAGTGAGGGGTGATAGGTGCCTGTAAAGACAAAGCCCCAAATATCGGGACTGTCCCTATAAAATTGGGACATCTGATCACCCTAGTTACAAGAAGCATTTTTTTATTGTAACTGGAAGAATGGGGGAGAGGGGGGAGAATCAGCTTACCTGACAGCACTTTGTATATAATATTTAGGTTCCAATAATGCAAACACTTAGTTGCGTGCATATGTATTTTGCATGGTTAGGGCCTAAATCAGTTTTCCCTGCTTGAATGGGTTCTTCATACACAAACTGAAGGGAAAAAATGGAAAAATAGGAAAATGCATTTCTAAAACCACAGGGGAACTATAGCAGACATAGTACTTCAAAAATTTTTTTTAAAGTTCAAAGCTATTTTAAAGTTGACATCGTCCCTTTATTGACTCCCATTACAACAACTTACAGTAAATCAGAACTTACTCCATCCTTTTTCTCCCCAGCTTCCACTATGTGTTTGAAGTCGTCAACAAAATAAGAATTAAAACCCTAAAATAATAGAATTTCTACTTCGCAAGTTTCCAAAGATGAACTACACAGAAAAGAAATACAGTAATACTATTAATGTGCATATAATATCAGTAATTAAATCTAGTCATGTTTTCAATCAGCAATTTTCTAATATAAGCCATTTACACTCAATATCCTTACCGGTCTGAAAACACACATACAACCCTTTCCCCAACAGTTGGTTTTATAAAACAAAGAACAAGCATAGCCCAAAGCTGTGTCAATTTTATTACATAAGGCCCCTGGTCTTAAAAATATGATATTCCTTATAACAGTGGTCCCCAACCTTTTTGTCGGGTGGGCACCAGATGAAGGACCGTGGTGGCGGTGGAGCACCCGCCGAAATGCCGCCGAATTTCTGTGACATTTCGGCGGCGATGCCTCTCGATGACGTCACTTGCCGCCGACAAGTGATGTTATCAAGAGGCGTCACCACCGAAACGCCACAGAAATTCGGCGGCATTACGGCGGGTGCTCCACCGCTGGCCAGGACGCGGGCGCATTTAGATGCCCCTGCAGGCACTGCGTTGGGGACCCCTGCCTTATAGGAACAACATGGTACTGTGAGGTAACATAACTCAAGAGAATAAAAGGAAAATTTACAAATACTATCATAGAAGTTAGTGACAGAAATTATTTAAATAATCACTGAGTCCATTCTCTTGCATAATCAAGCATATTCCCCAAAAAGTGGGCACGACAACAGAAGAACTACAAGAGCAGCCCAGTCTGGATACCATGCCTTACTGCGAGAGGCTACAAGAAGCTCCACCTATTTAGTTCATCCATTAGAAGCTTAATGTGACTTGTTGATAATTTGCAAGTACTCACATGGAGAAAAGATTTCTGATAGTAGAGAGCTCTTTACCCTAGCAGAGAGAGGGCATAACAATCCAATGGCTGGAAATGAAGCTAGACAAATCTGGCTTTACAATAAGGTGCAATTTTGTAAATAGGGAAGGTGATTAACTCTTGGACCAGCTGACCTAGTGATATAGCAGATTCCTCATCACTTAAAGACTATAAATCAAGATTGGACGTCTTTCTAAAAGATATGCTCACCCAGAAGTGATAGGCTTGATGGAGAAATTACTGGGTGAAGTTCTGTAGGCTGTGTCGTGCTGAAGGTCAGACTAGATGATCCAACAGGTCCCTTCTTGCCTTAAAAAACAAACAAACAAACAAACTGTTAACCTAGGAATAAAAGGGCCTACAGAAGGCAGCATGAAAGGAGCCAATCCAGCAAATCTTTGAACAAAGGTGTGTAGCACAGAGTCCCAAATTCGTTATAAAGCTGATGTCAAAGAGAAATGATCCTCTGATTTGACCTGTGAGACAGCATTTGGTCAAACAGATCTTCTCATGAACAGGTCCTATCATTTCACTGCAAAAAACAACAGACAATCATCTGTAATATGGATGATGTGAGAATATTGTTCTATATTGAGATCTCATGCAATATTAATAATTCATCTGCTTCAAGCAGATGAATTTATATGCCTAGGGCCTTATGTGCCAAGTATTCTCTATAGCTCTATTTTTTCCCCTGTGGCTGGGGGAAAGGGAGGACAAGTAGACACCTGATGACAGACAAAAGGTGCTGCTTCAAAACCTGCAAATAAACCCTGACTAGAAGTTTTCTTGGTGCCACTACTAAAGTCTCTCATGGACTAAAACATTAAGAGCTTCTCTCCTATGTTCTAGCTCTTGAGTGGGTCTAAAACCTCAAAGATTAAATGTCTATCTTTTTCACCACAAGCTCTGAAGCTGCTCCAAACCAGAAATAATATGAAAAGATCAGTTTGGGCGATTTCCTCTGAAAAAAGGATGCTTGTAATTCCCATCCACCTTTGAGCAGCACAGTTAGAAGAAGCCCAGATAATACTGGGCAACATAATTTTCTTCTAAATTTCATTAGACATAAGCAATACTTCTGCTCTGCTGTATTAAGAGCAATTATTATTCAAGCATTATTTTATAAGTCCATATGCAGACATTTTAAAGCCACAGGGTAAAATCTATTCTGACTTCCTGAATAGCACAAATCACAGAATTTCACCCAGTTACTACCCTTGTAGCGTGCCCAGTTACCCAAGCTTTAGCTAACGTCACCAGATAATTTGTGAAGTGTTAACAAAAATGAGTTGTGTAGATTAAAGGCATACTGAAGTTCCTCAAACAAATATTTACAATCCAGAAATTAACACGAACATTTATCATTTATGTAATACCGTAAGAACATACTACAGGTTCTAAAGGTGAATCTACACTAATATAGATGTAGATCATGCCTAGCATAGATGCAGGTTAGAATAGTTTATACCACTTCCCTAAACGAAACAAGCTATACTGGCAAAAGCACTTTTCTTGCCAGCGCAAGTGCTTCTAGGGCATTTGCCAGTAGAGAAATGCCATTTAAAAAAAACAAACAAAAGCTACAGATACATACATTCCCCTAACCAATATTACTGTACTAGCACAAGTTTCTAGTGTAGACCTGCCCTAATACCGAACACACAATGTAGCCAAAACCCTCCTTTAGTTATCTAAAGAGTGGCACCTTCGGACTCCCTATAGCTGGGAATGAAGCTCTGCATCATTTAGTGCTGATAAAGTATTAGCACCTGTTGTAGGGAAAACAGAATCCTGAATTTAAAGTGTGTCAGTCCTCTCTTAAAATGCAAAATGCACACAATTTCGCCAAGTGAGACATGCGTTATCCTGGTCCAAATCACTCCCAGCACCAAAATCACAGCACTGCTTTGGCGAAACACTTAGTCTTCATTTGCATGTGGTGGAGACTTTCTTTCGAGGAAATTTTTACAGCATATAGAGAGGGAGGAGTAGGGCATAGCTACAGTGTTCTCCCTGCTCCCATGAGATGCATTTTATAAATGGAGCGTAATTTATGCCTCCCATCCCTCCTTGGCAAGAACCACATCCAAATCACAAGCAGATCCCAGCCTTTGTAGGAAGGGAGAGCTGTCTCTGCTGCACCATTCCCTCTTGATCTCACCTGGATAATAGTTCTGCAATGTGACTAGAAGAGGAGGGTTGTGGGACAGGCACTCTTCAGGAATCTTACATCCTCAAACCCATAGAGATTCTCTGACTTAAGTTCCTACTCACAGGAGTCATTTTAAATTAGACCAGCCCCCCGCTCCCTCCTTCCCATGCAGCAGAATCCTCCCTACTAAGGAGGATTCCAGAGGTAGTGGCTGATATAGGAGACTGAAATGAAGCAACCACGGAATCACTGCCAAAACGTGAATTCTTGCATTTCCCCTGAAATACAGGCTGAATTTCATTGATCTGTAAGTTCAGGGGTGTGAATCTTCCATGTGCTCCATAGGGTGGGAGGACAATGATAAACAAGAGGTAACTTCACAAACAAATTTACAGCGTTCCTAGTCTTTATTGGGCTTAACAGGAAATCCCTCCTGGGGACAATATTGGATCAGGCAGTGAAAGCCTGAAATTTGACTGCGGGCCTACAAACAGGAAAGTAGAAGAGTAATTTCAGCATTAAATAAACTGTAAGGTCTTTGTGTTTGCAGAGCGCCTAACAGAAGAGGTCCCTGAGCCAATTGGCTCCTTTAGTCACTATTGCAATACAAGCAGTAATAAAAACAACAGGAGCAGCAGCATTTCAAATGCAGCTCCATCATTTGGACTGGAATTTTTTCATCTGCTTCTCTCAGTCCAGCAGTGACAGCTGCTGGACTGTGAGAGAGGCAACTAAAACCTTTTGGGCCACAAGGCAGACACTTTTTTACTCATTTTTGTTCTCTTGTTGCATCACTACCCATAGTTCAGAGTCATTCTACATAATGCACAGCAAAAATCAATGACCAAACAGGTAGCACATGCAAAAAGAGAGACAAATCAATGCTCCCATATCAATGTATCAAATCAGAAGGCCTAGTTCTACCCAGGTACTACTTATTATTTAATATTTGTATTGCAGAAGTACTTAGGAGCCCCAGTTATGGACCAGGACTGCAGTAGGCACTGGACAAATACAGAACATAGAGATGGTCCACTCCCCACCTAGTTTTACCTATTTAGGTAAGTTAGATCACTGTAGTTCTGAGCAATGAGTTTTCAACCTCATTTGCATAATTGTATTCGTCTGTAGTCCACTGTACTTAAATACTTCATACTTCAAGACTCCACATGAGATTTTAGTATAAAACAACATGCCTAATTTATGTTAATTTAAAAGCTTTTGCATTGTTTTAAGAAGCTTCCTGTTCCCCCCCCACTTTTTCCTTCAACTAATGATAGCAATGGTTAACACACACAAGAAAGGATCATAGCTTATTTCAAGGTAGATTTCTTTTATTAATAGGAATGTCTATAAGAAGATTGTTGGAGGAAAACAAAGACAAATATGCCCCAACAGGCTTTAGAACTACACAGAAAGGAGTGGCTACATTTGCCATACAAATCAGCATTCCTATTCCAAATTAATACATAAATAAAAAGGTTCTCCAACTTCTGAGGGGATGTAATACAAATAATATAAATGGAAGGGGAAAAAAACACACATAATCTACTGAGTCATATTTATGAAAACCTAATCCAGTTGCATTGACCTTGCAATACATTAATTCTACACCACAGAGCCTGCATAAAATATGTGTTTTAAAAAATAAGACTACCATTTTATGAACCTGACCCACTACCAAAAAAAGCCTATCTATTGAGCCACTGGTCTATTTTTAACTGGACATTTCACAAAGAACGTTTACTATCTTGTTTTTATACAAATCCTATTAAATGGGCATGAAACAACATTACATTAGTTATTTCTGCAATAAAACAAGTTAATGCTCTAATAGGACTGTTACTGATAGAACTACAGAATCATATAATGTTCTAAAAGTGTATATGGAGATTTACATATTCAGATAGCCTTACTGAGGCACAAAATTATCTTATAATACATGTAAACCATGCACTGTCTGAAAACAGATCTGACCTCATTGCAGCAGTTCCCATTCTACAACAAATCCTTAAAAAAATATTCAGAACCCTTAATTTCTGGGTTAAAGTCACCGCAGCAGTGGCTTTATGACCATAAATATGCAAGTTTATCCATAAGTATCTACACATCTCTTGCAAAGAGAATCCCCACTCCATACCACAGCTGGCTGGTCATGGTTCCACACCATTTAAAGAGGCTAGCAGAGTGGCTTTCTTATGCTCTGTCCCTGCCTGGAGGACCAAAGGATGAGTGGGGAAGTCTCTCCTTTTCCGCGTGCATCTGCAAAGGGATTGGGCACAATATTTTCTATAAGCCATACTGTCCAGTTCAGGTCACTATGTCTGATTAAATATACCGTTAAAAACTGGTGATAATACAGTGGAGATTTATCAAAGGTGATCTATCAAAGACGATGAAAAGATTAATTAGTGATAAGGAGGGATTTACCAGAGACCTATGTAAACAACAAGAAACAAGCAGAGCAGCTAACTCAAAGGATCTGATCTCTGCACAAAAACTATACTCCCCCAACAGCAATATTTCTATCTAAATAATCAGAGTTAGCTGAATGTAGTCTGCCATGGTCTTCACCAAGCAGGCTGTTGACAACAATATTCAGACATAGTAAAATTTCATAGACCCACTCCTTCCATTTACTGCTCCTTCCCCAGCCTCCACCATCTCTCTTGTTCTTGGTCTACACTAGGTCCTGATCCTGCAAACCCTTATACATATACTTAACTTTCCTACTGTGAGCAGTCCCATTGAAATCAAGGTAATAAAGATAAGCACAAGTGTATCCTGTTTGCAGGATAATGGCTTACACTGTAAGATCCTTGGGGCAGAAATTTTCTTTATCTTCTAGTAAAAAAACATGTATACTTATGGTCCTACACAGGACTGGCGCTAGGGGTTTGAGCGCCCTAGGCAGACGGCAATTTCACCACCTCGCACGCTGGTCCCGCGGCTCTGGTGGAGCTGCCACAGTGGTGCCTGCGGAGGGTCCGGTGCTCCGTGGCTCCGGTGGAGCTGCCGCAGTCATGCCTGCAGGCGGTCCTCAGAGCCATGCGAGCAGCCAACTGTCCGCAGGCACGACTGTGGCAGCTCCACCAGAGCCGCGGAGCACTGGACCCTCCGCAGGCACCACTGCAGCAGCTCCACCGGAGCCACCTGCCGCTCCCTCCGGCAAAACAGCGCCCACCAATTATTCGGGCGCCCTAGGTGATTGCCTAGGCTGCCTAAATGGTAGCACCGGCCCTGGTCCTACATAAATTATAACAACATGTGAAATTGGTTCAATTAGAATTGTTACATCTTGATAGAAAATGGCTGAGAAGTGACAGGACTTAACATTTAAGTTACCTCTGATGTACTAAACCCGTTACGTCTGACGATCTGTTCAAGGTCATTCAATAGGCCGCAACTAAGGGCTCTAAGGTTTGAGAGAACTATAACAAGAATTCAAATGAGGTATTATGAGGAAAAGTGAAGAGGAAGAATAGACTTCCAACTGGTATGACAGAAACAATCAAGATTACTTTACTTGAGCTTTGTAACGGTATGGACTTTAGCATGAGATATAAGGCAGTTTTGTCTTTGAAGTAACCAGCCTACCTTCAGGGGGCAATGAGGACCTGTCCAACTTGGTTACGGTCTATGAGACTATTTTTGCAATACTCTGGTACAAAAAAGTTTAAGTGTTTTTAAATTTGAAAATCTCTGTAAAAAAGTGGGAATGATAATTCTTGGCATGAAGACTGACAGCTGCCTGCTTCTGGCACTTGATCTAAGATAATTACTAGTACTTATCCATGGGTCCAATTCTACTTACAATGAAGTTAACATGCAGTTGATCATTAACTTCAGTAGGAGGATCAAGCCCTATATATCACTATAACTTGTAAATTCTTTCACACAGAAGGGAGACAGGAAGCATACATAATACAATATTGTTGGTTCTGAGTCTAATTTATATACACTTGAAGAATTTTAAGTGACAACACTGTAAATTTCATCTCTTCTAAGCAACTTCAAATATTATAAAATGGATCATTTTTGTGTTGCATTTTACAAAAGAAATATGTATGATAAACTGGAGAAACGGGCTGAAATAAATAAGATGAAATTCAATAAGGACAAATGGAAAGTATTACAATTAGGAAGAAAACAATTGCATAAATACAAAATGAGAGATGATTGCCTAGTAAGTAGTACTGTAGAAAAGGATCTGGGGGTTTTAGTGAATCATATACTACACATGAGTCAACAATGTAATGCTGTTGCACAAAAAAAAAAAAAAAAAAAAAGCAAACATAATTCTGGGATATATTAGCAGGAGTGTTGTAAACAGGACATGAGAAGTAATTGTTAAACTTTATTCAACAGTGATAATGCCTCAGAAGGAGTATTGTGTCCAGTTCTGGGTACCACATTTCAGGAAAGATGTGGACAAATGGAAGAAAGTCCAGAGGAGAACAACAGAAATGATGAAACGCCTAGAAAACATGGAAAGATTGAAAAAGTTTGTTTAGTCTTCAGAAGAGAAGATGGGGGAGGGGAACATAACAGTCTTCAAGTACATAAAAAATGTTATGAAGAGGAAGGTGATAAACTGTTCTTAACTACTGAGGCCAGGACAAGAAGCAATGGGCTTCAATTGCAGCAAAGGAGATTTAGTTTAGACATTAGGAAAAACTTCTTAACTGTAAGGGTAGTTAAGCACTGGAACAAATTACCTAGGGTGGTTGTGTGATTTTTGTCATTGGAGGTTTTTAAGAACAGGTTAGACAAACATCTATCAGGGATGATCTCTAGATAATACTTAGTCCTGCCTCCATGCAGGGGACCGGACTAGATGACCTATCAAGGTCCCTTCCAGTCCTATACCTCCATGATTCTACAAACACTGAGCACTTAAAATTAAAACAGGCATAAAATCCTTGCACAGATCTAGGACTAGATATATAGTCCTGTATTGATCAAAAACAGCATAGAATAAATAATCCAACCTTTTAGAACCAGAGTCATATTGCATCTGAATGTCTAAGAATTTCCCATATGATTACTAATTGAACTAAATTATTCATACATATTCCAAATTTCCCTCAAAAACCTTATCTAACAAATAAAAAGGGAGGATTGCATGCTACTTACTCAAGAGCAATTTTGTTTACATTTTGCTTTCAAGAATTTAATAAATACACAAAATCTATCAACTGCAGTCTTGTATAAGTAATAGCTGTTTACAAAACAAAACTCAATGCAACTCCCGCTCAGGTTGGAAGCAGAAGTATAAATAGATCCTAAGATACCATTAAGAGTTTATGGAGTTCCTAACAAGTCATTCCTTTACCATGCACAGCGGACATCTATTTACCCTCCAATACCAACCGACACGGGGGTTCAAAGATTTTTTTGGTAAAGTTATTTGATAACTATTTTTCATTCTGAAATAAAAAGCCGCTTAAACGACGGAGTTCCTCCAGCAGAATCACCCCCGGCTGGGGACTGAACAGCAACACAGAAACGCATTCCCACGTTTCCACCCACGCAGAACCGCATCAGCGAGCACCAGCGCCGAGTCCGCCCTTACCCGCGTGTAAACACAGCCACCTCCTAAAACTGGAGACGGCCAGGAGACCAGCAGGAGAGGCGCCGGCTCCAGATCGGGGGGGTCCGATTCCGAGCCAAGCGACACCGGCAGTGACCTAACCGGGCTGCGAGCAGAGGCAGCAGCGCCGCTGACAGACGCGATTGCTCCCCGGAGAACGGGAGGGACGGCGTGTGGCAGGGGGTGGCACTGAGCCCGTTCCCCCGGGGGAGGCACCTCCCTGTCTGTGTCTCCCACCCCCCGCCACCTAGGGGGTAACGGGACGTTTCTCTGACCTGGCCCAGGTCAGAGGGGCTCGGCGCTGCATGTGGGGCGAGGCTGCCGGCGGGGAGGGGGTCAACCTGGGGAAAGCTCCCCCCAAATCGGTCCTTCTCCCCAGCCCTGCAGGGCCCCTCCGCCGACACTTACCCGCTAGCGCCTCTCCCGCAGCCTGGTCCCGCGGGCGGCGAGCCCTGAGCAGCAGCTACGTGGGGCGCCCCATAGCGCACGGGGCCCAGCTCCGGCCGCAGCTGCCGGTTCTGCGCTGCGCTGCGCAGCCGGGGCAGGAAGGCGGGGAGGGGATTGCGGGGGCCGGCGTCTCCACAGGGAGAAAGGGATGGAGGCGAGCAGAGCCTGCGCGCTGGAGCTGCGGGCGGGCCGCTGGTGTTCACACAGCAGGACCGGGGTCGGGCCCCGAGGCGGCGGCGGCTGCCCGGGCTCTGCCCACCCTGCAGGGGGAGGGGAAGGAGGCGGCGGCCTCGCAGCCCGGCTTGGGGAAGGAGGGGCTGGCCGGAGTTTGAATCTCAGCCGGCCCAAGACACCCAGCCACTGCTACTGCCCGGGGCTGGATTGTGCCGCAGAGCAGCAATGATACGCCAGGGTAACTGGGGCTCTGGGTCTCCCGCGAGCCCCCCCTCTGTCTGTCTGTCGCTCTCCGAGCACCGGGACAGAGGAGGGTGCGGGGATTTGGAGCCAGTGTCACAAAAAACAAAGCGGGGAGAATCATTGGGTTGTTCTGAACACTTTGATCACCACTTTCCCCTGTCTCCGAGGCCCTGATTCTGCCATCAGAGAGATTACTGCTCAGTTTCCAATTAGCTGAGTGATCCACCCACCACAAAGATTTCTAAAAGCACTGCACATAGTCAGTTTCACAGTTTTCCCGCTATGATCGTGGATTGCTGCACCCAGGCAGATCTGATTGGAGGATCAGGTCCTTGCCCAGGAAGCCTTTATAACAGGAAGGTGCATTCCCTTGTGTCCCTTTAATACATCATCTTTGTGCCCAAGTTTTACAGCGATAATGGTATAAACCACATTCCCATTTTAGACTACTGTGTATTTTGTATTAAATATGACAATTTAAATTCAAATAATCTGCAGATGAAAGGTTTGGCTTATCTTCCAGCCTGGTGCTCCTGATCTGTAACAAACAACACACTTTTTTTTTCATCCTGTCTTATCTTGCTTCCTCTCCCATCATAAGATAGCATGGCTGCCACAGTTAAAGCAAAACTTATTTGCATCTATTGCATTTTACCGTTAGGGCATTTATTTTACCTGTTGCATTATCTCTGGTTTCCCAAAAAAGGGTTTTCTGTCTTGAAGGGCTGAGTTTTGGAACACATACTGAGCCATCAACAACAAAGTGCAAAAGTATGATCTAAATTCTGTCACTGACTTTTATAGAAGCAGGGTCAAACCCCTGGGTGTTAGCATTCTGCACAGCCAGTGAGAGGATTAAAATTCACTGGTAATAGGCTAGCTAACTTGTTTTATTGGCTATTACTTATAAAGTAACTTCTCTGTTGACTAAGTCAGAGAAAACTTGCCAGTGGGTTGTAAATGTCAAATGAAAGTGAGCAGCACAGGCAGGGGCTTTTTCCTTAATGAGAATTTCCTGGAGCCATTTAGTCTTGCCTTTAAAGACATGTTGAATTTATTTATGGCAGGAGAAAGAAACGGATGCCTTAATGGTGTGGGACTTTTCCTCTATGCATTGTTTCCCATTTCCGCAGTTGTATTTGGCAATCACTTTCCTCCAGCTAATGAAGAATAGAAGAGAAATGATGTGCTGAGAATATTTTGCATACTCTGTATTATGCATATTTGGAGTTTTGCCAAATAGATTATATGAACATTTTAAAAAATTGCCTGGTCTATTAGCTGATATCAGTACACGTTGTCTTGGAGGCCCTGTTAGATGTGACAGGCAAGTCTTTTTTTTATTAACTTTATAACTTTATAATCCCTTTTGAAAGTTATATTTATAATGCAAAGTTATATTTATCAACAAGGCAGCCTTGGGGCCTGAGTGCCTGCTCTCATTGAAGTCAATTGCAAAACTCACATTGACTGCAATGGGAGCAGGAGCAGGCCCTTTTATAGAAGGCATCATTCTTGCAAGAATAAGGTTTTAGGAACATTGGATAGTGGATATATTTTTGGTACATTCACAAGGCAACAGTTTTTGCCTAAGAAATCTCAGTGGAAGCATCTGTGTGTTGCCAAGCTGCTTCCCGAGCTATTCTTGGACTAAAGTAGCCTCTAAGGAATTCCATAATTAAGACTTTTAAGATATCTGTCCATCATTAGGGACCCAATCCTGCAAATCCCAGGGATGAGCCAGCAATATGTTATCATGGAGTCTCCACAAAATTTTCTGTTCTCCTTTGCCTGTGATAAACTCTATGTACAATTTAAGAGGTGCACAAGTTTACAGAGAAGAGCAATGAAGAACTACACATCTGTATCCTCATTCAATTTAAATAAATTACATTAATAAATTGTATATTCTCATGAATGTAAAAAAAGAGAAAGGTAAATCACCTGGCGAATAAAAAATTAAATCTAATGCACGTGCTGGAAATGTTTATACTTTACTACGTTCTGTTCCTGAAAAACATACTAGGTGAAATTAAAGTTAGGGCAAAAGTCTCATTGGTTTAAGTGGAGCCAGGACTTCACCCACTGAGGATACTGATAATTCAGCAGATGGATTGTATTCCCTGTGCTGCAGAAAATACTACATCTATCTTTAACACCCATGCTGCAAACTTTATTCAGTTAATACTTATTGCAATGTTAAGCAGCTATTTGCATGATTAAATGCTCTACAAGGGAGCCTTTGTCTATTAAAATATTCTGCATGATGTACGCTAACTCAATATATTGCAGGACTGATCCCTATATTACACTGCTAGTGCAGTATCCAATGGGGATTACTCACATGATTAAAGTTAAGCACACGTTTAAATGCCATGCTGGATCAGATAGCTCAGCGACTTACAGTACTATATGAAACCAATCCTGCAAGTCAGTGGAACAAGATACAGAAGAGGGCTTGAAAGAAACCAGTGCAACTAAATATAAATTTCTTAATAAAGGATAAAAGACAAAAAAATGGTAACAGTCTTACTAACTGTGTAGTGGTGAGTGGAATTTAAATCTGATTTATGGATGTGAAATTAAATTGATTTACTTTAGTGTGCACAGTAGTGGAAAGAATTTGGGAACTTTAATTAAAACATATACAACAAGAAGATTTATAAGTGTAACTATTTTGAATCCTTCCATTAGCTTTCTCATTTCACTACATTCAGTTCAAGCTTCTTGCCTTGAGGAAAAAGACTATTCGCAACTCTGCCCTTCTTTGCTTATCTGTTCTTGTCTTCTGTTGTATTACCTCCACCTCCTTCATCCGGTCAGTGATATCAGCCTTGTCTGTCCAGCTTCTCACACAAATATTTCCATGCCTCATCAGTCCTTGATTTCCCTCTTCCTTGAACTAATCTGTAAGGCTACTGCCCTCCCCTTGCACCCCTTCTTCAAATTTCTCCTCAAGACCAACCTCTGCTGCCATACATATAAGAAATCAGACAAGCAGGAGTAGATAGGGTGGGGGGAAGCGGGGAAGTGATGCTTTACTTTATGATATTTTAAAAGCTTGATTGAGTCCCTCTCACACCCTTTATATGTTACTTCTTAGGCCTCAATCCTGCACTGTATTGTGCTGGAATGGACTGCTGTACCCACCTACCGCTTCAATAACTTCAATGGGACACCACGCAGACACAGCAGTTCACCCAGGAGCAATAGTAGCAGGATACAGCCCTTAGACTGTAACCTCTTGGGAACTAGGGCCATGTCTTCATCTGTAAATGGATAGTGCGTGGCACAATGGGGCCCCAATTCTGGTTGGGGGCTCTGGGTGCTATAAATATTAAATAGTAATCATAATTCTTGAGAAGCTAGCCTTACTAATAGTGGGCCCGATGCTGCTTCTATTGAGGACAGTGGCAACAGTCACTTACTTATATGGAAGCAGCCTCAGGCCCAGAACGTATAACTTTTCAAATATCATTTTTGGGTTGGTCTTGCAAATGGCTTTGGTTAACTTAAATCCTCTTAAATCAGAATAAAGGGATTATATTTATTGTGTGAATATACATTGTAACCATTTAAATATTGATGGAGAGAAAATGGAGAGAAAATAAAACCTCTAACATATTTAAAAGTAAAGTTGAGAAACATTTTCATACAGATATTTGTCTAGGGCAGGTTAAATTGAAAGCAGCTTTGTATCCCTTCCATAAGTTTTTAATAAAGCAGAGTTGTTTTTATTCTGTGTTGTGCCTTTATTTTTACAATAAAAAAGAGGAAAACATTTGTATTAGTATAACGTATGTAATCTTAACCTGAGTACCCACTTAATTACATATCTGAGTCCATCCTCAAACATCCTCCTGGTATATCTTACATCCTCACTTCTCTATCCTGAGCATACTTTAGGCTGTGATATGGCAATGTTCTCCTCACTGGCAGGTTTCTGCCCCTATATGGCTCCCCATCGAAGTCAAGGGCCTCAGAGGCGCAAAGTTTCTGAGTTCCCAGGAGGTACTCAACCCCCTCTCCACCCCAGTCCCTGCCCCACTCCACCCCTTGCCCCAACCCCCACCTGCTCTACCTCTTCCCGCCCCATCCCGCCTCTTCCTGCCCCCACTCCTCCTCCTCCCCCCTAGTGTCCCCTGATCGGGGGGGCGGGGCGGAAGGGAGGAGCTGATTGGCAGGGATGCTGAGCACCCACTTTTTTTTTCTTTTTTTTTTCTCTTTTTTTTTTTCCCTATAGGTGATCCAGGCCCAGAGCACCCATGGAGTCGGCGCCTATGAAGGGCCTACCCACAGGGGGAAAGGGATAATTGTAGGATCAGGGCCTTCGGGCAGAGATCTGTTTTCTGTGTGTTTCTGTGATACACCTAGCACACTTACAGGCACTATTAAATAAAGATTTCTACCTCTGTACTCCTAACATTTAGAATGTGGAAAGAGGTGGACAGTCTGTTCTTATTTAAGGCCTGGATATCTTCATTTTCCACAACATTTCCCAGTGTTTAAATTATTCAGGTACTTATATGACCCACATAATCATAGTTTCTGAGCACCTCACAATCTTCCATGTATTTATCCTCACAACACTGGACAGGTAGTGCACTGCTATTATCCCTATTATACAGATGGGGAACTGAGGTACAGAGAGGCTCAGGGCCAGATTTTTAAAAGGGATGTAGGCACCTAAGTCCCAAATCAATGTCCCTTAGTGACTTGCCCAAGATCACACAGGAGGTCAACAGCTCCTACCCTTCCTATTGCTCTTGCAGGACCTGTACTGCCATTAGCTGGGTCCCCCTGCAGCCTAGTAGCATCCCAAAAAGATGCCCTAGGGAAAGTGAAAGCTGGTGACACAGCTCAGAGATGTCAAGTATCAGAGGGGTAGCCGCAGGGCCACCCAGAGGATTCAGGGGGCCTGGGACAAAGCAATTTTGGGAGCCCCTTCCATAAAAGAAAGTTGCAATATTATAGAATACTATATTCTTGTGGGGGCCCCTGCAGGGCTCGAGGCCTGGGGCAAATTGCCCCACTTGCCCCCCCCCCCCCCATCTGGGCAGCCCTGGGTAGCCGTGTTAGTCTTGATCTGTAAAAAGCAACAGAGAGTCTTGTGGCACCTTACAGACTAACAGATGTATTGGAGCATAAGCTTTCATGGGTCAATATCCACTTCGTCAGACTTCTGATGAAGTGGGTATTGACCCATGAAAGCTTATACTCCAATACATCTGTTAGTCTGTAAGGTGCCACAGAACTGTTTGTTGCTTAGCTCAGAAATGGGAAATCTAGAGGGGCAGGGTTGTGGAGCATGGCTGGTCCAGCCCCCAATATCTGTGGACCCCAAATTCTCTGTTTTGCTATTATCCTCCATGTCATACACTCTTCCTTTGTCTCCTACCTTGTTTTTCTTTCCTCTTTCCCCCTTTGTTTTTGCCCACTTCCGTATCCCTCCATCTTTGTCCCTTTCTCTCTTATCAGGCTCAAGATGACAAAGAGGCTGCTCAGGGCTTCTCTCATGCTGCCCTAAGTACTACTAATGCTTCCACAGAACCTTCTCCCAGTAAGCTCGCTTCATGGCTGCAACAGCAGCAACCACTGACCAGACACACTACCGCATCCTTAATTGGATACTGCACCCAGCAGCAAGGACTCACTGAGTACCCTCTTGGAAGTCCAGGCCTTTTACAACTGCCACAGATGTCCTCCTCTGGTGGCAGTCCTGCAAAGAGGAGTACCTGCTATGGACACTCTTCTCTTTGACAACTAATGGGAAATACTGGACTGTATAAGAGTTAAAAAAGCCTTTGTGAATTTAAATGTCAAGGATAATTAATTGGTTAATATTTGTGCAATGATTTGAAAATATAAAACATTATAAGTGTTAAATATTATTAATTGGCATATAGCAGCTTGGTACAATGAACTCCAACAGTACTACTCCTCTTCGCATACAAATTCTGCTGCTAACGTTAAACCCAGTTGTCAAGCAAATTAAGCATGAGCCCCTAGCCCTGGACCTGATGCTACTCCAACTGAAGTCAATGTAAACTTTACTATTGACTTCACTGAGAGCAGCACTGAGCCCTTCTGTTTATAACCTATGTTCTCACTAAGTCTTTCCCATAAGATGAATTCAACAGAGATGACTATTTTAAGAGACATTTCATTAGAAAAACGGACACTTTATCTCTTTACCATGATGCCTCACCTCACTGCTTGTTTTTTCTTCATTTTTTTTCCTAAGTGGAAAAATTTTTAAAGCAGATTGATTAAGTTTAAAAGAGATGCTTTAATGTCTTATCAAAAACATGGTTAATTCACAAATACCGCTTTACTAATTAACACTCAATTTTGGCCATTGGTAGTTCTGAAATTAACTAAACACTTCGCATTCACTATAATTTTAAATATCAGCATTATTTTACCTTATCTTGAGGAAATATGAACTCATGTATGTAAGCAGAATTTCAAAAGCAGATAGAAAACTGCAAGGGTGAAGGTTAGGGGGAGGGATAGCTCAGTGGTTTGAGCATTGGCCTGCTATACCTGAACTCAGTCTTTGAGAGGGCCATTTAGGGGTCTGGGGCTTGGTCCTGCTTTGAGCAGGGGATTGGACTAGATGACCTCCTAAGGTCCCTTCCAACTTTGATATTCTATGATTCTATTAAGCAAGATAAATTGCATTAGGAGAGGGAAAGAAAGTTCTCTATAGGTGCTAACGGGATAATATTGTACCATATCATATAGTCATGACTATTTCAGGTCCTGATCTTGCACTCTGTACTCAGAAAAACTTCAGTGAAAATGTTGCCTGACAGCAGGATCAGATTCTTATGGAGCCTGGCAGTTATAATGACATGAATGAATACACCAGTAGATACATATTAGTACAAATCATTAGATTTTTTACTTTGGCTGGGATCACAGAGCATTGAAAGAGACACAGAGCTAGCTGCCTAAACTACAGGAAAAGAGAGAGGGTTACTATGTCTGAGTCATTCAGCTCCTAAAGACGAAGGCTACAAACAACTTCCAGTGAATATATCTGCTCACAATTTTAAATGAATTCACTTTACACACACTCCTAGATCTTTTCTCCATTTGCTTTCTCTGATTATTTGTTTAACAGGCACAAGTATTCACAGAAACGGAATTTTAAACTGATAATCACAATTATTTGTGCTGGAAGTGATCCAATCAGGAAATAGAAGTGATATCCTGTGACTTCTGTCCATTCATAACTAATTAACAACTCAAATCATAATTATTGACAGAGAAATTTGTGATAGATCTCAAATATCCCTTTATTTCAAGAGACATCACTCCTTTTACTCCCAAAGTTACCACATATTTGACATTCCCTCAATTTTATTGTTGAAAATTATTTATATTGAAAATTAAAAATCATGAAACAGAGATTATAGAAAGAGTTATTTATACTAAAGGAATGAATCTCAGTGTTGTAACTTTACTGGATGAATGTTTTGTGCCCTCCATTTTGGATCTTTGTCACAAATAGCATCACATTTGGGCCTTGGGAGGTTGAGAGATATGAATCCATACAGTTAAAAGAGACATAAAAAAAGTCAGACAGTAAAGAAATTGTGATATTCCATGAGTAGAAAGGCTACATTTTTGTGATATGTTTTTATTTGTTGAATCATTTTTCAGCTCTGTTCTTCAGAAAGCCTGAGGAGCATATAGACTAAAAAGCACAACAGGATGTGCAGATTCCAAACTAGTAAGGAGCGATAAACAGATAGCCAGACAGCAGAGCTACCATAGACTAATGAGATTTGCTCTCCAGGCATTTTGAAGAGAGAAAATGGTACCATTGATTCCTTCCTCCCCAAGGCTCTTTTGGTACTAGCTGCACAGTTCTTCCATGGATTACTAAAGGAAGTCACACAAATGAGTCAACTTACTGTGTCCAGGAGTATAACTCTATTTTAGGATGTTATGTTCCAACATACATCCAATCTCCCACCACTTCACAACAACTAAAAACAAACAAAAACACCCAAGGGAAATTATGTTTTTGCTGTTTTGTAAAAGGATCTGGTCTAATTAACTGCATTCATGTTACCATTATCACTCTACAGATAGGCAAAATGTCAATTGACTTCAGTGGGAGCAGAATCGGGCTCTTAGGGTATGCCTACACCACCCGCCGGATTGGAGGGTAGCGATCAATCTATCAGGGATTGATTTATTGCGTGTAGTGTAGACGTGATAAATCGATCCCCGATTGCTCTCTCATCATCTGCTGAACTCCAGCTCGGTGAGAGGCAGAAGCAAAGTCGATGGGGGAGTGGTAGCACCAATCCCGTGCCATGAGGACGCGAAGTAAGTGATTCTAAGTCGATCTAAGATACGTTGACTTCAGCTACGCTATTCTCGTAGCTGAAGTTGCGTACCTTAGATTGATCCCTCCCAGTGTAGACAAGGCCTTAGTGTTAGATATCTAAGGCCAACTTTACCCTAATATAAGCACATACAGTTTCCACTGAAGACAATAGTACTTGTCTATGTGTATTTTAGAAAAAGCTTTGATCCCAAAAATATCTAAGGTGAGAATATTAATTTGCATGTGGAAATCATAGTTACACAACTCTAGATGACTGCTTGATAGAGTAATTTAGCTCTAGACCTGAATCAAATGTTACTATTTATGGTTTATTACTACAGGTGAATAAAGCATCATCAGAAACATGCTTAACTCTAAGCTCATAAACAGGGTCCCAATAGATTATCTGAAAACAAAAGCCTTGAATTAATACAGCCTTGAATTAAAATGTTTCTGACTTTGATCAAATAATACAAAATTGCCCATATCTATGATTTATCTCTCAGGGCTTGTCCACATTTGAAATGGCACAGTGGCACAACTGCACCACTGCTAGGGTTGTCAACTCTGACTGAAGCTATTCTGGGACATTTTTCCCCCTATGTGATGTAATGTCATTTTCTTAAAATAACCTATTAAAAAATTGCCCAGATTGCTTATAATAGTCACTGGAGGATCAACGCTGATTCCGGGGGACTCCAGGCCAATCCTGGAGGGTTGGCAACCCAAAAACTGCAGCTGCACCACCGTAGTACCTCAGTGTAGACACTAGCTACACTGATGGGAGGAGGTTCCCTTGTCAGCATAAGTAATCCACTTCCCCAAGAGGTGGTAGGTAGGTAAACAAAAGAATTATTCCGTTGATTTAGCTCTGTCTACACTGTGGGTTAGGTCAGCTTAACTACATCGCTCGGGGTACGGATTTTTCACACCCTTGAGTGACATAGCTGGGTCGACCTAACTTTTTAGTTTAGGCCAGGCCTCAGTGTGGTCAGAAGCCAAGGAGCAGAGGTTCCCTAATCCAGTGATTCCTGAATTTTTTTTTAGCATACAGGCATCCTTACCCCTCAACTTTCTAATTTGAGATCTTAAATGGAATGTAAGTGTTTCACAGCCTTATTCTGGCCCTCTGTATAGCAATGAATTTCACCTTATTTAACAATTGTCTCCATTCCCAGATCTTTTGAAGCTGCCTTGAAAGGCCTCAGGCTTGCCAGTGTATTGCTCAGTAAATTTAACTAATTTATGTGAGGTAAAATCCTGCCCACGCTGAAATAAATTGGATTCTCTACAGACAAGATAACTATGAATTTAAGGCGGTGTTAAAAATTAGGGCAGATAAAGCTGCTCCTGAGTTAGTTTAACTTGCACAGCTGATAAATATGCATCTGATAACCCAGGCCTCCAGGAGCTTAATCATCTTACAGGATAGACTGTAGGTCTGAGAAATTATTTCTTCACTGTATCAGAGGGGTAGCCGTGTTAGTCTGGATCTGTAAAAGCAGCAAAGAATCCTGTGGCACCTTATAGACTAACAGACGTTTTGGAGCATGAGCTTTCGTGGGTGAATACCCACTTCTTCAGATGTTGCATCTGAAGAAGTGGGTATTCACCCACGAAAGCTCATGCTCCAAAACGTCTGTTAGTCTATAAGGTGCCACAGGATTCTTTGCTGCTATTTCTTCACTGTAACAAGTACAAGTAGGTTTTCTTCTTTTTTTGAGTTCATGTTTTTTCTTCACTCTCCACTCCCATTTTAATGGACTATTAACAAGATTAAACTGTAGAAACAGTTTTTCCTCTCTATGAAATTAAACCAAACAGTTCATGTGAAGGCAATTCATGTACATCACCAGTGCAATGATGAGAACTATCTTCTTACTGTGTCCTGTATAAAGTGCACAGTCAAGTGTAAAGACAGCTGACTTTCAAAAGTGCTGAATACCCACAATTCCTATTTGCTTCAATGGGAGGTGCTGGCACTCAGCACCCGGAAAATTCAGGCCATTACTAGGCCCCTTTCTCCTATATGCTCCAGAATTAGGAAACGTCCATACATATGCTTGTGGTAAGGTTGTATATGACCAAATTCCACCCAAACACCACTTCCTTTGAATGTTTAATTACTTCAGACAGCATATCCCTCCTGTTTTATATAAGGGACGTGCAAGGTTCAGGGAGACTTGTGTGACTTTGTAAAGCTAGCATACATCTCTAAAGGGTGCTCTTGTCATGTGTTTAAAACATCAGAGCATGGCGATGGGTTCTAGAGACCTCTCTAAAGGGACATTTCCTTGGCTCTAGCTGCCTTGCACTGCTGAGGCAACACAAAGCAGCAGGACAGCTAGTCTAAGGGCCATTCTAGGATTCCACCAGCTATCAGCTCCCCCTCTCTGTAGGGGACAGGAAAGGGCTGCTGGAGATATGCCAGGAGCATTAGGGGTGGGACATATCTAGCACTCTAGCTGATCCTCAGATGATGCAGTAGTCCTTATGGATTGCTGCAGTTAGTATCATTTAGCAAAGCCCCAAGGCTGCTCTAAGTAATGCCAGGGGTCATTTTGGTTCCTATCTGGCAAAAGACTTGGAAACAGAAATGTGGGTTACAACCATTTTTACCCCTGCTCCTCTTTGTACTTGATGTAGCTGAGTATTTGGGTCAAAGGATGTAGCAGCTTAAAAGTCTCCTTAGAGGATGCAATCTTTGTGCAAATAACTCTCTTTAGAGCAAGGAATCGAATTTCTCACAATAGCGGTTCTCAAAGTGTGATATCTGGAGCACTTGCTGATGGCTTTGCAAGTGCTGGCTGTTCTCATTGTTTTTAACTATTACATCAAATTAAAATACAACTTCTAAATATATTTTGGAGGAGATGAGCCAAAAGACAAACTCTTTTAAGTTGTGATCCACAGTATGAAAAGGTGTGGGAACTTGCCTTTATTATATTTACTGCTTTGCATTATATTCAAAGTAATGCAAGAAACCTACAGGCTTGTGTATCCTTTAAGACAGGGGTCGGCAACCTTTCAGAAGTGGTGTGCCGAGTCTTCATTTATTCACTCTAATTTAAGGTTTCGCGTGCCAGTAATACATTTTACTGTTTTTTAGGTTTCTCACTATAAGTCTCTATATAATATAACTAAACTACCGTTGTAGGTAAAGTAAACAAGGTTTTCAAAATGTTTAAGAAGCTTCATTTAAAATTAAGTTAAAATGCTGATCTTAAGCTGCCAGCCTGCTCAGCTCGCTGCCGGCCTGGGGTTCCGTTCACATAGGCCGGCAGCGGGCTGAGTGAGGCCAGCAGCCAGAACCCCAGACCGGCAGCGGGCTGAGTGGGGCCGGCACCCCAGACCAGCAGCGGGCTGAGCTGCTCAGCCTGCTGCTGGCCTGGGGTCCCGACCGCTGGCTCCTGTCAGCCAGAGTCCTGACTGCCAGCCCCGCTCATCCTGCTGCCAGTCTGGGGTTCTGGCTGCTGGCTCCTTGCCAGTTGGGGTCCCAGCCACCGGCCCCGCTCAGCCCAATGCCAGCCTGGGGTCCCAGCCCTGCCTTGCCCATATAGAGTGGATATCTACCTTCTCCCTGGTTCTGGCCCATTCTCTTCCTCTCTCGCTCTGCACTGAGCTGAGGGTGAGGATGCACTGAGCACAGGGCTGGGGGTGAAGGAGCAGGTTGGGGGTTGAGGTGCAGGGTCTGGCCAGGAGCTAGAATGAGGGAGGGGGCTCAGAGTTGGGGCAGAAGGTTTGGGTGTGGAATGCTTACCTGGGCAGCTCCCATTTGGTGCAAGGGGTGCAGGTGGGAACGTGGGGGTGGGGGGGGTGAAGGAGCTCCCATTTGGTGCTCAGGGTGGGGGGTGGGGATGTGGGGGGGTGCAAGTGTCAGGGCATGGGGTGTGAGGGGGTGAGGATGTGTGGGGAGTGCAGGAGTGAGGGCAGGGGATGTCGGGGGACTGGGTATGTGTGGGGAGTGCAGGAGTCAGGGCAGGAGGTGTGGGGGCTGGGTATGTGTGGAGGGTGCAGGAGTCAGTACAGAGGGCTGGGGGCATGTGAGGGGGTGCAGGAAACAAGGCATGGGGTGTGGGGGGGCTGGGTATGTGTGGAGCATGCAGGAATCAGGGATGAGGTTGTGGGGAGGGGATGCAGGGGGCTGGGATGCAAGGGGGTGCAGGGGTCAGGGCAGAGGGCTGGGGGGGGCTGGGGGGTGGGCTGGGATCAGGAGGGCGCTCTCAGCCCCCTGCCCTGAGCGGCTCACGGCAGGGGGCTGGAGGGATACGCCCCGCTCCTACCCCCCCTTCCCCAAGGCCCTGCTCCTGCCTCCCTTCCCCGCCTTCTTACCGGTCTGAGCAGTGAGGGCACTGGGGCTGCTGTTCTTCCCTCCCTCGCAAGGGCCATCAGTGGCAGGGAGGGAGAGGAGGTGGGGCTCGATGAAGCATGCTGGGGGAAGAGGCGGGGGAGGGGGAAGCTTGGCTGCTGGTGGACCCTGCCGTACAGCAGCAGTCGGCAGGACCAAGCTTCCTCCTGCCCCCTGCCACCACCAGAGAGAGCAGTGGGTAGGGGGCGGAGAAGAGTGGGCTGGGTCAGGCAGCATTTTTAATTGCACTCTGCTGCCTACCGGAGTCCAGCTCAGCCTGCTGCTGGGTTCGACAGCGGGCTGAGCGGGACCCCGACAGGCAGCAGCATGCTATTAAAAATCAGCTCACGTGCCATCTTTGGCACGCGTGCCATAGGTTGCCGACCCCTGCTTTAAGACATTAGCGTCTGCAAGTTAGCATAAGCCTTAAGGCCTATGCACTTTGAACAGATAAACTTTGCATTGATAAAGACAACTGACTTTCAAAAGTGGTGAGCACCCACAATTCCTATTTGCTTCAATGGGAGGTGCTGGCACTCAGCACCTAGAAAATTCACCTAGGTAGATGGCGATGAGCTAAAGCATAAGATCCATGTATGGCTGAGACCTTATTTTTTGCCTTATAGTTTTTGCCTTTGGAGGTGCCAGAATGATGGTCACTGGTGATGAGGGGGAAGGTGATGGTGATGAGGAAGACAATGGCTAACATTTCAGATTATCCTGCTAGGGTTGGTGTGAGTATGTGGATGTGCAGATGTACCCTCTGTAGTATCTCTGTTTTACTAAGCTGGGGTGTTTGTGACTCTGCTAGATGTATTCATAAACTATCTTTGTAAATATAAAAGTGTTTCTATTGTGTGAGTGTTGCACCTGTACACATTGGGGTTCCCAACTATGTAATAATTTGAATAATACTGGGCCTGATCTTGGGTCAACAACATAGCAACCCTCAAAGTGACAACTGGGGATTCTTAAATAATCAATATAATTAATACATAATCTAAAGATTGGACAACCGGAACCCAGGAAGAAGAAGAAACTCTTCAAAATAAATTTAGATACGTTTAATTAATTCATGAGTGAGCTATACCATGTTAAATAAACAAGGCACATTATTTAATAATTTAAGGCCCTGATCTTGCCTTGAGAACTGTGCATGCACAGACAGTGACCAGGCAATTCCAATATAGGATCAGAGCCAAAGCCATATTAAAAAATAATCAGCTAAGGTGTTTCTTGTCAGAGATATCAGGTTATTCTTAATCAGGTTATTCACCTCTTTTTTCTAAGGCCCTATATTTCTAAGGATGCTTTACTATCTACCTCTGCTGAGAGGCATAATTTGATCACTGTAGAGCTCCCAGCATTCTGTGATTCTCAAAATTTTTAAAGAGGTGAAAGAGCATCTCTTAAAAACCCAAAAGCTTAAGTTGGCAAAAGTCAGGGTTTTGGAGATGTGACATTTGGAGAGACAGATCAGAGTAACACATGAGAAGATATGGAATCTTCAAACAAAGCCTGAGGGTTTTCTGATTAAATATTACATTGAAAACAGAGTTCCAGGTATCTGATTTATTCCAGCAAAAGGTCCTTGCACAAAAGTTCCAACTTACTTCTTGTTTACTTGCTGCTGCAGAAAAGTTACTTAGGCTTTCCCAAAGGAATCATGTATTCCAATGGTACAGCTTCCTTCAGTCAAATGCACAGAAACACACAGATAATCCCATTCTTTAAGTATAGTCTGGAAGAAATAATCTATCTTCAACATTTTTGGTTCTTGTACTATACAAAAAGCCATATCAACTTTTTCAAATAGTTTTGTGTTCTAAAAAGCATTCAATATTCTTAGCTGTCAGGTTCATCCATGACATCGTCTACTTTTCATTTTACGAACAAGTGGGATGTAAAGTAACCCTGATTAGGTGTACACAGTAGGTCTGCAATTTTGCATTTTTATTGATGGGAAATACTCTCCTGAGACTGAGGTTCAGATCTGCAAGCTCTACTCACATGAGTAATATCACTGAGCTGAAACAATCCTGATTCTGCAGCCCAAAGTAGCTTTTTAGCTTCAATGGGAGTAGGACAGGGCCAGAAGTAGGCTACAGTATGGATGTTTATAAAGAAGGGTTTATGCACAGTGCAGAAAGCTCCAGGTGCTCTCTAGTTCCGTACTGATGGAAGCACTGTTTTATATTACTCATTCACTGGGCTACTGTACTAGTACTAAGGGCCTAATATAACACTCAGTGAAGTCAATGGAAGGACTCCCATTGCCTTCAATGAGCTTTGGATCAGGTCCTATGTACTTGACATCTTAAGTGCCATTCCAGCATGGACTAATTAATCTTGACAAGCACCCCATGAAGGAGGTATTGTCTCCATTTAATAAATGGGGAATCTAACACAGAGAGAGCTTTTAGAGCTTTTTGTCCCAGGCTACATAGGGAGTCAGTGTCAGAGGTCAGATTAGAGCTCAGAAGTTCTTGCTTCCTATTGCATGATCCAGTAGATCACACACTGTATCTTGAAATATATCCTTAGCTAAATCCCTGAATTGTAACAGCAAATGTATTGAAAAAGGAGACTGAGATTTTTTTCCCCAGATAACACTGCTGAGACTATGCCCACAATTGCACAGCTGCATTTCCATTGTTTCCTCTGAATCCCTGAAACGTATAGCACACTGATCATTCACTGGGCCTCACACAGCACTACAGCACGGCAGGAGTTAATGCTTAAACTAAACTTTTAATCTGCTGTTGTGAAAGAATAGCATTTTGTTTAAAGTCTGTGTTTAGTTCTGCTAAGACAAATGGAAATTAAAGGTTTTGGCAGCCATTTTACGGTCACTGTATAGACTATGCACAAACTTTGTGGTCACTTTCGCCACTATAGTCAGGACCAATGACTCACCCTAAAATGTTTTTGTATTCTTAAAATATAATTTTGGTTTCAACTCCAGTATGGTATATATGGCCACATTTACTGTACAGCCTCTTCAGGTCTAGAGGATATTTGTAAAATGCTCTCTTTTCTGCCTGTGAAGCTAAGATTGAATTCAAGGTTCCCAATAAGCAACAGATAGGGCTATAGTTCATTATTATTTTCAATTATTGTACTTTGAATCCAGTAGAAAATTGCTGTTTAAAAGTGTTTTAGTTACACAATACCATCCACTGGATTCTTGTGCCCAATGACTATATATTCTCTATGGCTGTGTCTAATCACATTAAGGGAGAATCCTGAATAAACAAAGTCAATCAGTGGGGGCTGCTGACATGTGAAAATGGGCAAGGACGCTTGACATAACCCTTCTTTTGAAAGAACAGAAGCAGGTTGGTTTAATAAAATAAAATAAATCAGACCCTGGCAACTAAGGCTTCAGATTTGGCTGTCCAGCGTAAAAAAAGTTTGTCCCAATTTTTGGCATGTGATCTCATTCCCTCAGGTAAATTAAAATGAAATACTATTTCAGCTGGGATTATCTAGTTTGGCAGCATCTAAATTAAGACTCTAGACCTGATTCTTCTTTTTCCAGGACCAGCCAGGAGGACCAATTCCTATGCCTTCCTTAGTCTGCCTACCTCAGCCCTTTCCCTCCTCAACTGAGCACCCTCCATCTACTTATAAGGCCAAGCTTTGCCTCTTCTTGCCTGGAGGCAATTAGGTGATCAGCCACCTCCCCAGGTGCAGAGCATGACTAACTGGTGTTTTATCCCTTGCCTTGTAGATGATAGAACAGGAGTACTTGTGACACCGTAGAGATTAACAAATTTATTTCAGCATGAGCTTTTGTGAGCTACAGCTCACTTCTTTTATGCATAAGAAGAAGTGAGCTGTAGCTCATGAAAGCTCATGCTGAAATAAATTTGTTAGTCTCTAAGGTGCCACAAGTACTCCTGTTCTTTTTGCGGATACAGACTAACCCGGCTGCTACTCTGAAACTTGTAGATGATGGAGGTTAAGATCCATCACACCTGTAACGGTAATTTTTTTTAATATAAGGGCCAGGATTGTCTCTCAGTGCTGACGCTGCGTCTATACTAGAAAATTGGGTTGGTTTAACTACATTGGTTAGGACAGGGAGAGTGTGTGCAAGGCAGTTAATGTATAAAATAATGCAGTGATTACCAAATTTAATTAAAATGTTATTACATTATACTCATAGTAATGTGTAGGAGGTTTAAGAGCTGTAATTAATTTTGTGAATCTTTTCAAACCACAAATTGTGCCCATAATCTGTATGGGGAAGGGGAGTCATTGTGTTCATCTCCTATTCTCTACATGAGGGAGGGATTCCTTAGCACTGCCCCCAACTTCCCAGACCCTGAAGAACCCTTTCTATATGGTCTAGAGTGCATGCAGATGGAATGAGACTAAAAAAC
This sequence comes from Gopherus flavomarginatus, assembly GCF_025201925.1. Lineage (NCBI taxonomy): Eukaryota > Metazoa > Chordata > Testudines > Testudinidae > Gopherus > Gopherus flavomarginatus. The sequence continues at coordinate 28,248,303 of NC_066619.1, forward strand.
CCTTGAAGTAACCTGGTTTTGCTCAGGTATCCTTTTCCTTGTCCCTCAACAATAGGATTATTCTATTATGACTATGTGGAGAAATTTGCTTAGTCACTTCCCAGGATGTAAAAGTAAGTAAAGGACTTTCGTTTCCATGGCTTTTAGTCTGTCACTTTCCATGAGCAGTAAACAGTTATGACAAAAATATAAAGATATATATGCAAAAACTAACGCAAGTCAGATCTTCTATTATGAATACACTTAGCTCTCCACAAGATGAATATAATCACACCAACCTGATTCTTACCTTGTTGTACAACTGTGGTTTTAGAAGTAAGTTTACTGAAACATATCACATCTATGTATGTGCTCCAGATATTTGTATTCTCTCTCAATTAATAATTAATTATTTTAAATGTCCTTACCACTAGAAATCAATATAACCTCTCTGTCAACTTAAGACATTTAATTTACACCCTGCTTATCTCCATAGTATCTGAGCATCTAATTGTATGTATGTTATTTACATTGATACCAGCCTTTTTGTTTTTGTTTTCGGGAGTGTAAAGAAAAAACCTGCAATAAATGTTTTAAATATAGCTCTGGAAAAGTCAATTAAGCAGTTTTAATTGCCATAAAGCAATGGTTCTCCACCTTTCCAGACTATTGCACCCCTTTCAGGAATCTGATTTGTCTTGTGTACCCCCAAGTTTCACTTCACTTAAAAACTACTTACTTATGAAATCAGACATAAAAATACAAAAGCTTCACAGCACACTATTACTGACTCATAGACTCTAGGACTGGAAGGGACCTCGAGAGGTCATCGAGTCCAGTCCCCTGCCCTTATGGCAGAACCAAATACTGTCTAGACCATCCCTAATAGACATTTATCTAACAAATCTGACATTTATCTGACAAATTGCTTACTTTCTCATTTTGTCTGTATGAAATTTTAGTTTGTTTCACTGACTTTGCTAGTGCTTTTTATGTAGCCTGTAGTAAAACTAGGCAAATATCTAAATGAGTTGATGTACTCTCAGGGTACATATACCCCTGGTTGAGAACCACTGCCATAGAGCACAGCCATTATCAGCCTTGGTGAATTGAGCAAAGGAGCGCTACAGATTAAGATTTGCATGTTTGGCTCAAATAAACTATTTATTGAAAGGACATAGGGCAGGAAGGTGAATTTGACAAGGCTGAAATACTAGCCAGTAAACAGGATATGCACTCTCACCAAGAGGTTAGATGTTATGAAGCGAGAGTCCTGAGAGAGAACACAGGAACAAGAGAAGTAGGTGGTAAGAAAAGGAAGTAAGTAGGCAATGACAATATGGTTCTGCTAAAAGAGTAAACAGGATTAGCCTGTAATGAGATTATCAACTCATTCTGTGAGGTGACACCCAAATAAAACAACAAGGGAACAGGAGGAAACTGGAGGACAGTACTGGGTTTATGACAGCATCATAGTCCACAAGTTTCATAACATGAGTAAAGACCTGTTTACATTACATTTCACTACAGTTGTAGCCATAGGACTGAATCATATTTAAACATGGTTCTTGATAGCAAGGGTTTCTCTGCCAAGCACACTGCAAGCTATAGCATGGGCCCCTTTGGGCGAATGAAGTGGCTTTTTCAAGTTGTGCCACCTGTGTAGTAAAACGACGTATGCCATATGTAGTGTCACATCCGTGTGATGAAACTGCATTTTTCACGCACCTCTGAATGCCTCTCTTGCCCAGTTTCCATTAGACTATGTCCGCTGAGATTTCTTCAAGCATTCCAAAACTCTGAGCATCTTCAAACACAGGTAGTTAAAACAGTTAAAATAAACAACCAACAACCTGCAAAAATTCCCTCTCACCAAATTACTGTAGCATGCAGCTCCAGGATGGCCTTGTTCAGTCCTGGAGTAATAGCAGATTTAAAGTCCCATGGCGAGATTCTCTAAGAAGCACAGCACAGAACTTGCAGCCCCATGGGAGGGTAGCTTTAAGCCTTTGTTTTCTCCTAATACTGGACTTCTCCAGGGGCTGGAGGCCCCCAGAGTAACTGAATCAGCTCTGCAGGAACCTCTCTTAATTACAGCTGCCTCCATGGGCCACCACCTGGAATCTCCATGGGGCTGTGGGCCTGCAGCACACATCTTTCTAACCCCCACCCTGCTTGTGGTTCACCTCTACACCAAAACTTGTGAAAGGGTTCTCAGGAGGCAGCCGTATAGCTATCTTCCACTGTGGCTGTGCCAGGGGGATCCTCTCCTAGCCAAATACTAACCCCTTTATGTTACTCTGGCTCTTTTGCCAGACTAACCGGACTGGGAGTGAGGTTCTGATACCCAATACCTTGTTATTATTCATGGCTAGAAATGGAAGACTGGAAAAGAGAAGATTCCCAGCTACCCAATGGAATACAGAGCACTTGCCTCTGATCTTGGAAGGTCCCCCAGTACTGTACCTCAGAAGTAGGACATATAAATCATCCACTGTAGGGTAATTTTTAGATTTTTATATGTTTTTATTATAACCTCTTTCCCTGTGGTCTGTATACTGGTCTGTGTGCCAATAACATTTTTTAAAACTCTTATGCCACTTCTAAAATAGCGGGATTTGGGTTTTGTTTGTAATGTAGCTGTCATAAACAGATAAGTAAGAGTTAATAGAACAGAAGTACTTATATCTCTTTTGCCTGTAAAGGGTTAACAAAATCAGTGAGCCTGGCTGTCACCTGACCAGAGGACCCATCAGAGGACAGGATACTTTCAAATCTTGAGGGAGGGAAGTTTTTGTGTGTGCTGTTAGATTTTGGTGGCTGTTCTCTCTGGGTTCTGAGAGTGACCAGACGTGCAACCAGGTTTCTCTCCGATCTCCCTGATACAGATTCTTATAGATTCAAAATAGTAAGTACTAGGTGATAAGGTGAGTTAGGCTTATGTTTGTTTTCTTTATTTGCAAATGTGTATTTGACTGAGAGGAGTTCATATGTGTATTTGGCTGGAAGGATTTTAATTTGTACTTGAATACTTAGGCTGGGAGGGTATTCCCAGTGTCTATAGCTGAAAGACCCTGTAACATATTCCATCTTAAATTTATAAAGATAATTTTTACTGGTTTTTCTTTCTTTAATTAAAAGCTTTTCTTGTTTAAGAACCTGATTGCTTTTTTATTCTGGTGAGACCCCAGGGGACTGGGTCTGGATCCACCAGAGAAGGGGGAGAGAAAGGTTAATTTTCTCTCTCTGTGTTAGGATTACTTTCTCTCTCAGGGAGAGTCTGGGAGAGGGAGAGAGAAGAAGGGTGGAAGGTGGATTTTCCTCTCTGTTTAAGATTCAAGGAGTTTGAATCACAGTGATCTTCCAGGGTAACCCAGGGAGGGGAAGCCTGGGAGAGGCAACGGTCAGGGAAAGGGTTTACTTTCCTTGTGTTAAGATCCAGAGGGACTGGGTCTTGGGGGTCCCCGGGCAAGGTTTTGGGGGGACCAGAGTGTACCAGGCACTGGAATTCCTGGTTGGTGGCAGTGCTACAAGTACTAAGCTGGTAACTGAGCTTAGAGAAATTCATGCTGGTACCCCATCTCTTGGACGCTAAGGTTCAGAGTGGGGAATTATACCATGACAGTAGCATTGTGAGGAACTCATAAATTCCAATAATGCAGGCCATACAGGTACCTTAAATAGACAGATAGCATCTACAAAACATATGCTGGCTTGGCATAATGGTTTTATTGGTACTTGTTTGGGATGACCTGCTTAACTCATTTATGGTGCAAGATGAACATTCCAAGCTCATGCCAATAATAAATATGTTATAGCACAAACATCTGTCATGGTTTCAGGGATTGCTGAACATCCATCCCCTCCCTGTTTTTTCTGAGTGCACTCCCACAGCTAATAGGCCTCATGTCTTTACCTTTTCTAGAATGGAATCATGTGATTTCTCCACTCTTAGATTGGGTTGGGGCTACAGTGCCTTGATCATGCTTACCCAGAAGGTCCAAGTAGGTTTGGGCAGGGGCGGCTCCAGGCCCCAGCACACCAAGTGCGTGCTTGGGGCGGCAAGCCGCAGGGGGCGTTCTGCCGGTCACCGCGAGGGCGGCAGGCAGGCTGCCTTCGGCGGCTTGCCTGTGGAGGGTCCGCTGGTCCCGCAGCTTCGGTGGACCTCCCACAGGCATGCCTGTGGAGGGTCCGCTGGTCGCAGAAGGTCCACCGAAGCTGTATATCATTGCACGCCCTCCTTGCCATCAGATTCACAGTTTCCTTGCTGTAACAGAGGATCAGCAAATATGAATGTGACAGTACTTAAATAAGACATTTTTAGAATGAAATATTTATCATACAAAGGCATTTTTTCCATTGCAGGACTGCAAATATTACAAGACTTCTTATTCTACCCAAAGTACATAAAGCAGAATTTTTTTATAATTGTGAACCACTTTTCACCTAAGAGTAAAGTATGTACTTGTACACCACGACTTCATCTTAGCCTGCTTGGAATGAATCCTCAAAGTCATATTTTACATGCAGAGCAAATGAGCTCTTCTTTTACCAGTCTTAGTATGTGCATGGGCAATGGTGGTGCAGAAGTGCCCGAGGCACTTTTCTTTGTGGAAGGGGAGCAATCTACATGCAGAGGGTTCCCTCCATCCATGGACTTAGACAGAGAATCTGGACCATCTGTCCATTCCACTGGATGCATATTTACTGGACTTCATTCTGAAGAAGCCTCTAATTTTTCTTTCTTTTCCTAAAAGTTCACTCTGTTTTATGATTACTGTTTAAAAGTGGGTTTCTGCTTTGCTTTTTTAACCTTCTCTGTCCATGACCTTTAAAACAATAATTAGTAAATAAAGGCTCAGCTGGTCTCAATCCAACTGGCTGGCAGCAGGAGTGGGAAAGAAGCCAAAGTAAGCTTGGATCATGTTTGTGTAAATAAATATCAGCAGCACCTTGTTATTCTGCTGTTTATCTTTGTTATTCCACTTCACCTTCATGTGTATGGCTGTCAGTTGCCTCCTGTGGCGGGATGGTTACCTGCTCCTGCCCTGAGGGGCTTAAAAAGCGGCCTGGGAGGGCTTGAAAGCTGTAGCTCTAAAAGCTGGGCTGATTGGGGAAGCAGCCGCTGCTGGGCCACACCCTAATCAGGCCACAGCTGGCCTGTATAAAATGGCCAGGGAGGCCAGGCGCAAACAGTCTTCCTCTGCCTGTAGAGGGAAAAGGGCCTGGCTGCAGGGAGTTAGAGACAAGGTATCTCAAGTGGAGCAGGGCTGGGGAGAGGCAGAGGATCTCGGGAGCTCCTGCCTGGAAAGCCCCAGGCTGTGGCCTAGCATAAGGCCAAGAGGTACTGGGGGTTGCAGGGGGCAGCCCAACAGGTAGGCGAAGGCAGCAGGTCCAACTCCCTTTGCCTGTGATGAGTGGCTGATACTGCAGTCTGCCCCAGTTAATGGGGGCTAGATGGAGACTAGGCAGTAGCCAAAAGTGGGGATAGTGGGTTGGGGGTTCCCCAGGGAAGGGAGACTCAGATCAGTGGGATACTGCCAGGGGGCAGCACTCCAGTTAAAGGGGCACCAGAGTCCAGGGAGGGCACTCCTGGCTGGCAGTGAGCTAATTCCTGAGGACAACCAGCAGGAGAAGCCGCAGGGGTGAGTCTGCATGTCTACATCTCCGCAGTCAACACAATGTCAGTGTTGCTGCAGGAGTTATGTAAGGAAGAGAACTCAAAAATGAAACCAGTAGCACTAGATATTGCTCTGTGCTGGTGTGCAAAGGGGCTGTTAGTTCATGCATACCAGCTAACATGAACAACCTACAAGTAGGATGGCAGCAGTAGAAGGGATGTAGGTGATCACTCTCCACATCCTGTGCTCAAGCAAGCAGCAGGGCAGGATCCTTCTTCCCTTGTATTCATGACAGCACTAGATAAACTGCCTGTTTACTAGCCAGTTCCATGTACTCCAAGGATGTGTAGGCTGCCAGCTGGTGGTGGGATGTCCAGCCTCTTAGCACCAATGCAGACAGCAGTGTACTCTAGCCTGGCACATACTGTTCCTTTTGATTTGCAACAGCAGTGCAGTGCAATCAAGGACATGCCTCCTACACCCACCCAATGGAATTCCATCCTTGAACAGAGATGGACAAAAGGGTGTCTTCAGGAGCCTGGGCAAAAATTCTTCCAGCAGCTGAATGAAGGATTAAGATCATTTCCCTGTCTCTGATGGAGTCCCTCTCGCCAGATATTACTACAGTAAACCACCCTTCACTAAGGCTCATATAAATGCTTCTGAGGAGCATATTGTTTGCATTTGGAATGGACTGCATTGCACAAATGGCAGGTGTTGCTTCTCTCCTTAGTTATGAGATTTGACTCAAGATAAAAAGGGAGGAAAATATGTAAGCCCATTTTGTTAAAAGTACTGGCAGCATAGCACCAGCCTACCAAATAAAGCCTTTCTGTTCTGCTTTTCAGCACCAGCCAGCGCAAAATTTGGCCTTTACTCATTACATATCATGAAACATTAGAGCAGGGGTTTGGAGCCAGGACTCCTGATTTCTAATCACTGCTGTGCAAATGACTCACTGCATGTCATTGGGCAGGTCTTTAAAGTTTACATTTTCAAGTGTGCCCTAATGGGTGCATCAGTTTTTGGGAGCCCAGGTTGAGATATCTTGGGCCTATTTTCAGAGTGTTGAGCACATGTAGCTCTTATTGATTGTAAAAGGACTTTTGCCTTGCTCCTCCACCACTGATTTCTGTCTCTCTCTCCTTTCTGTTTATAATTATTCCACTCCTGTCTCTTAGCAGCCACTTACAATCATACCTTAACTCTAGCCAAGAAAGCAAGCAAACATTTCCCTTTAGCACTCAATGCAAGCGGAATTAATGGACTGTCTCCAGGGGGTGCTCCCTGAGTGGTACAGTCTGAGTATCTACACCAAGCTCCCATCAGCTAGCACTGCTATCAGGAATGGGAGGCCGAAACTACCATCAAAACAAGCGTCTCCTGTGTGATCAGCAGAACAATATGCTGCTAACTGATCAGCTAGTGCAGGAGTTGGCAACCTCTGGCACGTGGCTTGCAAGGGTAAGCACCCTGGTGGGCCAGGCCAGTTTGTTTTACCTGCTGCATCCGCAGGTTCAGCCAATTGCGGCTCCCACTGGCTGAGGTTCGCTGCTCCAGGCCAATGGGGGCTATGGGAAGCAGCGCGGGCCGAGGGACATGTTGTCCACGGCTTCCCGCTGCCCCCATTGGGCCAGAGCGGTGACCTGGCGAATTGGCCAGTGGGAGCCACGATTGGCTGAACCTGCAGACGCAGCAGGTAAACAAACTGGCCTGGCCCACCAGGGTGCTTACCGTGATGAGCCGTGTGCCAGAGGTTGCCAACCCCTGAGCTAGTGTAGAAGTATATGCTTTCCTGTCCTAAAATGTGCTGTAAGGACTTGACGCACCAAATCTAGGTCTGAAGTGCTTCCTTTGAGCCATCCCTCTCCTTTACAATGAATATTAAACGTTATGTCAAAACTAAGGAAATCTTTTTCTATATTTTAAGATATGCCTAAATCTATCTGTATGCATATGCTAGCTTCATATGCACATGCTATATTCCTCTAACATGACTAATGTCTTCTAGTGTTTTCTCATCATATTTTGAACTTAAGTTTTCAAAGGAACCCTAAGGCCTGAAACTAGTAAATGATAAAAGCCACGTTTAATTTTTTTTACTCCCCAAATGCCCCTTATTTAACCCATCTAAAGTCACCCACCTAATTAAACATACATATTTTGCTTCCTTTATCAACAAGAAAACAAGTTCAGATGACCCCTCAGCAGATCTTACAGCTGCCTGAAAGGTGTCTAAATTACACTATTCATCAGAGGGGTAGCCGTGTTAGTCTGTATCCACAAAAACGAGGAGTCCAGTGACACCTTAAAGACTAATAGATTTATCTGGTCATAAGGTTTCATGGGTAAAAAAAACCCCACTTCTTCAGATGCCTGGAATGAATCTTCTCCATGCATCTGAAGAAGGGGGTTTTCTAGCCATGAAAGTTTATGCCCAAATAAGGTGCCACCGGACTCTTCCTTGTTTTTCTAAATTACACTAACTGCCAACAGCTCCAAGGGGCCAAAATGGCAGCTAGGGAGCAGTGAGATGTAGGGGAACCCCAGTGATGCCCCCTTTCCTTAGCTTATCCCCCTTAGATGGGCAGGTTGTGGGAGCTACTATACTGATTCCATGTCACCAGATGACCCTGTTGTCACACAGGAGTGATCCTCTGATAGTTGGTTGCATTGACTCCACAGCCAGATTCTGCTCTCAGTGCTGTGCAAAAAGGTCACATCCCACCTCAAGATATAACCCTCCATCTCAATTGGACCAGCAGGAGAAGCAAGCACCAAAAGCTATGGCTCACTGAGAACCGTCTACAAGTCCTCAGATATTTAAATGAAGAGATTGTTAGCTTGAGCATCCCAGCTGACCAGAACCACTGTGGTTATACCATCTACAGCTACATTTTCCTCACCAGCTAGAATGTAGTTGAAATGTTCTTCACAATGAGGAGACATAAGTGATTAATTCCTTATTTGTGAAAACACTTGCTCACAGAGAACTAATTTCTCTGTTGCTGAGACCTATTGTACACTATACAAAATACATGATAAAAGATTATGATAATCCTAATTCTCTCTACTTCCATGGTATAATGGGGCAGTGAGATGCTGAGGCAATGTTATGTGTAACTCTATTACACTCCCCTTCTTCCTATGCATCAGCTTAATTCTGCTGCTGCACAGGCAAAATTCGGTCTTTTCAGAAATTAGTAGAGTGGAACCTCAGGGTTATTGTACGTAAAACCCTGATAAGCAGGTGTTAGTACTTTGACTTCAGAGGGAGTACCTACAGTTCCTTAGTAAACAAATATTTAATGCACACAGAAAACATGGTAAATAGTATGTAATATAGTAGTATTTAAAATACTATGAATAACTTTTAAACAAAATCTGATAGGCAGCAAATCTACTGGTGCTCTTTATACAGCCTTCCCCACTATGTTGATGTTACATATAGCCTCTAAATCTTCAGAAACAACTACTGAGCCTGTGTAGAAACTGCCACACACCATTTCTGGGAGTTTCTGGGCTATTCTAGTTGAGTTGCTCAGACCTGCTCTATGCACATGTGCAGAGACACAGAGGAGTCAAAACAAAATCCGTGTCTCCTCCCCACCGCCTCTCTCCTTTCCTTTTAGCTGTGGTATAAAACTAGTGGGTTACAATAGCAGCCAAAGATCTAAAAGCATTTATAAATTTGAATTATACATCACAACATGCTTGTGACGTGGGAAATATTTTAACCATTCTGTCCCAAGACTGCTCACTTTACTCATATGAGCAGTCCCATTTAGGTCAAGGACTACTTGCATCCACAGCAGTTTTCAGAATTGGGAAAACTGAAGCAGAAAAAAGTTCAGGGCCAGATCATAAATAGTGATGAGCACCCACAAATCCTACTGCTGTAAAGAGAAATTGAGAACACTCAGCACTGAAGAGGATCCAAGCCCTCACTGACAGATTTTCAGAAGGGTTCCGCATACAGAAGCTCCCTTTGTCCCAGCCCTAATTGTAAGTGCTGAGCACTTTTGCCAGTCAAATCTAAAGAGTCAGATTTTTAAATATCATTAGGTGCCTAGAGATATACCTAGGGACCTAGTAGGATTTTCAGAAGCACCTGGGACCAGATCCTGTAGCATATTTAGGCATTTCATTCCCACTGAAATCCCATTCGGCACAATCTACATCTTTAGGTGTCCAAATACCTATAAAATTCTGATTCTGACTTCCCTAGTTAGTGGATATGTCAAGTAGAGAACTCAGTGGTTTTGACTTGCGGTGCTCTGGACAAACTGCCTCTCCCCACGGCACACCCCTCTCACGTTACATTGTTTTCCTATAATATCTGCAGACACTCTGGCACCAATGGGGCAATCTCTAGCAGTCTTCTTCAAGTCTAGTCCAGCTAAGTGTTTATAATGTGTGAAGGACTGTTATTTCCTGTTTTTAAGCAGCATGTTATCTGGCAGAATAAGAACTTTATTATTACAATGTTGTTATTCTCTGGCACAATGAAAATATCATTAAAGCTGAGAACATAACAATGTCTGGAAAATTAGGCCATTTATACTCACGCTAATTAGTTTAATTCCTTTGGAAACTACCTGTTGGATTAGAATTAGAGAATCACCATATCTACCTCTAGGATGGAACATTCACAAAATTCAGACCTAGATCCAGATGCAAATTTCATAATGGCCCCTATATTTACAACATTTTCAACCACTTCCAAATCTTAAACCCTCTAATGTTTGGGTGTTCAAAATCTAGAGCAAAATTTTGAATATCAGGCCCATCCCTATTGTTGTTTGAATAATAGCAGATTGGGCCCCCATTTTGCTAGGTGTTGTACAAACACACATTGAGGGATAGTCCCTGACAGATTAAGACTGGAGAAGAAACAATGGCACAGAGAGATGAAGTGACTTGGCTACGGCCACAGCATGTCAGTGGCAGAGGCAGGAATAGAGAATCATTGGGGATGGAAGGAGAAAGTTCTTGTTCCTTCCCTCACCCCGATTCCCACAACCACCTTACTCTAAGTCCCTGTAACTCTTAATTGGTGTGGGGAATGGAATTTAGCCTTTATTGTGTTATTCCATTGAATTTGCCATCCCAGCTGAAAATAGGTGAGTTCTAGTATCGCCTAGGGTCTGATTTCTTGTGTCTATCATGCCAGTTTCCTCACTTACTCTAGCTGGGAGGAGCTTGCGAGAGACCGCCCATGGCCTTCCTTTTAATGGATTTATCTTGGATATGAAATAAAGAGATCTTTATTTTGTTGGAAAAAATCACAACTGCTACGACAAAGGAAAGCAAACAGATAGTTCTCCTCAGCCCAGACAGCACAGTACTCCCAGCCTGAAAATGCTGTCTTAACTGAAATGACAGATATGTGGCCCAATTCTGGCCCTCCCCACGTTTTCCCTCCTTTACGCTCAAATCCTGGCTGTCCTGAGACATACAAACCCAGTAGGATTCCTTGTGCTGTAAGCACGAGAAAACCAAATGAAAGAGGGCATGTAGGAGCTGTGGGCCGGTCTGGGCAATATGTGCTAAAAAAGCCATAACATGCTGAACCAAAGATTCAGATGCAGGGAGCAACAGTATTCTCCAGGCTGAAGGAATTTTCTCCCCACCAACCTGGCTGGGTTCCACATGCCTACTTTCTTAGCCACGCCATAAAATGCCACAGGGATCTGCAAAAGGTCAGATATGATATAATTTGGGAACGCACCCTCAGGAACAGGGTACAACAGTTTTGCTCAGTAATCCCGCTGCTCACCATAGCCTGGAATCTGAGTTTCAGAAATACCCACAAAGAATTGCAACTGCAAACAGATTAATAAATTCATAGATCTATAAAGGAAGAAGGTTTTGTCAAATCATTTAGACAATACAATACAGGCAACAAAATTTTCTCCTGCACAGAGCCTCACTTATCTGCATTTGACTAAAGCGTATCTTCTAGAAAGGTTCCAGTTTGGATGTGAAGACTTGAAGATACTGCAGCCACAATTGTTTGCAAGTGCAAATGATTAGCACAATTAGACCTCTACCTATCTGATTGCACCTTCTAAAAACCAGGCCCTGACAATCAGGATGGTTAAACACAAAATTTAATTTAAAATAATAGGCTTGCACTCTAGTCAGCATTTTTATATGCTATCAAATACCAGTTCCTTTGTCTGTAAAAACACAGTTGAAGAAATAAAAAGTAAGAACAAGGGCCTGTGCATATAAGGAAAAATTCTGGTCCCGTTGAAATCAGCTGCAAAATTCCCATTCACTGGGACCAGGATTTGACCAACAGGGGGAAATCCTGAGACCCACACCAAACCTGAGGACAGTAAATGAGCTTGGCACTAGGAGGCTGAGATGGGATCCTTCTCCCGAGCTGAAGAGCAGCAGTTGAACTCAACATGCCGGCTGCAGAAAAATTCAATTTCTGCTGTCTTCACTCTGACACAAAGGAACAGGAGAGGTCTGGCTGGTAGATATGCATAGTTACGGATCCACTGGCCCTGCCCCCAAACATCCTGTATCCTGTGTCTACAAAGCACATCTGTGCTAGGGCATAAGGAGCCTATGGTGCAGCACAAGGGACGTAGACCGACTCCCCGCATCCTGCCACACAGGTCCCTCCATGCTGGTGGATGTGCAGGGGGGATTCAAACTGCCTCATCATGCAAGTGTGAAATCCTCTTATGGTTGGTTTGGTTATTTAAACTTGTACTGGAAATTTCTGGAATCCCGAGGCATTTTGTTTTATAATTTAACCTTTTATTGTAGTGTATTGGGGTGTACAGTCCCCCGCAAAGAAACTAAGGAAGGGAAGGAGCAGTATTCGGTCAAGTGGGCCCCACTTTCTTTAGATGGAGGGATCTGTTCAAAAGGGGACTCTGACAATCAAGCAGGTGGAAGAGTGAAGGAGAGACTGTCTAAAGACAGGAAGTTGGGTTGCAGCTTCTGAGGGCAAAGCGATCCATTGCAGAAGGGATTAGACAGAGCATAAGACCCCAATCAGAAGGGTAGGGACCTGACTCTTTTCCCTTCCCCACTCCCTGTGGAGAGAGGACAACTGAACATTGGGGAAGAGAGCTGGCGAATACTTATTTGACCAACTGAGCTGGTCAAGTTTTCTAAACCTTTTATCATTTTGTTGTGGCCCTTTGGAATCTCTCCAGTTTGTCCCCATCTTTCCTAGAGTGTGGCACCTCAAACTGGACACAGCCAAGGCCTCACCGGTGCAGACTACTCTGGGACACCTATTTCCCATGTCTTACATACGACACTCCCATTAGTACACCGCAAGATGATATTAGCCTTTTTCACAACTACTTCACATTGTAAACTTATTCACTTTGTGATCCATTATACTCCCCAAATCCTTTCCAGCAGTACTACCACCCTTTTAACCAGCTACTCCCCATTTTGTAGTTGTGCATTTGATTTTTTTCCTTCCTAAGTGTAGAACTTGCACTTGTCTTTAGTGAATTTCAGACTAATTCTCCAATTTTCAAGGTCGTTTTGAATCCTAATCCCACTCTCCACAGCTAGTAACCCCTCCCAATTTGGTGTCATCCACAAATTGTATTAGCATACTCTCCACTCCATGATCCAAGTCGTTAATGAAAACTTGAATAGTACTGGAACAGCACTGACCCCTGAGATCCTACTACATATGCCCTCCCAATCTGATAGCAAATCACTGTTAAATATTCTGTGAATATGGTCTTTCAATCAGTAGTGCACTCACCTTATAGCAATTTAATCTAGACCACATTTTCCTAGTTTGCTCATGAGAGTCATGTGAGACTGTGTCAAAAGCCTACTAGAATCAAGATATATCATGTCTACTGCTCCCCCTGCCCCATCCACTCTTTGCCAGAAGCTGGGAATGGGCGACAGGGGATGGATTACTTGATGATTACCTGTTCTCTTCATTCCTTCTGGGCACCTGGCATTGGCCACTGTTGGAAGACAGGATATTGGGCTAGGATGGACCTTTGGTCTGACCCAATGTGGCCATTCTCATGTTCTTATGTCATCCTGTCAAAGAAGGAAATTAGGTTAGTTTGTCATGATTTGACAAATACATGCTGGCTATTCCTTATAACCCCATTATCCTCTAGGTGCTTACAGATGGATTGTTTGATAATTTCTCCAGTATCTTTCCAGGTATTGAAGTTAGGCTGACTGGTCTGTAATTCCCTGGATCCTCTTTGTTCCCTTTTTAAAGATAGGTACTATATTTGCCCTTCTCCTGTCCTCTGGGACCTCACCTGTCCTCCTTGAGTCCTGAAAGATAACTGCTAACAGTTCTGAGTATGCTTCAGCTAGTTCCTTAAGCATCCTAGGATAAATTTCTATCAGGCCCTGTCAAGCTGAATACATGAAATCTATCTATCTATCTGTTCTTCAACCTGTTCTTTTCCTAAATTTCTTGAATTTTTTCCCCTTTGTGGTTAATATTGTGTTGACTTTCTAGTCACCATTAGCCTTTTTTGGTGAAGACGGAAGCAAAATAGGCATTTAACAGCTCAGCCTTCTTGGTGATGGTACAAGCAATGCGAAAAGTGTGCCAAGAAATGTCTATCGGAAATAGGAATGGTTCCTCAAGCATCAATCAAGTCTGGATTCAGCACTTCCCATGGGCAAATTGGTACATGGCGTTAAAGATCACCCAGTATCCACTGGTCAAACTACACAGTCCTGATTCTGATCTCTGTGACTCTGGAGCAATAACAATGACTTCAGTAGATTTATACCACTGCTACTGAGGTCAGAAACAGTATTTGGGACTATGATCCAACTAACAGGGCAACACAAAGAAAATGTTATACGCTGCATTGATTGAAACACTTGTCTGTGCATTACCTTCAAGAGGACCTAACCATGTGAATGTTCAATTGTTTTCAAACATCCACTGTTTGTCATTCTTTTCTGAGTATGAAGTAGGCTTTTAATTCATTCAGTTTCACTTTAGATTCTCCCTGCCAGGGTGTTTGGGTTGCAACAGTGGGAGAAAATTTATTTGGTGTAAAAAATAATGTTCATTCAGATTTTCCTTTATGGAAACGTTTCTATTATTCTCAAATTTGATAAAAGCTTTTTTTTTAAATCAAATCTGAATTTGGTGCCAAATTGGAGCTTGCAATATCACTTTTAAACATGTTATGCCAGACGTAAACAGGAAACTTTTAGCGTGCTGAACCAATGATTAGTGTTTCAATATAAATATAGGAGCCACTCTTTTCTTTCCTAGGAGGATTCTCTGTTGCATAATCTGCAAAAGGTCAGTGACTTGGGAGCTGCCTAGGCCATCCAAAACAGAAACATGTGAAAAATAGCATTTGCATGCAAACTCAAAGCCTCTTCCCCCTGAAATCAATGACCAAATTCACATTTATTTTGATGGGAGTGCAGTCCATGCCAATTTCTTAAATATTTATGCTTATTTCTCCTTTTGCTGCCAAAGATGCTTCCATTATAAAATTGCATAGGAACTCTCAGACCCACTGTCTGTCATTAATAATTCTTTCATGGCTGCCACTCAGAAGTATTAGATCTATCTAGAGTTTGGTATAAACCTATTGATTTCACCCCTTTTACATTTCACAGCACTTTTCAGTCTGGAGAAAAATTAATCTGGCTCACTGGTTCCAAGCCATGTGGTTGTTCCAGTTATATGGATATAAATTTTAGTTAGCCACCCACATTTCTCCTTTAATTCTGCCCACCACCTTCTAAATGCATGTTAAAAGCAGAACCTAAAATAAGGAGCTCTCTAATGTCCGAGCAGACAGTGCCAACTTAGGACAACAAAAGCACAGGACAGAATTTGTTAACTAGTACTCACTGTCCCCAGATCAACACACTCAGGGAAGGAGAGGGGAGAAATAGGAGTGCATGTTTCTGTAGCCATTTCTTCCCTTTACAAGGATATAGAACAGGGGTTCTCAAACTGGGGTCGGGACCCCTCAGGGGGTTGTGAGGTTATTACAGGGGGGTCGCGAGCTGTCAGGCTCCACCCGAAACCCCGCTTTGCCTCCAGCATTTATAATGATGTTAAATATATTAAAAAGTGTTTTTAATGTATAAGGGGGGTCGCACTCAGAGGCTTGCTGTGTGAAAGGGGTCCCCAGTAAAAAGTCTGAGAACCCCCGATATAGAAATCACAGGAGCCTCAGAGATTCTATGACCTTCATGTGCCAGTCTTAAGCTCCAGGACAAGCCAATAAGCAGCTTTGCAAAGAAATAGAAACAGCTCTGGCTGAAGCATCTCTGAGCAAACTGAAAGGAAAACTGAATGGTAAAAGAAACTCATGCACCCAGCTTTCTAATTTACTCACAGGCAAGTTTAGACTTTACCCCAAGAGCCAGGTGGCTGCTTGCCTCCTGCAAGGTAACTGGGAGCCTAAACTCTCACTGCCATCAAGGGGAGTTGATGGGGTTCCAGAACAGGACTTCTCTCTCATTTTAACTGAGAATTTTTTTTTTGACTTTTTTTTTTCCAGTTTTACCACAGGCAAGACCCCATTGTTCTTGCCTTTGGCAATACTGTGCATCTGAGCTCTTTGTGCAAGAGGTAGAAATCTCTCTGTAAACACTTATCTACAATGAAAACAACATACTGGGTAATTATGTGGCAGAACTAATTTCTTATGTAAGGGAAGTTGCACCACTGAAAACAAATTCCACCATAAATCTCACAAGAGTGAAGGATTACTTAAAGTTAATAACTAACTGTAAAACAGTTCACTTGCAAATATTTTTAACTGTTAATTTTTAAAGCAGCCTGTTGTGGCACAAAAAAAGAAGTAGTGATGTTGTGCTCCTTTACTCTTGATTAACAGGTGTTGAAAAGATTCAATACACAAAGTCTATAGATGAGACATAAATACATGCATCAAGGACCTGATCCAAAGCCCACTGAAATCAATGGAACTGCCATTGACTCCAATGCGCTTTGGATCAGGCCCAGATTGTCTAGCATAGTTGCTGGAGCCAACCTCTTCACACTTGAGTGTTTCTAGTTAGGCACCGACGTAAGTGACCTGATTTTTCAAGCTTCAGTTTTAGCTTGAGGTGCTCAGGACCTCTGAAAACGCTGGTCACTTTTTAAAAAATTTCTACCTACAGATGTAGGTGTCTAACTATAGGCTGCAAGTTTGAAAATGTTGGCCTGTATTACTGAACCTGTCTATATGTTTAGAGAGGATTTCAAAGCTATCTGCCTGTGCCAAACTTACACACACACATCAAATATTTGGTATATTCACATGGCTACATGCCTGATTTGTTAACATATATTAGGTATGTGCTTGCAAAAACCAGGCATGAGCAAATGTATGTTCATGTGTCCAATCCTGGGTTTTTAGTGATCTTTTTGTAGCTTGATAATACTTGAAGCCACATAAAACTGGTGTGGGTTTTGACACTGAATGAAAAAACTAAAAGCTGTGAATATGTTGCAGAGTTTGCTTTTGTCAAACATAATGAAAGTGAAAAGAACTTTCTTTTATTAATTATTTTCACATTTTTGATATGGTAAGACTGGATTTTTCTCTGCATTTGACCTCTGGTTTGACTATTTAACTTACCCTGGAATACTGCTTTTTTTTTTTCTTTTCTTGCCAGAAGGTTAGGAAATAGATATTCACCATCTTTAATGGGCATGAACTTGCAGTCTGGATTCAGGAAAAACTCTTAAGAAGGTTACATTCTTGAAGTGAAATTAATGAGTTTTTTTGCCTGCATAAGGCCACTGTGTAATCTCCCATTTACTGCAGAGTGTTTTCTCTCATATACAAATCCTCTACATCATGTTTGTTAGCAAGACAGCATGCACACAAATATTCTGGCAAGCAAATCTACCACATGACAGACACAGACATGGGTTTAAATATATAGAGAGACCCAAACCAGAACACTAGAGCTGAAATCCCCACTTTGGGGGGGATTTTAAGTGTGTGGTGTGTTTTATGGCTTGGGTCTCAATTTGTAACGGGCCAAACTAGAATGCTGAACTAGAACACCCTGAACTTTGGGGCCTTTGGATTCAGAGCTGACTCTGTATCTGAGCTAGCTTGGGTCTATCTCCAAATGTACATTAATTATACGTAACTGCAGGTGGGTCCAAGTTACCAACACTGAAAGTATTCTGCAGTAAATGGAAGTCTACATAATTTTAAAGGTATTGAGGCACATAATGAGATTTTCTATATCATCCAGGTGCCTAACACCCACTGAACACAATGGCTGTCAGGTGCCCAGGTGCTTTTGAAAATCTCACTAGGTGCCTAAACACCTTTTAAAAAAATCTGGCCCTTTGGGCTTGGTTGTGATTTGGGGCCTAACAGCGTCACTGTAAGAAAAGAAATGGCAACTCCAGTTTGTGCTGTTGTGAGTGGATCTTGCCAGTGGGCACCCACAGCTGTTCACACACATTATGCATAGTGCGTACCATTGTGGGGGGCAGGGTAGTCAGAGGGGCCAAGGGGCAATGTGCCCCAAACAGAGTGGAGTTGTGACCCCACATACTGAGATGCTGATCTTGCAGGGGAATTACTGAGCAATCCAATCTAGATAATATTCTCAAATCAACTCATGCCAAGAATTAGTTCCTCCGTGTAGTTAAAATGATCTGGTAATAATCACTTATATTCCTTAGCCCATGATTGTACTGCAGATTCCCATTCAGTTTGCACTGGCTCTGCTGGTCTCTCAGCCAACATCTACCTTCATACTGAGGTTTTCATTTGAAGAAGGATCCACCCTCTGACACCCATTTTTTTTTGTTTTGTTTTTTGCCAGATGCTTGCAATGCTGAGCTTTGTCCTTGAAACCCACCTGATGTAATTCTGCCTACACTTGATCAGCCATGTGCTGAGCAAGAGATACTTAAGTCCTTTAGTCTGCAAAATTTTGATGACAGCTCAAGACAGTAAGAGCGTATAGCTTTTCAGAAACAGAGATGTTAGATCTGGTCACTGCAACTGCATGCTCCGGTTTCACTGTATGTTTTTGAGAACAATGAGATTTGAGGGTGTTCGGTCACTTAGGCTGAGAGTGAGACACATTATCAGTGACAAACACTATGACTAAAACCATAGCATGCACCATCAGAGAAGAAACAAAGGTTAGAAGAATATATTCACAAGATTGTTTTGTTTTTCTTTAAGTTTTAATGTCTCTAAGAATTAGACTCTAGATATTAAGCATGTGCAGCTCTGTGACACTTGCTTTGGATGGTTCTTTTGAGCACAGTACCTCAGTACTCTAATCTCAACAGTATTAGAATGTTTAACAGTATTATTTATTTGTATTACCATACCAATAAACATTACAAACAGCAGGTGCCTTAATTTCAGGATCCCATCCTGAGCTTAAATAGTAGAGAGGAGGCTGAACACACTGGTCTCACTCTGCAAATTTTACATATGCACTGTATTTTTTGAAATGTTCAAGCAGTGCCACATGCCACCCCATATATCCCATCTGCACCTCATATTTACATCAGCTCTTTGGTCACATGATTCTGTGATGCACATTACAGGGTAAATATTGGGGACCTAGTAGGACCAACAGGATTCTGCTGTGCATGAAAAGAGTAAGCTGCATGGAGACTGCATCGAAGGTCTACATCACCTGTGCTTTGCAGAGCACAACTTTGCAGAAGCTGCCTGTTCCTATGTATGGAAGGGGAACTTTGGAGGCCGGGCAGGGCTGGCAGATCTGCAACTGTGTATGGTTCCACATGGGGTTACACATCAGCTATGGGAACTACTTCAACCTTCAAGATGTACCAGTAATAGCAGCTGCTAAGTGGAGTACCTCTCCACCTCTATGGCCTCAGGGGTGGATCCCTTCTTTCTGTCCCCTAAGGCTGAGCTCTTAGCAGTGGATTTTAGCCTAACCAGCCTTTAAAACAATTCACCCTGCTTGCACTTGCACAAACATAGTACACAAACACCTGAAGACACGTGGGTTGGCAAAAGTCAAGTACTTCCTCCTAAGGATTATAGTAACTTCTCATCAGTCTCATCTCATGGCCTCCACTGATGGGGCATGTGCTGTCTTGTATGACACTGAATGCTGAACTTTCTATTACCTCAGCAAAAAAATCCCCAAACAAAATTATATCCTAGCTTCCTTGCTAGGAAATAAATTTAGAAAACTCATTTGTTCTGGGAATGACTTTCTTGCAAGATGACACTTAGCTATCCTGTTCCTTATCTTTAGTTTGCTTCAGTTCAGTTTCTTGGCGCTAACAGAAAAAATTCTATCTTAAAGTTCAGCTTCTACTGGAAATACTGTGATGTAATGCTTCTAAGCAATTAAATCTATAACAATAAATAGTAGCAGTGATCACAGGAACAATCTAGCACATATCTCCAATAGATTATGGAAGTTAGCACTGAGCTGATGGATTATATTTATTTCCATTGAGCTGTGAATTGTCTTGATCTACTTAGCTTTCCTACTTTCCTGCTTACATTTTGACTATCCCATTCTTATCACGATCCATTAATCATTACAATTGTTTGGTCTGTTTTAGCTTACCAAGATTATGACTAGGATCTGACCTAGATATATATATATTGATGTGTTGGCAGTACAAAGTTAACATGAAATTAATCAAATCTAGCATGGCATAACAAACATGAACGAAGAATCAGGTTATCTGGTAACTCAGTTGCTCTGGGTACAGTAAATGGAGAGGGGTGTGATTTTATTTTATGTTATATATTTTGCATTTCTCTCAAGCAGAAGTGAAGAAGTTAAATTATCTGAATATATGACATTGGTGAGACCACCATTGGAATGCCCAGTCAGGTGCCTATGTTTTTAAATGGATATTGAAAAGATTTGAAAGAATTCAGAGATGAGCCATGGGAGATTCATTGCCTGGAAAACCTGCCTTACAATGAGAGAGACTAAAGGAGCTTGATCTTCTTAGTTTAACAAGCAGAAGATTAAGAGCTGACATGATCATGTTATTTCAGTACCTACATAAGGAGAAGAGTTCTGATACTGGAGGGGTCTTTAAGTCAGCAGACAAAGGCACCACAAGGTCTCATGGCTGAAAATTGCAGTTAGAAAAATTCAAACAGGAAATAAGATGCATATTTTAACAGTAAGAAATTAACCATGAAAACAGTATATCAAGAGATGCAGTAAATTCTGCCATTTGAAATCTTTAAATTGGAATTGAATGTCTTTTCTAAAATAGAGGTTGTTGGTCAGCCACAAGCTATTGGGATTGATAGTGTTCACTTATCTAAAAAGGAAAAATCAATTTCTTCCACTGCAGAAATTACTGGGTGACATTCTGTGGCCTGTGTTTTGCAGAGGGTCAGACTAGATGATCATGATGGGCTCTCTGGCCTTAAAAATCTGTGACTCAAAACAGTTTCCCGGGCTAATTAATTAAACATCACACTGCTTTTACAAACTGGAAACTGATGCACAGAGAAACCAAGGACCATATTTTCAAATCCAGATGCCTAAATTGCCAGCAAAACTTATGCACAAACCTGTGTGTGTACACAAACACAAATAGGTATTAATATATACAAAACTATTATTTCACAAACAAATTTTGTGGGCTTGATTTAGGCACCAAGTAGTGTAAGTTTGGCCCTCCTTGAAAGCCACATGACCACAGCAGCCCATGAACATTGCCCTCATGCCTATGATTATATAGATAATGCAGCCCTGTGGGGATAGTTTAAATTATATTATACAGGAGGGAAATAGAGTGGTTTCATGGAAATTTTAAAACCTAAGTTTCCAGTGGAAGAACAAGGAACAGCCATATTCGACATCTGGATACTCAAACATGCTGGATATAAATCTTATTTTTTTCATGCCTTGAGCATCCAAATTCATAGAATCATAGAATATTAGGATTGGAAGAGACCTCAGGAGGTCATCTAGTCCAATCTCCTGCTCAAAGAAGGACGAACACCAACTAAATCATCCCAGCCAGGGCTTTGTCAAGCCAGGCCTTAAAAACCTCTAAGGATGGAGATTCCATCACCTCCCTAGGTAACCCATTCCAGTGCTTCACCACCCTCCTAGTGAAATCCCAGAATGTGAATACTGAAAATTGTGCTCCAAATGCATATTTCAGCATCAAATTTGGTCATAAACTGGGTCAGGGCCTGATAGCTCTTTGCCTTATCTTCTCTCAATGCTTGTTCTTTGTGTTGTCATTTCTTTTATGACATACACTCATGAACATGGATAACTTCTGCCATTCAGTATCTCCAGCAATTTCCTCATAGCACACTCACTAGCCCGTGGTCCCCAACGCGGTGTCCGCAGGTGCCATGGCGCCAGGACTGGCGCTAGGGGTTTGAGTGCCCTAGGCGGAAGGCAATTTCGCCGCCCCGCGTGCTGGTCCAGCGGCTCTGGTGGAGCTGCCGCAGTTTTGCCTGCGGAGGGTCCAGTGCTCCGTGGCTCCGGTGGAGCTGCCGCAGTGATGCCTGTGGGAAGTCCACCGGAGCTGCGCGAGCAGCTGACCGTCCGCAGGCACGACTGCGGCAGCTCCACCGGAGCCGCGGAGCACCAGACCCTCCGCAGGCACCACTGCGGCAGCTCCACTGGAGCCGCCTGCCGCCCCCTCCGGCAAAACGGCATCCACCATTTATTCTGGTGCCCTAGGCGATTGCCTAGGCTGCCTAAATGGTAGCGCTGGCCCTGCATGGCGCCCACAGGGGCATCTAAATGTGTCCGCATCCTGGCTGGCAGTGGAGCATCCGCTGAAATGCCCCCGAATTTCTGCAGCATTTTGGCAGTGATGCGTCTCAATGATGCCGCTTGTTGGCGGAAAGCGGCATCATCAAGAGGCATCACTGCTGAAATGCCACAGAAATTCGGCGGCATTTTGGCGGATGCTCCACCGCCGCCACAGTCCTTTGTCTGGCGCCTGCCAGATGAAAAGGTTGGGGACCACTGCACTAGCCTTTCTGCCCAATAGCTAGAGCCCCCTCTAGTGCTCAGCTTTCACTAGCACATCAGCTCCCCCTGCCCAAGCTCCTTCCCCGAGTGCTCCCAGTACCCACAAGCCCTACATCCTTCACCTAGCATCAAAATCAGCTGGAGTTCTTGCTCTTCCTTCAGTTCTACAGTCCTTTAGAGGCACAGAAATCTTTAGAGCGATAAGGCTGTTGTCTGAGTCCCTGGCAGAAAAAGGTTGAGAAATATTCATCTATAGGGAAACTCCAGCATCTTTGCCTACAAAACTTTTTTTTTTTTGTATTTAATGGCTCACAGATTAGAGTCATGAGCATAACCAGATGTGTAAACTGTTGGTGAATCCTTTTCCACCAGAGCCACAAACGTATTCCTTATGTCTGTTGCACTGACTAACAGCTTCCCAGGTTCAGCCCATTGCATATGATAAGGAGGTGGTTTATAGCAGAGGTAATTAATAGCAGCAGGATCAGACTGGACAGAGTGTGAATGTTTAGAAGTACATTTGAAATAGTCTTTTTGTAAAGGGGCACCTGTGGGGTTTAGCAGTCAGATTTTGAACATGTTATGGACTTTGCCTGTTGTATTCTCTTCTTTTCAGATTCTTCACGGAGTCAGATGTAGTGTAGCAATTTTTTATCCACTTCTGGGATGAAATACTCAATGAAAGAGCATGTCAGCGATATCAGACTGGATCTCTCTGTGACAATACAGCAGCACTATCCCTTATATGTTCTGGCTAGTGCCCACAAAGCAGGAAGTTCTTTCAGTATGTGGATCCATGAGCAGGGGTGTAACGGGTGGTCACCCTGCTCAGGTCCAGAGGGGTTAAAAACAGCCCTTGGACGGGGCTGTGGCTGGAGAAAGCAGCTTTTAGGTTGGGCTGATTAGGGGAAGTGGCTGCAGCTGGGGCCATGCCCCAAACAGATTCAGCTGGCCCTATAAAGTCAGAGAAGCCAGGCAGACAGGGAGTCTTCCTCTGCCTGTAGAGGGAGCAGGGCTGGGGAAAGGCCAAGGGTGCTGGTGAGCTCTGGCCTAGGAAAGCCCCAGGTTGAGAGTCTAGGGTAAGGCCAAAGGGGCACTTGGGTTGCAGAGGGCAGCCCAGGGGTAGGCCAAGGCAGCAGGTCCAAATCCAACCTTCCCAGTGATGAGTAGGCTGATACTGCAGTCTGCCCCAGAGCACGGGGGCTAGACAATGACTGGCAGTAGCCATATACTGATGCGAGGTGGGCATAGTGGGTGGGGGTTCACCTGGGAGGGGAGACCCTGAGAGAAAGCAGGAGCAGCACCAGGGTTTTTGGCGCCCCAGGCGGGGGTCCTTCCACGTTACTGGTCGTTGGTGGCAATTCTGCAGTGGGGGGGTCCTTCCGCGCTCTCTCTTCAGGGCACTTCAGTGGCAGGTCCCGGAGTGAGTGAAGGACCCACTGCAGAATTGCTGCCAAAGACGCACAGCGCAGAAGGACCCCCCGCCACTGAATTGCCGCCAAGGGCAGCAAAACGCCGCCCCCCCCAAATCCTGGTGCCCTAGGCGACTGCCTAGGTCACCTAAATGGAAGTGCTGGCCCTGAGAGAAAGAGGTTACTGCCAGAGGGCAGCACCCCAAGTAAAAGGGGCACCAAGTCCAGGGAAGGACACAAGGGCCAACAGCAAGAGACAAGTGGATCACCGGCCTGAAGAGGGAGTTCCGGAGGCTGGAAATTGAGCTAATTCCCTGAGACACCAGCAGGACGCACCGCAGGGGTGAGTCCGCACGCTTACAAGGGATCAGCACCACTATGTTGCATGACAGACATGTAACAAAATCACCATACTTAGTGATGGACATTGGTGAGGGGAAAGGGTTTGTTGTTCAATTTTTTGAAAAATTACCACGGACCTCAACATTTTTACTACAGATACATTTGTCTGTGTATGGACACGTTGCTGACCCCTGTCCATGAGAAATGGGATAGGCAGTAGGCCTTTTGTCCCCTATCCTATTCTGAAGGAAGCCATGACTCTGAAGGTGCGGCATGGCAAAGTGAGACCTCCTGGCAACAGTTATGCAAACAGCTTGTCACACTGCTTTGGTGTCAGGATGGTACAACATTCTGCTGTAGGCAGAATACACTTGCTTTCATTGTGGCCACACCTCCTTTGTAACCCGTGGACCCAGACTACCAGCAAACCAGTGCAAACAGCCAGGCACATGAGCTATAGCCTGCCAGAGTACTGGCAGAATCTCACCTCGGCACAGTGCAGGTGTGGGATGAATATCACAGAAATAATGCCATTACTTCCCTTCATTACTCTTGCTAGGACCTGGACTATTTCCTTTCCAGACACCAATGTTCTCCTTGATTTGCTGACTAGTAGAAGTTTCCATTGCTTTGGATGAGATGACACTGGTAAAAAAAAATGAGAAGCTAGCTTGTTTCCTTATCTAAGCATCTAATTTAGGTTTGCTTTCCATGGGCTGCTTTGGTTTTCAGCTATGAACACCAGTGAAAATCATCTCCCTTGGTGCTGTTTGTGGTTCTCCCAAGGAGCAGCACTGCAGAAAGAACCCAACCTAGCAATGGGCAAGGACAACAAGCTTGAGTGATTACACCATAAAAAAATGTCAGTTGCAAAACGCAATTTAACTTTGATTCCACAAATTACAGATAAATACAGAGGCAGAAAAATCAAAAGCAGAAACACACTGTACACTTTATTTGCAAATCCCCAAACTTCTATCAAATTACCCAGACCAATTCCAGACACTCACACAAACAAACTAGCTGCTTCCTTTTGCTCTTAGTTCACATACAAAACATGTCTGGTCCAAAAGCAGACCAGAGAACTTGAGATTAAAACACATTCTGTTTTTAAAATGCAGACATGTCCATCTTTACCTAAACATAGCAAGCACAGTCCTTTCCTAGTCACCCAAGATGCACTGGTGCGGAGGGGCCCACATATAGTAGCCATTCTGCTGGAGCAAGGCGGAAAGCTTCAGAGATTGCATAGGACGTGACGTTTCAAAGAGTCTGGCACACTTTGCTCCTCTCACTAAAAGGACCACTGTGGGCTTCTCCACTCTCCCTGCCTCTGTCTAAGACCCCACTACTGACTGTGCCACCCTTGAGATGGTGGGCTATCAGCAGGTGCATTAGTAGGACCCCTTCCCCCTGAGTATTCAAGAGAGCAATACACTTCTGGTGTGGCCTGCTCCTGCTTGCATGCACAACAAGTGGGGGAGAAGGCTCCCAGAGCTCTCTGACCATAGTACAGCCGTGTAAGACAGGGCAGAGTTTTGCTTTTTAATATACGGGGAAATACATCCAGGTGGCATTTTTCTAATTTGACATACATCATAATAATCCTTTCCATTTTTGTAGCATCTCCTAGCTGAGGATCTCGAAGTACCCACAAACAGTAATAAATTAATCCTCTCAGTACTGAGGCACGAAAATATTACATCTGCATTTCACAGATGGGGAAACTGTGATTAATTGACTTGCCCAGGGTCACCAGGGAGCCTGTGGCAGAGTTAATAACAGAACCATGACCCCCTGACTCAGACCTGTAGGTTTCCCACAAGACCATCCTTGTTTTCACCTACTCTGAGACCTACAGATATTATACTGACATGGTCATGTGGGCGTCTGTAAAACCCTCTCATCCACTCTGCACATAAATCTTTGACAAACAAGGGCACAGAAATTCTGCCTCTTTCAGCTTCTCTGCATCCTGTTTTGACTTTCTGCCTTCTTTGTAACTGTCTGTGGTTTGCTAGACTTTCTCTCTGAGGTTTGACATCATCCAGACCAGGGTGAGAAGAGGCAGGTCAGAAGTTCTAAACTGCTCCTCTCCTGCAGGTCTCATCACGAGTTCTGCAGAAGGGACAAGGTGACCAGCTGGAAGAGTGAAGAAGCAGGAACAGTCCGTAGGACCAAGGGCTGTCATCTTTGTAGGGACAGAGTAGCAGGATACGGTAGCTGCCTAGTAATGCTTCCAAGGCCTCAAAGAGTAAAGCCTTACTCCCATAAACTGCCACATAATTCCCAGATTGCTGCATACAGTATCTTAACCCTGGCACTGAAGTCAGAGGACCTTGTAACATAATTTAGGTCAAATATATCAGCTAGTAATCAGGGCTTGTATACAATCAACTACATCTAGTATCATTTTATTGACAACATAACTCACAAGTTATTAAAAGATTAGGGGCAAAAAGTTGGACTTTCCTGTTCCCACACAAATTTTCCATGATTGTCCTCTACACTAATTTTAGTCTTGCACAACAATAGGAGGAAAAATATGCATTCCAAAGTATTGCATATTGGGCATCAGGGGAGTCCATCGGAACCTCCTGAATCGCTGAGTCACAGCTGAAACTTTCAGAATTAGCATTTGGAATCCCTACCAGATTTGCATTGCTTCACCCTGTACCTGGCTGTGCCAGCTTTTAACTTGCCTGGCACTTTACTCTCTGTTGTGATGCTGTTATGCTGAAGGGTTGGACAAAACCTCATTGAGGCTGGTGGGCATAAAAGCTGCTCTTCAGTTAGGAAGAACGTAAGAAATAAACAAGAACAGCTATCTGGTTCTTTTATGGAACCAGATAGCTGAAACAATGGGAGCTACCACCCAAAACACAGGCACACAGCAAGGCTTGAGTAGAAGCTGAACCATGTAGCCCAAGGGGTTTCCCGGGAAACTGACACAGCAAATGCTGGGGCTGGGACATTGAGTGGTGGAGCTGTGTGTGCCTGTATTTGTGAGAGAAGCAGTAGCACAGACAAAAGGACACAGAGAAGGAGGAAAAAAGCCCCTGACACAGCCAGAGAAGCTGTGGTAGTGTGACCCTGAGGGGAAAAAACCAAGAGAGCTTTTGGGTAAAGTTTTGACTGAAAGTGTCTTGGAATTAGAAGCACAAACTCTCTCCTGCTGTTTCATTCCTGTTGTGTTCAGGGAAACAGAATTTGAGATCCATTCTCTGTAAATAAATAGGATTGCATCCAAGAAATAACCTGACTCCATCAATTTAGCCTAATGGAAGCAACCTGCTAGACCCCCAAAACTGGCTAACCATTTGGATA
Source organism: Gopherus flavomarginatus (assembly GCF_025201925.1). Classification (NCBI taxonomy): domain Eukaryota; kingdom Metazoa; phylum Chordata; order Testudines; family Testudinidae; genus Gopherus; species Gopherus flavomarginatus. The sequence continues at coordinate 28,275,949 of NC_066619.1, forward strand.
AAAAAGGGGTAACAATATTTTTGTTGATATTTAACTATTTTTATCTGATTAACCCATTATCATTATTTGATTAACTACCTTGCCACAACTTACTGGTCAGAATGCTCATTTATTCCAAGACCCTGTTACACAGCCAAAGTGGTCTTAGGCCTTAACTGCACCCAAAAGTTGCACCCCTTTAATTATACTGTTGTGAATGCAGTTATGCCACTATAGCTTATTCCTGTATGCAAAAAAGAATAAGTTCTAGCAGTTCAGGGCAGCTTTATACCAGTATAACTGCATCCACACTAGGGGCTATACTGGTATAGCTATTCTGCTGTAAATGCGTGGATGAGACGATGGTGTAGAGAGGAGGGGTTTACGTTCATTAGGAACTGGGGAAACTTTTGGGATGGGAGGAGCCTATACAGGAGACATGGGCTCAACCTAAACCAAAGTGGAACCAGACTGCTGGCACTAAACATTAAAAAGGTTGTAGAGCAGTTTTTAAAACTAGGAGATGGGAGAAAGCCGACTGCTGCAGAGGAGCAGGTGGATCGGACACAGACTTCTCTTAGGGGAGAGTCTGATGATAGGGAATCTCCAGGTTATAGTCAGGAACAGAGGACGGAAGAGGATAATGTAAGGGCCGGATCAGATGATAAACAGTCACATAAAAAAGAATCTGGCACATCAGAAAAGGGCAGACAAATAAACAAGGACAAGTTTTTAAAGTGCTTGTACACAAATGCTAGAAGTCTAAATAATAAGATGGGTGAACTAGAGTGCCTTGTGATAAAGGAGGATATTGATATAATAGGCATCACAGAAACCTGGTGGACTGAGACCAATCAATGGGACACAATCATTCCGGGGTACAAAATGTATCAGAAGGACAGAACAAGTCGTGCAGGGGGAGGAGTGGCACTATATGTGAAAGAAAATGTAGATTCAAATGAAGTAAAAATCTTAAGCGAATCCACATGTTCCATAAAATCGCTATGGATAGAAATGTCATGCTCTAATAAACATATAACATTAGGGATCAATTATAGACCACCTGACCAGGACAGTAATAGTGATGATGAAATGCTAAGGGAAATTAGAAAGGCTATCAAAATTAAGAACCCAATAATAGTGGGGGATTTCAATTATCCCCATATTGACTGGGAACATTTCACTTCAGGACGAAATGCAGAGATAAAATTTCTCGATACTTTAAATGACTGCTTCATGAAGCAGCTGGTACGGAAACCCACAAGGGGAGAGGAAACTCTAGATTTAATCCTGAGCAGAGCGCAGGATCTGGTCCAAGAGGTAACTATAGCAGGACCGCTTGGAAATAGTGACCATAATACAATAGCATTCAACATCCCTGTGGGGGGAAGAACCCCTCAACAGCCCAACACTGTGCCATTTAATTTCAAAAGAGGGAACTATACAAAAATGAGAGGGTTAGTTAAACAAAAGTTAAAAGGTACAGTGACTAAAGTGAAATCCCTGCAAGTTGCATGCGCCCTTTTTAAAGACACTATAGAGGCCCAACTTCAATGTATACTCCAAATTAAGAAACACAGTAAAAGAACTAAAACAGAGCCACTGTGGCTTAACAACCATGTAAAAGAAGCAGTGAGAGATAAAAAGACTTCCTTTAGAAAGTGGAAGTCAAATCCTAGTGAGGCAAATAGAAAGGAGCACAAACACTGCCAGCTTAAGTGCAAGAGCGTAATAAGAAAAGCCAAAGAGGAGTTTGAAGAATGGCTAGCCAAAACTCCAAAGGTAATAACAAAATGTTTTTTAAGTACATCAGAAGCAGAAAGCCTGCTAAACAACCAGTGGGGCCCCTTGACGATCGAGATACAAAAGGAGTGCTTAAAGACGATGAAGTCATTGCAGAGAAACTAAATGGATTCTTTGCTTCAGTCTTCACGGCTGAGGATGTTAGGGAGATTCCCAAACCTGAGCCAGCTTTTGTAGGTGACAAATCTGAGGAATTGTCACAGACTGAAGTGTCACTAGAGGAGGTTTTGGACACCCACTCACTCACTCATGCCCGTCACTCCAGTCGGGGTATGGGCCGCCAACCACAGATCTCCAGAGTCCTCTATCCTGGAATTAATTGATAAACTCAACATTAACAAGTCACCGGGACCAGACAGCATTCACCCAAGAGTTCTGAAAGAACTCAAATGTGAAGTTGCGGAACTATTAACTAAGGTTTATAACCTGTCCTTTAAATCGGCTTTGGTACCCAATGACTGGAAGTTAGCTAATATAACGCCAATATTTAAAAAGGGCTCTAGAGGTGACCCTGGCAATTACAGACCAGTAAGTCTAACGTCGATACCGCGCAAATTAGTTGAAACAATAGTTAAGAATAAAATTGTCAGACACATAGAAAAACATAAACTGTTGAGCAATAGTCAACATGGTTTCTGTAAAAGGAAATTGTGTCTTACTAATCTATTAGAGTTCTTTGAAGGGGTCAAGAAACATGTGGACAAGGGGGATCCAGTGGACATAGTGTACTTAGATTTCCAGAAAGCCTTGACAAGGTCCCTCACCAAAGGCTCTTATGTAAATTAAGCTGTCATGGGATAAAAGGGAAGGTCCTTTCATGGACTGAGAACTGGTTAAAAGACAGGGAACAAAGGGTAGGAATTAATGGTAAATACTCAGAATGGAGAGGGATAACTAGTGGTGTTCCCCAAGGGTCAGTCCTAGGACCAATTCTATTCAATTTATTCATAAATGATTTGGAGAAAGGGGTAAACAGTGAGGTGGCAAAGTCTGCAGATGATACTAAACTACTCAAGATAGTTAAGACCAAAGCAGATTGTGAAGAACTTCAAAAAGATCTCACAAAACTAAGTGATTGGGCAACAAAATGGCAAATGAAATTTAATGTGGATAAATGTAAAGTAATGCACATTGGAAAAAATAACCCCAACTATACGTACAATATGATGGCGGCTAATTTAGCTACAACGAGTCAGGAAAAAGATCTTGGCATCATCGTGGATAGTTCTCTGAAGATGTCCACGCAGTGCGCAGAGGCAGTCAAAACAGCAAACAGGATGTTAGGAATCATTAAAAAGGGGATAGAGAATAAGACTGAGAATATATTATTGCCCTTATATAAATCCATGGTACGCCCACATCTTGAATATGGTGTACAGATGTGGTCTCCTCACCTCAAAAAAGATATTCTAGCACTAGAAAAGGTTCAGAAAAGGGCAACAAAAATGATTAGGGGTTTGGAGAGGGTCCCATATGAGGAAAGATTAAAGAGGCTAGGCCTCTTCAGCTTGGAAAAGAGAAGACTAAGGGAGGATATGATAAAAGTATATAGAATCATGAGTGATGTGGAGAAAGTGGATAAGGAAAAGTTATTTACTTATTCCCATAATACAAGAACTAGGGGTCACCAAATGAAATTAATAGGTAGCAGGTTTAAAACAAATAAAAGGAAGTTCTTCTTCACACAGCGCATAGTCAACTTGTGGAACTCCTTACCTGAGGAGGTTGTGAAGGCTGGGACTATAACAATGTTTAAAAGGGAAACTGGATAAATTCATGGTGGCTAAGTCCATAAATGGCTATCAGCAAGAAAGGGTAAGGAATGGTGTCCCTAGCCTCTGTTCATCAGAAGATGGAATTGGATGGCAGGAGAGAGATTACTTGATCATTGCCTTCTAGCTTCACTCCCTCTGGGGCACCTAGCATTGGCCACTGTCAGCAGACAGATACTGGGCTTGATGGATCTTTGGTCTGACCCAGTACGGCCGTTCTTATGTTCTAAATGAAAATTAGCCCTTTATCTTTATCAATTAGCTTAAAGTCACATTCCACAGCCCACACTGGCTGGTGAGCATGCCCAGTGACAATAACCCACTCTGAACCTTGGAGAAAGAGCCCTCAGCAGATGACAGTATGGTAAGCCATTGGTCGGAGTAGTTCAACACACCACTGCACAGCGTTCGTACCTTCATTAATCAGACATACAGGTAGCCAGATTGTTGGCGGTGTTGGAAGAAACAGGAGCAAAAAACACTGAAATGGAATTATTTCCTGGCTTGTTCCTTCTGGTGCCCACTCCAGGAAGCATTTCCCTGTTACATTCTATGCTCTGGTATGGAAAGTTCCCATTTCCCTCCAAACCCATCCTCCTTCCTTTTCCTCCCTTCAAATTACTCTAACCCATCACATGCTGTGTTGCCATTGCAAAGGGCTACTCCCCCAACACTTGTTTCTGGATGGATGGCATTGCTTCTCCTTGTACAGCTTCCCAGAATAGCCATGGAATTGTTGATTTCTGATGCTTCATAAAATTATTGGTGGGGGCTCATGCCACCAAGTGGTCAGACAGGAGGTGTCAGGTCCTCCTCTTTCCTGGCACTCTCATGGACAGCTGCTGTGGTCCAGCTGTGGTCTTGTTTTATGTCCATCTCTTTCAAGGTATATAGAAAGAGTTCAGCAACAGGGTAGCCCTCTGGGTTGGGTGAGGGTCTCGAGATCTCTCCCGATGTTGAGGTCTCAGGGTCTTGACCCCTCAATCCTCAGGGCTTTTTCTCCCCTAGACTCCTCATAACAGGGGTCAGCTTCAGCCTTTGGCACCCCCTAGGGGCTGGTAGGGGAACCCAGGCCCACCCTCTCCACTGGGTTCCAATCTGGGGCCCTGCACCCCAAAGTGCTATACTGCTGCCTCACTGGCTCACTTCCCATCAGTCCCCTCTTTCCCAACAGGTAAAGACATTAAATAACTGTAAATCAAAGAACGGATTTTCAAGAGGTCTGAGACTCCCAAGTCTCTGCATTGCTATAGTCAAGGCCTCAGGCAGCAGGAGTGGCAGGGTGGGACCACCTGGGCCTAAAGCAGCTGCTTAACCCCTTCTTTACAGGTGCAGGGTTTGTATACCTTTTGTGACATCTCCAGTAACCTCCCATTGCCTGTTTTGTCAACCTAACGCTACCACCTGGTTGATTAATTTTCCTCTGAATAGAGTTGTTCAGGAGCAAAAAAAAAAAAAAAAGGCCCTGTCCACAAAACATTTACACTGAATGTGAAACTTGACAGGATGGAGAGGCCTTCATCACATTTACAGATGAGTTAAAAGAGCTACCTATGGAAACCCTGACTAAACCCAGTCCAGCTGTGTTACTGGAACATCCTCTCATATTGGATCTGTTGTTATGTTGACAACATTACAGATTTTTTTAAACAGGTAATATATAGACTCTTTCATCTTAAAGGACTGCAATGTATTTTAGAAGCTGCTGTTTATACATATGCCAGAGCAGAGCCACATGGACAACTGGAATGTGAAGCCCGAATGATAAATCCTCTGAATGACCAGCACTGTTAGCCTCTCCAGGGAATTGGAATGTTGACCACAGAATGTGCATATAAGCCTATTTCTCCCTTCTCTGTGACTCCCTGCTCCTATCTCAGGCTCTTGCACCCCTACCTGCCATAAGTCCCAGGACTCTCCTGTTTCCTTTGAGGTTTTCAGTGACCTCTGCACCAATCAGATGCTCTCTGGGGCTGAGTACCCATTCTTCTTCCTCCCTGATTTTCAAGGGGTATCAGGTTGCCACTCTCCAATCCTCTGTCGAGGAGAGGTGCCTGGTTTGCCTACTGCTTCTTACTCCCAACCTCAAGATCATTTTGAGGGGAGGTCAGTGGCCTACTCTCTCTTCTCATCTGGTAGCAGCATGACCAGGAAACACTGGCTTCCACTGAAGAATCTCAGTGTCCTTTTGTCATCCAAAGTCAGGTAAGTAGTTGATCAAACTGTCTCATCTGTGTTTGCACAGAACCCTGCACAACTGGGCCCTGATCCCTAGTGGTGTCTTTGGGATTTAAATCCTAAATAATGATAACCCCACTGGGTGACTATATATTTTGGATGTTGTTTGTCTGTAGTTACCCCCATCCAGATGTGCAGAACAGGTCTGAGGGGAAGCAGTGAATTATGACTAGAGTTGGTCAACATTTTCATCATCAAAATATTGTTTTCAACAAAAAGTGGCTTTTCAGCAAAAGAAAAACAAATTTTCCATAGCTGAAATTTTTCATTTTTTTTAAACCAAACCCTTAAAATTGTTACTGAAAACAGTAATTCTTATAAAGTCATAAGAATAAAGAAAAATTTAAAATTTCCCATGAAAAATTAACCTATCAACTCCAATTAACACCATGATCCATGAGTCACTGCACAACAAATCAAAGAGTCCCAGACAACGTGTCAGAACGAGTACAATTCCTCAACCTCGAGCCCTGGTCGACACTACAAACTTATGTCGATATAACTATGTTGCTCAGGGATGTGGAAAGTTCTGAACAACACAGTTATGACCCAATTCCTGGTGTGGACAGTGCTGTGTCAACTGGAGGGCTTCTCCATGGGCATAGCTACCGCCTCTTAGGGAGCCCCTACACTCTCGCACTGCTGTAGGTAGCCTCTTCAATAAGCGCTACAGTAACACAGCAGCACCAGTGCCGCTGTGCAACTGCAGTGCTGTAAGTGTAGACAAGCCCTGAGCTTCAGGTATGCACGTGAACTGGCCGAGACTGGGAACATTTCTCACTTGTCTTCCAATGTCTGATTCCTCCGCCCACGCTCCATTTCAAAATACAAACTGCAACTAGGGTGCAACTAGGGAGCAGCTGTCTGAGGAGTGACACAATGCATCACATTGTGTAAGCAGGGATTGCGGCGAAACCAACTGAGGCTAGAGCAGAGATTGCTGGGATAATATCTGAAGCAGCAGGAGGAAAAACAAGCTAGTGAAATGGCCCGAGAAAAGAATGCAAAATAAACATTGTGGGTTAACTGGGCAGGCAGGGAAGTATTTTTTATGTGAGGTTCCAGTATACAAAAAAAAAAATCTGCACCCAATGGGTCCTCCCTCAAAAACACAACAATTCAATACCCTTACATTCTCATTTACCAAGGGCCCTGACTAACAAGACCCCATATCTCAAAAAGGGGTCAGATACGCAGCTACTTCTCTTCCTTAAATCTCTCTTATGGCTCTTCTGCAAATGACAAGAAGCATGCATCTTTCCTTTAAAAAGAAAAAACAGAAATGAGCTTCTTGTCAACAAATATACCACAGCTTGCATTAATTGACTTTGCTTTCCACGAAGACACAAGAGTTCAAACAAGCTGTGACCTCCTGTGATAGCAAATAACTTGGCTCAGTCTAAAACTCAAGAATTAGAAATAAACAAACCAGGGTTCTAACTGGAAATTCAGTGTGACCCTTCCCAGCAGTTATAATCTCTGGAATGCTGCACTTTGTGTATAAAGACTCACATTTGAACTCTCAAAACAGCATGTTTTGACATTGCTCTGTAAAACATAAAGGACACTATAAGTGCTTATTTTGTGCTTTTTAAGTGCTTTTGGTTACACAGCTTATTGCAGGGGGAGTGCCTTTTCAATTGTTACACTCACCACATCCGAGTCTTCTGCAGCATTTCAGCGGCAGGTCCTTCAGTCGCTGACGGTCTTCGGTGGCATTTCGGTGACAGGTAATAAATCTTGCCGCCAAAGAAAGAAGTACCCGCTGCCAAAATGCCGCAGAAGACATGGATGTGCCAGGTGAGTGTAACAATTGAAAAGGCGCTCTCCCTGCCTGTCACCGCCGCCTAACGGGGTGGGGGGTGTCATAAACAGATAGCTAAGGGTTAATGTTCTTTTACCTGTAAAGGGGTAACACCAATAACCTGAAACACCTGACCAGAGGACCAATCAGGAAACAAGACTTTTTCAAATCTGGGTGGAGGGAAATTTGTGTGTGAGTTCTTTGTTCTTTGTCTTGTGTCTGTGCCCTTTCAGCTCTGAGAGTGATTTTTCTATCTCCTGCCTTTCTAATCTTCTGTTTCCAAGTTGTAAGTACAAAGATAGTAAGACAATAGGTTTATATTGTTTTCTTTTGTATTTACATGTGTGTAGTTGCTGGAGTGTTTTGAACTGTATTCTTTTTGGATAAGGCTGTTTATTCACTTTTTTTTTTCTTAAGCAATTGACCCTGTATATTTTCACCTTATATAGAGACTATTTTTAATGTATTTTTCTTTCTTTTTATAAAGCTTTCTTTTTAAGACCTGTTGGAGTTTTTCTTTAGTGGGGACTCCAGGGAACTGAGTCTGCAACTCACCAGGGAATTGGTGGGAGGAAGAAGTCAGGGGGAAAATCTCTTTGTGTTAGATTTACTAAGCCTGACTTTGCATACCCTCTAGGTAAGGGGGAAGAGAGATTAGCTCTCTCGGTACTTGTGTTTCCAGGACTGGAAGCAGGGAATCTCCTAGGGTCGTCCAGGGAGGGGAGCCTAGGAGGAAGTAACCAGGAAACAAGGGGAGGGGGTTATTTCCCTTTGTTGTAGGACTCAAGGCATCTGAGTCTGGGGGTCCCCCAGGGAAGGTTTCGGGGAGACCACAGTGAGCTAGGCACTGTATAATTCCTGGCTGGTGGCAGCTTTCCCAGGTCCAAGCTGGTAACTAAGCTTGGAGGTTTTCATGCTAACACCCATATCTTGGACGCTAAGGTCCAGATCTGGGAAAAAATGTTATGACAGGGGGAAAGGCTGCTGTGCACGAAACAAAATATAGGGACAAAAGGCGTCCCAACCGTACTTCAGTCGGGACATGGGACAAACTGCTCAATATCGGGACATCTGGTCACTCTATCTTTGTACTGAAGTTTTAAATATGTAGGAGTCTTGCTGCCAACATCAGAGGCAACTGTGAGGCAACTGCCATTTTGTGTGTTAGTTCAGCTGTAGAATGGTATGGGGTGTCACACTGTGCTTTCTCGTAGAGAGTTTATAATTGTACTTACTTGGTTAAACTGAAATAAAAGTAATCTTGGCTGAAAAATGCATGTCTCTGCTCTTTGTGTACAAGAAAACAGAACCATGCTACATGTTCTTACATGAAATCTGATATTATCAGCCTTATGGGCATAATGCACCACTCTGAAACACATATGCTATTTTAAATAAAATGAGTGACATCAAAAGTTGGCAATAACGACATGCTAAAATTACATGCTCTGAAAGTGTTTACATTCAACATTTGAGTGAGTAAAACTCTATTGATCAAATGTTTACACAAAGCAAACACAAAATGTGTGGGAGTGTGGCATGACCAAAGGAAATTCATTACAAAATTGGAAATTCACAACATTTTTAGCATTATTCTCCAACCCTGTTTGCAAAGCAGCAAGCAAATTCTAGACTGCGCCGTCTCACCAGGTTTCAGAGCTCAGGCCCAAGCCTGAGTGTGAATATCTACACTACTATTTCTAGTCCTGTAGCATGAGCCCAGTGGACCCAGCCTCTGAGACTCCCTGTTACAGGTATTTAGGGGTTTTTTTGGTTTTTATTTTTGTAGCGTAGTGTAAAGCGGCAGACTCACCCCTGCAGCGCCCCCTGCTGGTGTCTTCGGGAATTAGCTCGGTTTCCAGCCCGGAGCACCTTCTGCAGGCCGGTGATCTGCCTGTCTTCTGGCCCAGTGTCCCTCCCTGGACCCGATGCCCTTTTACATCGAGTGCTGCCCCCAAGCAGTCACCCCTTTCTCTGAGGGTTTCCCCTTCCCAGGGGACCCCCACCCTCTATCCCCACTTTGCCTCAGTAGATGGCTACTGCCCAGTCTCCATCTAGCTCCCATTCACTGGGGCAGACTGCAGTATCAGCCACTCATCATAGGCAACGGGGTTTGGACTGGCTGCCTTTACCCACCCTCCGGTTGCCCCTCTGCAAGCCCAATACCTAGGAGATCTAGAACTAGGCCCTACAGCCTAGGGAGTTGCTGGCCTAGGGCTTCCCCACTTCTAAGGCCTTTCCCCAGCCCTGCCTTCCTCTAGGTCCCCTGGGTGAGTTCCCAAGCAGCCAGGCCCATCACCCTCTCCAGTCAGAGAAAGACTGTTGTCTTCTGGCTTCCCTGGCCCTCCTATAAGGCCCTTTTGCTGCATTTGGGGCATGGCCCCAGCTGCAGCCACTTCCCCAATCAAAGCAGCCTAAAGGCTGCTTTCCCCAGCCACAGCCCCCTCTCAGGGCTATTTTTAACCCCTTCTGGGCAGGAGCAGGGGTCCACCCTGCTACATGTAGCTCTACCCACAGATTCGTAACTAATTCCACATCCTACTAGCAAAATATTGGTTTTTAAATCTTTCAACTTTTAAATAGATTTCATTCATAGATCGATACTATAGGGCTTGACCTTGCAAACCTTTAATCATGAGAGGGTTCCCAATGATTTCAGTGTGACTGCATGTGTGAATTCACACAAATAAAGGTTTGCAGGATTGGCCCCAGAGCAACAAGCCACACCAGCCTGTGTATCCTCCAGCTTCCATCTCCAACCCACCCAACTGAAAATAATAATAGAGCCTTGCAGACATTAATGAATTAACCCTTACAACAGCCTGCTTCCTTTTTCTTCCCAGATTTCAAATCCCTCTCTATGTCTCATAAGCCTGTGTCCTCTGACTTTACTTTGTTGAGGCCCTTATCAGTACAGAACAAAACAGCTCTGCCTTAATTAATTATTGGTCAGATTATGCAGATAGGATTTCACAGATCCTTCACTTGTACCATGACCTGCTCCAGCCACTAACACTGATTCTAGAAGCTTCTTCCTTTTAACCAGACTTGCTTAAAATGGAAGTCATGCTGATACAAGTTTGGTGTCGATAATCTGCCTTACTGGTATCAGACTTCTCTCTTAGCTAGCGAATTGCCAGTTTCAATGTCAACTCTATTGCAGGTTGCAATAGGACAGATAATTTCTGCATACACTGTATTTCTTTTCCATGTTTTCCATCTCTTCATTTTATATAAACCTAGTGTATATTTTCATTTACAGCATAATTCCAGTTATCCAAATGCTTTTATCGGAAAATCTTAGTTATCTGAACCACAGGACTATAGGGGAGACATACTAAGTTAATTAATCAGCACTTCTGTTCTGAATGCCTATTATCTGAAATTTTTGGATGTACTGCATGCCATTCAGCTAAACAGGAGTGTATAGTAAATGTGGTAGCTAAGCATCTCCTTGTCTTATTTCCTTCACATAAAGTTACCATGTTCTTCTAGAAACACTTTTTCTTTTTAAATAGTTCTCTTCCAGTCAGGTTCAATGGCTTCCACATTAAAAATGAGAAAAATATTGAAAATCAGCTTTAAAATATTCGGTAATAAATTACTCCTTTATTATACAGAACCATTAGGGTGTCTCCAAGGTATTGCAAATAAAATAATTTATGGTAAATGAGATTATTATTGCTGGGAAAAGGACCACTTAATGCCAGTTTTTATGGGCAAAACCAAACCAGAGCAAGTCAATGGGGGAGCTCAGAAATATAGAAAGCAAATACTTAAAAGCTTCAATGACACAAGGTGGTAAATGGAAAATATACGCTGAGACTGCAGAGTTCAATATTTTGTAGAGATTGGGAATTTAGTCTATTTGTTCTTATCTCAGGGAGATAGCATGTCCAGAACATGAAGATAATAGGCCTGATTCATGAGTGTTACTCCAGATTTATGCTATGCTACTGACAGGAGTTATGCCAGTGTGAAAGTGGAATAACATAGTGCTGAGTCAGGCACACGTAGGGTGTAACTGAAACAAACATGTTCAGTGCTAGGAGGATTTGAATTCCTACCTGGAAACTCAGTCAATGGGTCATCTCTGGTGTAACTACACTGCACTACATAGTTGCACGAGGGGAAAATTTGGCCCAATGTGCTGATGTATCAATAATATATCACTGCCTTATTTTGCAAAAAATTGTATTACTGAAAAATGAGATGCCAAGACCAGCTATACTGCTGCATTAACCACAAACTGTTAAAACAATTAAAAGAGTAATTCAGGAAATACAAAATACAAGGGCATAAGACATATGGGAGCTTATTTATTATCATTTGTGTTTTCAAAGTAAAGCTGTCACTCTCATTTAATTTCCATATTTCTAGTCCTTCATTTACTTCCTGTTGCCAAATGACATCACAACAGTTCCTTAGTCAAGAAGAATGGCGATGGAAGCATCTTAAAATCAGACATGCCCCTTCATCAATCTGAATAGCAAGGGCCAAATCCTATAAGGTGAACAGTACCCTCAGCTCCAGATTTGGCCTTCAGAGCCTGAATGCAGTGCCCAAACCATATGGATCTGGTTCTTCTGGATGGCTGATGTCCAAATTCTAGACTTTTACTAAATTAATCTGGATCCTAAATCACAGGTTCAGATAATCATCAGATTATCAAGTGTGAAAATCTGTCAGCTAAGTAATGGTCTGATTGATCTCAACAGGAACTGTATCTGTAAATCATTTTGAAAATCTAATTTAGATGCCTAAATACAGTTTTCAGTACTTAACTTGAGGCACTCACATTTAAAGTTTTTGAGATAAGACCCACGTTCTCACAAGTTATTGAGGTGTCCAACACCCATTGAAATCAGTTTAGGCAGCTAAATTCTTTGAGATTCGGGGTCTAAATGACCTGTCCAAGGTCACACATGTCAGGGTCAGAGCCAGAATTAGTGCTCACTTCCGATCCTTGAATTTGTGCATGTGTTAAGGCATGCCATTCCTATGGTTTTAAGACAGACACTCTTCTTTTTCTATGGTTCGATGCCCTGACTGGTACTGAGACAAAACTGGATATGGTTTTTTCCAGTATCACAGAACGGGATGCCATTTTGCTGCCCTCACTGGCATGACCTCGCATGGACCAGGCATGGAAGGTCATGCAGACAGGGCAGCACACTCTTCAAAATAGCATCCTCTGTGTGGCATGACCATGCACATGCTGTATGCATGACATAATGCTAGTGGGGTTGGGTCCAAGCCATTCCAGGAAGCACCAGAATGTCCAGTATTCTGGGGATGCTGGAAGGCTATGTATGTGTGTGTGTGTGTGTGTGTAAGAGAGAGAGAGAGCAAGAGAGAGTGCACATGCACGAGAGAAAAATAACCATATTCTTTTTCTTAAACATTTTCATTTACATTTGTACATCGATGATCAGACTAGCCTGGAATCACTAGCACGTAACATGCTATAAATGATTAAATGAACAAGCAGTAAGTTATTGATAAATTAAAAAGAAACAGATTTATTCTGAAGACTTCTCACTTGGCTTCCCTGCTGATGTGTTTTCAGGTAAAGAGCTCTGCTAAGAGCACTGGGAACACCCATCCTATTAATAAACAATGAGGAATTGCTGTCTGTTGTTGATTATACAGTGAAGAAGCAAATCAAGACAGCAGCTAAAGAGAAAACATTCCACTTAACAGAGAAACAAGAAGCAAAACATGATTGGACAGGCTGAATAAACTATGAATAAATTGCCATTCTGGTCCAGGTGAACAAACTAAAGGGCCCAATCCTGCTGATAATAGAATCAGTGTGAGTTTTGCAATTGACTTCAAAAATAGCAGGTGTTGAGGGTGCAAGCTAGATTCAGTATGTAATCTGAACTCATGTACATCTGTGCTAGCTCAGTAATTTTGCCTAAACTTTCCTGATCAGCAAAAGTGTTATTGCACTGTGTGTCCAAAGTCTGAATCATGCAGTAATTCATAAAAACATAAAGGAGGAAGATTGGGCACTACTTAAGCAGAAAAGTATTTTAATTGTAAGCACCCTGAGAGCTACGATTTTAGTTGAGAGCGTATGGGAATTGAGCTGCACGACTCTAACATTAATTCATGGGAAATCCCTATGCATCACATTGATGATGCACCCCAGCAAGAACAGGTTTATATGTATGAATAAGATACCAGGGGAAGAGAGAAAAAAAAGAGAGAGAATTCCCTGGGATTATAAACTCTGACCTAATCTCTCAATTTACTTCTCAGGTTTTTCTACAGCCTGTACAGTATGATTGTCCATGATCTTTGACCTGCATGTTAATAAGCACCATTCACAGCACAGCAGAACAATATGCACAGTGTATGCCGAACTAGGAAGTGAGGCAGAAATATTTCCATTATATCCCCTTTATAGTGCATGTTGGAGTCATCTTTACCCTTTCCCCCGCACCCCTCAACCTTATGAGCTTTTAGGTTCAACTCCCCTGCCTCCTATGAATGCTCACTGGAATGCTTGGGCAAAGCAAACCCCTGAGTAGTCTTTGTTTGGCCCTCAGATCTGTTATAACATAAAGCATTTCGGTGGTTTGCTTGGTAACAGAGTGCCACTGGAAGCAAAGAACACCCCAGGGTCAGTTTTTTCGGCAGCAACAAGTGGGTTCACTGAGTGTTGTAAAGCCCCCAGACAAGATTGTGAATTCACTGAAAGGGGCTTTAAAGAAAGATTTTGGGGGATAATATATTTACCCAGCATCAATGTTTATTCTTTCTTCCACATCAGTTATCTTCTCTTCATCATGACTGTTATATTGAAAATCTATTCCGTGCTTTCTGGGAGTCAAGTAACCACTGGGACGATAAGAACAAACAAAAACATTTTTAGCAAATTTGCCAATGAGCCAGAATTTTCAGCAATTTTTTTCAGTTCACAGTTTTGAGTGAATTCACACTCTGTCAGGACTGGAATGTGGGCAGTTTTACCTAATGGTTAGAGCTACACAGGATCTGGGAGCCAGCACCATAAATAAAGCTGGAGTCAGGAACCAGGAATCAAGCCAAGGGTCAGGGTCAGAACCAGGAGTCAATAACCGGAGCCAGGGGTGAAAGCCAAGGCTACGGCAAGGGGGCAGGGCTGGGAACAAGAGCAAGGTTAGGTACAAGGCAGGCACAGGAGCAATCACAGCTGCATTGAGCAGCCAGTGCCATGCTGCTGCTGAGCTTAAATGAAGACCTCCTGGCTCCTTTTAGCCAATGGGGGCCTGCCGATCAGGCAATTCTGCTGCAGCCCCGCTGGGTTTATCAACCTGCCTGAAAGCTGAACTGACTAACCCCAGGTTCAGCTGAGGGAACTCAAGCCCATGGTTCCTGACACCTCTTGTGTTCTCCATCTGCAAAGATTTGCGCAATCAACTTTTATTAGTACAAATTTGTGCAGAAGTGTGTAAATTTTAAGCTTTTACTCTGGAATGCTCAAAGTAAGCAAATTGCTTTCTTGTGAGCACTCGTGGTAGAAATCTGATTCTAAGAGCTATGCTCATCCAATCAAAGAACAGAAACAATATCATGTGACTTACTAACCACGACAACTAGCAGCCGTTTGAATTTAACCTACAAGCTAGAGAGAGTTCAAAACCTTGTGATTGGTTTTTAACAATTTTTAATTCAGTGATGACTAAATTTGAGGAAACCACAATCTTGTTATGGACAATCCCCAAACAAAAGAGAGGCAAAAATACATGCTGAATAGAATTAATTTACTTTAAACTCTGATTAGAGACTCTAAACAGGAATGTAGTAGGAACTGGTCTCAGTGTAGCAGAAGAGTGGAAAAATTAGTTGGAGGCTCTCTTTCATTTTTATTTATTTAACAGACATAAGCCAATAACAAACAGTCTTGTCTTTTCCTGAAGAAATTTTAACAAGATATTAATTAAAGAGAGAGAGATAGAGACTAGCAGAAAATGGACAGTTTAAGCAGATATATGCCAGAGATCTAAAACAATAGTGATATAGGCCTTTAAAATGTAAAAATATTTCATCACGTCAAATTGGGCCAAATTGCTCTAGTGCAAATCAGGGCTTACTCTGTCTGTACTAAGGATTTCCATCTCTGCAGCTTCATCATGGGTTGGCTTTGATAGCAGGAATTGGGGAAGAAACTGCATTGTAAACAAGGCCCATGCAGCCTACTTAATATCTGAACTTGGTCCATGACTCAATTAACTTTGCAGCAGCATAAAATAGACTTTATGTAAACTATTTAGACCATTTTTTAATCTACAGAGGGAGAAGAATTTCTGAACAATAAGGAAAACCAGTCACTACTGCTCACCATGTAACAGCCAGAGCACAATCTCCCAGGCTGCTAAGTACTGCCTGCAAAGTGTGAGGCACTTTTAACTCAGCAGAAGTCAATGAGGCACTCAGGGGTAGATCCGCAAAGGGGACTTAAACTCAGCATGACAATGCCTAACTTTTGTTCCCCTGCTGTCTGGGAGGCACCAGTCTCAACTTGGGATTCTCAGCCATGAACCCTCTGCTGAAGTTAGGTGCTTAAGCAAGATCAGCCCTTTCTTGCAAAAAAAATAACAGTGATGTGGTTTCTCCTTGCATAACCCAGAGGTTAGGGTACTCCCCTGGATGTGGCAGAGTCAAGTTCAAGTCCCTGCTCCAATTAATATGTAAGTATATCACCGTCTCCTGAAGAAGCTGTTCCACTTTTTATGAAAGGCCCTTAGCTCAGTGGCCAGGGCACTAAGCTGGGAGGCCAGAGAGCTAGTTTCAGTTGAATGCACCTCACTGGTAGACTGGGGATTTGAACCTAGTTCTCCCACAGCCTGGAAGGGTGTGCTAACTACTGGGCTACAGGACATAAGGGAATCACTTTGATGCATTTTGTGCAAGGCCCAATCCAGTAGGTATGCACTAAGGTGGCCTCTAAGCATGCCTAACGGATTGGGCTCCACGGGCTAGATAGGTGGGGGAATACCTAGTTTGTGAATTCCACACGGGCTTAGTGTGAGCTAGGCACTGGGCATCAGGAGTCAGGACTTGGGTGGCTGTGTACATGCTCAGCTGGCAGAAATGTAGGCACCTACATGGTTATGTGGCAGCTGAGTGGGAGATTGGTAGGGTGACCAGGTGTCCAGTTTTCAACCAGAACACCTGGTCGAAAAGGGACCCTGGTGGCTCCATCAGCACTGCTGACCAGGCCATTAAACATCCAATCGGCAGTGCTGCAGGGCTAAGGCAGGTTAGTGCCTACCTGTCCTGGTACCACTCTGCATCCCTAAAGTGACCAGCAGGTCTGGCTCTTAGGCGGGGGGGAAGGGGCACATGGGGCTCAGCGCACTGCCCCCGCCCCGAGCACCTGCTCCATACTTGGGAACTGGCCAATTGGAGCTGAGGCGGGAAGTGGTGCCTGTGGGCGAGAGCAGTGCCTGGAGCCTCCTGCCCGCCACTGCCTAGAACCCGCACCTACTGGCTGCTTCCGGGGCACAGCACAGTCAGGAGCCTGCCTTAGCCCTGCTGCGCCACTGCCCGGGAGCTACCTGGCTAAGCCTGTGCCCCGAGCCCCAACTTCCTGCCACAGCCCTAATCCCCACCTACAGCCTGAACCCCTCATCCCCAGCCCCACTCTACAGCCCTCATCCCCTCCTGCACCCCAACAACTTGCCTCAATCAGCACCCCCCCCACTCTTAAACCCTCGGCCCCACCCCCCAGCCCAAAGCCTGCTCCTGTACCCCAGACCCCTGGCCTCACCCCAGAGCCAGCACCCCGAGATGGAGCCTGCACCCCAACTCTCTGACCCAGCCCAGAGTCCCCTCCCACACCTAGTACCCCTGTCTGGCCCCATTCCAGAGCCCACTCCCCCCAGTTAGAGTCCTCACCCCTCCTGCATCCCCAATGACTTGCATCAATCAGCAGCCCCCCCCCACACCCTTAATCCCTCAGCCCCACTCCCAGGCCTGGAGCCCTCCTGTACCCCAAACCCCTGGCCCCAGCCCAGAGGCCCCCCCAGTTAGGGGAGAGCGAGCCACTGAGAGAGAGGAAATGTAGTGGGAGGGGGACAGGGCCTTGGGGAAGGGGCAGGGGTAGGACCTCAGGGCTAGGGTGTTCAGTTTTATGCCATTAGGAAGTTGGCAACTCTAGGGATTGGAGGAAGTACCTTTTGGATTGAAGTGCCTAAATCCCTTTGTAAATCTAGCCCTTGTTGTTTTGCAGGACTAGGCCACTGGAGAAGACCACTCCCATCTACTGAACTCAAATTCACACCCTTTCCTAGAGGCCAGCTGCACTATCACTGCTTTGTTATTTTGCTGTCTCTCTCAGAACTATACTTTTATTACAGGTTGGCAGTTCTTAGGTAACTGCTTTACATTTGAGAATGCATAACTATAAAGAGAGGCTAGAAATAGGAGATTTAGCAATGCCATTTTCTTTATATTTTCCAACTAAAATGCATAATGGTACTTTTATAAGGAGGCTGGTGCTGTAAGAGGAGCTGGGCCCAGCCAGATGTGACTGATCAGCTCTCTCCCAGACTGATCAGCTATGAATCCGGTGATTTTAAAAGCCAGCAAGTGGCTCCATTTCGGTTAAGAGCTGCCAAGAAGTCCAGGAGTAAAGGGGGAGTTGCAGGGAGAAGACCTACAGGAAGTGGTTTGACTCCAGTGGTAGAAGAACTTCCAGGCAAACAACTTCTAGGGGGATTGTAAAAGCACTGCCAGGAAGCAGGAAGCCCCTGGGGGAGGGATAAAAAAGCAGTTTGTGGATGATTCGAAGGCAGATAGCCTGTAGATAAGAAGCCTGTAGGAACAGATAGCCCTTGCAGAAGATGCAGCATTAGGGAGAAGAAATGATTGATGTGGAATTTGTGTTCCCAGTTTTTATGAACAAGAAATACAGCTGAATCTCTGAGCAAAAGGGTCTGAACCAGATTCTGGACGGGTATCAGTCTTCCTGGGCTGGGGAGACAGGCCAGCAGCCTACAGGGAGTGATGAATAGTGAAGAACAAATAAGGGCAAGCGACAGGAATATAGGTGTAGGTAGCTACTGGGTAGCCAATACATCTCAAATCTAATATGTATCTGAAACGCCTTTCCCTCCCCTAATTTTATTCTCAGCTGATCTTAAACAGAGACTTCTAAGAGTGCCAACTATTTAGACTTGGGTATGTAAAAAGAAAGCCAACTGATAAGAATAACCTAATACGTACAAAAGATTAAGTAGAGTACTCCCAAACAGTGAGCTGCTAATAATCTGTAGGTTACCTGGTGATAATATAAAAAGTGAAGACCAAAGTACATTAAATCCTTGACAGATTCAAAGAAGCAAGATACAAATTTAGCTAAGAAACTCCCCCCACACACACACCTCAATCACTGACACAGGTTTTACTATCACCTTATTTTAGGTTACTGTTTGCTCTGTTCTCCCATTAAATTATTGGTGAAGTTGGTAATGACTATAAAGTTGCCCAATACTTTCCATTATATACACCCCTGTTTTCTATCACGAAACTTCAGCCATTCAAGATGAATTTTTAAGTTTCAGCAAAAATGGTTCATCCCTTTCAGAGAAAGAGCTTAGAGCAGGGATCGGCAACCTTTCAGAAGTGTTGTGCCAAATCTTCATTTATTCACTCTAATTTAAGGTTTCACGTGCCAGTAATACATGTTAACATTTTTAGAAGGTCTCTTTCTATAAATCTATAATATATAACTAAACTACTGTTGTATGTAAAGTAAATAAGGCTTTTAAAATGTTTAAGAAGCTTCATTTAAAATTAAATTAAAATGCAGAGCCCCCCAGACCGGTGGCCAGGATCCAGGCAGTGTGAGTGCCACTGAAAATCAGCTCGTGTACTGCCTTTGGCACCTGTGCCATTGGTTGCCTACTCCTGGCTTAAAGCAAAATAGGAAGGTTATCCAATGCTAGATGTTTCCAAAGTTCTCTTAGAAGAGTACTAAGAACTTCATGCTTTGGCCGAAGATCTTGAAATATGGCACTGGCTCAGTCCTCGGGATATGAGATCTTTTGCTGTCTGCATGAAAACCCGCTCAGATCTGGCCACATTACAGGCCTCTATAGGGTATGTCTTCAGAGCAACTAGACACTTGTGGTAGGTCTATGCCAGTCAACTCTGCCTTAGCATGACTATTGCAGGGCATGAAGGATGATACAATGTACCTCATATACATCATACACTAAGGTTCCAGATAATGCATTCTGCTTCGCTTTTACACAAGAGCTGGTTAGAAAAAAAATATTTGTCACAAAAAATATTATTCTATCTCTTCCTTAAACCAAGCAGCCTTAGGGAAGAGAGACTGCCTACCACTGAGTACATCAGATACTAAGAGGTTTCCATGTATGTATATCACAGCACTGGCCATTGAGGAGCAGTATTTCCTGGAGCAATGTAATTCAGATATACCATAGCTAGGCAGGTGGCAAGCTGAGGTGGTCAGTTATGCTAAATATCATGCTCTTTTACCTGATCCCAACAAGTGCCGACTTCTTCCTAGCCTCAGTAGGAGCTGGGAGCATGCAGCACATTGTTGTAAGTGGTCAGCACCTCTCAGAATTGGGATCATTGCTGGAGCACCTGATCAACGACCCTGTTGGTAGTTCAGAATTTCTTGTTGGCACCAATCTCTTTCCAGCTTTAACTACGCTGTTCATCCTTTCCACTTTTAGTACCTTTAACTGTATTTTCTATTGATTAAGAGAAAAGCAGTGATTGTGGCAAAGTGACTCATCAGCTGGTATGTGGCCCTGTGGCTAGAAGCAGCATATTTTCTCTACTTGCCGCCCAGGTCTGCTGGTGGTCTCCTTCTTCTCCCTTGTTACTCAGCCTTTGGTCTTTCCCCTTTTTGGAGTTAACCAGGGTGAAAATCCAAACAGTCCCAGGACCTCACTATAGGCCCATGGCCCAGGTCCAGGCCCAATAGTCTCTGGTCCTTTGGGTTTGGGATCTTCCTGCTAATCTTAGTGGTGAGGCTGTAGGAGAGCCCAGTCCCTGGGTCACAGCCCAAGGAGCCTCATAGCAAGTGGTTAAGGCCTGTCTGGTTACACTGTTTGTTTCTTCCTGGGCAACTTTCTATGTTAGCCCACCTTCTTCCCAGGGGGCTCGTATTCTCAGCAGGGAAGGGGGACAAGTGGGAGGAGTCTGTCTCAGGGTCTAGCCTCTAGTCCCTGTTTTCTAGACAACAAAGGAAAAGAAACTAAATTAACAGAAATAAAGAGCAGCACTAGCTTCTCTGTCCTTCCACGATCCTCCAGCCACCTGTCCTACCGCTCTGTGCCCACAGGCAACTGAAGGTAGCTTGGCGCTCTGCTGTGCTCCTCTCCAGGTGCGAAGGATGAGATGTCTCTCTGTATCCCCAGGCTGGGCCTTCTGAATTGCACTTCTCTCTTTTTATACGCCTCTAAGACTGGCATACTTGGCAGGTGCAGTGGCCAGTTCCTCCTCGAGCCCAAGGATGCTCTTTAACCCCTTCTTGCCTGATGTGGGGTTTGTACACCCTGTCACAATGATCATTTTTGTTTGTTGCCAGTAGTGCTCTTGATACACTAGGCAAGTAAAAATGTACAATAAATGTACAACAGTCTCTCCCGAAACAGGTTTAAAACCCAATCTGGACAGACAAGAGTAAAGTGTTCAGATGGCAATTGGCCAGTCCTATGTTGCCAGGTGGGGCTCATGCTGGCCAATGCCTCAGCACCCCATCTTGGACTCCTTAGCTTACATGGATTTCACATGTCCAATACTAATACCCCGTCCCAGTGTCTTGTTTATTAACAAAGTTCAAAAGGAAGACAAGGCTTCCAGCTAATACTTTTCCTTCAGCCAGCTTGTTCACTACATTGCAGCCTCTCAAGCTGGTATTGGCTCCTGTGTTGGTGACCTGTCCCTTGAGAATCTCATCCCTTCTGAGATTCTTACCAAGCACAAAAAAGTCTTCGGCCCACTTTCCAACTGGGCCCAGTCCCTCCTTCCTGAGGGTGTCTCTTCTGTCCTCAAGTTTCAGAGGCTCCTTCTCTGGGTTCAGCCTGCAGCCTTTCCCAAGCTCTGAGTCTCTCCCTTCAATCCCTTCTGGGCTCTTTGAGTCTCTCCCTGCCCTCTACTGAGCAGCAACTCTGAGCTTTTCCTGAAATCTTCCTTCTCCATCTGGCTCTCCGCAGGCCTTTCTTAGCTACCTCCCCAGAGGCCTGATTTGGTCACATGACCTATTGTCACAAGACATTACTCATTTTCCTCACTACACCTGGGGAGATAAATTAAGTGTGTCACAGGTGGGGCTGGGATCCATTGCCCCTTAAAGAGGCCAGCAACCTAGTGACATCCTGATGTTCTCAGGTTGCTCTAACACAGCACAGAGTAGAAGATATGCACAGAACAGAACATGATTAGGGAAAGCTTTATGTTGGTTTGAACTTCACCCTCTGTCTTCTGATCTATGCATTTTGCCCTGATCCTGTGTGAATTAGGTCAATGGCAAAATTACCACTGACTTCAGTGATGCAGGATCTGGTCCTTTGAGAATAACTGAGAATCTGGTACAATTAACATTTTCATCTGTGTTCAAACAATGGGATTCCAGCTGTACACCACTGGGAGCTGTTGCATGAATGGCATCATCAGAAAAAGGCCTAGCCAGCCAATCAGCATGCAGCATGGCACTGGATAATCAGTGACTCCTTATCCTTACCATATTCTAATCTTTATTAAATCTAAAGAAAAACAGAATATATAAAGGAAAGTCATTTCATTATATATCACAGTAGTGTTTGCTTAGAGTCCCTGAAATTTGTCTTTCCCAGGAGGCCTTTGTACAAATATAGATTTCTCCTGTCGTCTAGTACACACTTAAATATGACTTTAATTTGCTGAGAAAGTTAGCTTTGCTTTGTCTTAGTATTTTAAAACAAGTTATTAAACTCAATAAATCTGTCTGTAAGGAAAGAAAATAGTTTTCCAGCACTGATGCTATAATAATTTTTGGAATCAGCCCAGATGAAAAACAGGCTTTGGACAAAGTTTCATGTATCCCAGAGTAGCAGTAGTATACTTTCCATTGTGGTGACTGCCCCCAAATTAAACCTGTTTAATAGTATGTTACAAGGACGTGATCCTGCAGAAAATACCACTGCCTTTTTGGCTGTACAAATCCCAGGAAAATTGGTGGCAGGCCAAATATTAAAGAGAGAGTGGCTCAGTGAAACGAGGCGGTATTGGCAAGCTCATTAGAACGGCCATACTGGGTCAGACCAGTGGTCCGTCTAGCCCAGTATCCTGTCTTCCAACACTGGCCAATACCAGGTGCTTCAGAGGGAATGAACAGAAAGGCAATCCATCCTGTCATCCACTCCCAGCTTCTGGCAAACAAAGGCTAGGGATACTCAGAGCATGGTGTTGTATCCCTGCCCATCCTGGCTAATAGCCAGTGATGGACCTAACCTCCAGTTGTTGTTTTTTTAACCCTGTTATTTTGGCCTTCACAATATGCCCTGGCAAGGAGTTTCACAGGTGGACTGTACATTGTGTGAAGTACTTCCTTTTGTTTGTTTTAAACCTGCTGACTATTAATTTCATTGGGTGACCCATGGTTTGTGTGTTATGTGGAGGAATAAATAAGATTTCTTTATTCACTTTCTATAAGAAAGAAAGATTTTATAGACATCTATCATATCCCCCCTTATTTATCATTTTTCCAAACCTGAAAAGTCCTAGCCTTTTTCATCTCTCCTCGTATGGAAGCTGTTCCATACCCCTAATAATTTTTTTGCCCTTCTCTGTACCTTTTCCAATTGCAATATATTTGTACCTTATCCAATTGCAATAGATCTTTTCTGAGATGGGGCAACCATGTCTGCACACAGCATTCAAGGTGTAGGCATACCATGTATTTATATAGAGGCATTATTACATTTTCTGTCTTATTAGCTATCCCTTTCCTAATAAAAAGTTAGACACTGTAAGTTTTGTTTTTGTGTTTTTTTGACTTCCACTGCACATTGAGCAGATGTTTTCAGCGAACTATCCATGATGACTCCAAGATCTCTTTCTTGAGTGGTAACAGCTAATTTAACCACCATCATTTTGCATCTATAGTTGGGATTAGGGTGGGTATGGATCAGTGTTCATGTCACACTCCCTATCAATACCCGGCCCAAGACGAGGAAGCTAATAATCTAATCAGCAGACCAAATTTGGTGATGAATCCTTGTCACATGCCACATGTGGCACATTGCACATACACTAAAAAATTTGGATTATGTTTTCCAATGTGCATTACTTTGCATTTATCAACATTAAATTTCATCTGCCATTTTGTTGCTCAATCACCCAATTTTGTGAGATCACTTTGTAACTCTTTGCAGCCTGCTTTGAGCATAACTATCTTGAGTAATTTTGTATTGTCTGCAAATTTTGCCATCTCACTGTTTACCACTTTTTCCAAATCATTTATGAATCTATTGAACAGCACTGATCCCAGTACAGACCGCTGAGGGACACCACTACTTACCTCTCTCCATTCTGAAAACTGACCCTTTATTCCTACTCTTTGTTTCCTGTATTTTAACCAGTTACTGGTCCATGAAAGGACCTTTCTTTCCCCCCTCTCTTATCCTATGACTGCTTACTTTGCTTAAGAGCCTTTGGTGAGGAACCTTGTCAAAGGCTTTCTGAAAGTCTATGTCCACTGGATCACACTTGTCCAAATGTTTGACCCCCTTAAAGTATGTTTGAGTCTTTTGACAATTGATCTTCAAATTCTTTTTTGGCCTGCCTAATTATACTTTTACACTTGACTTACTACAGTTTATGCTTCTTTCTATTTTCCTCAATTTATAAAGTGCGCCTTTTTGCCTCTACCTGCTTCTTCTACTTTGTTGTTTAACCACTGTGGTACTTCTCTGGTCCTCTTACTATGTTTTTAAATTTGGGATATACATTTAATTTGAGCTTCCATTATGGTGTTTTAAAAAAAGCTTCCATGCAGCTTGCAAGCATTTCACTTTTTGCTCCTATGATTGTTGCTGCTAGTGGAGAGGTGTGCTTCTGCAGTTCACTGTCTATGCTGCAAGGAAAGGATTGTAACCTTCGCAACTGCAAGGCTTCTCTTCAGGGTCCTTGGGTGACAGCTCTGCCTGGAGACACCTGCTGGAGAACAACTGGAATGCCTGAACAAACATGCTCTGGTTTCCGTGGAGGTAGAAATACTCCCTATGGAAGAAAACAATTTCTAAGCAGCATATAATTCTCAGAAGCTTATAAAGCCTGCTGCAGCTGTATAGGGGCTAGACAGAGTCCTTTGTTTGGAGGAGTTGACCTCCCTAGTTTGCAGTTGTTCTGCCACCCATGCCCTGAGAAGTCAAATCTAAGATTCAAGATTGTGGTGGAAGTGCTGGTAATGGTAACCCCATTAAGAAGACAAAGCGTATACAAGAAATTAGGAATCAGTTGGAGCTTGAGAAATATTATTTGAAATTATCTGAATTTTTAGCACATGTTCCTTTAAAAGCTAGATTTGAAAGCTTCTCATTTACACTAAGGCTCCTTTCTCTTTACCTTCTACCATCCTATGAAATATGAGTTAATTTGCAGAGTACAGGAGAAAAATGCAAAAAAACCTCTCAAACAATTGGTTGGCTGCTGATTAACAGCTCTGTTGTGCCTTGCTGGGTGAATGGCACTAGAAGACTAGGGTAAGTAACTGTTCATTTTCTCAGCCTTCTGTTCAGTCAGCTCAGATTTTCTCGAAGGGATCCGTATTGAGAGGTAGAAGAGATGGTTTCTGGATCTACTCTAGTGTATATAGCTTTCATTGATTCTTTCTCCTTCACTTGTGCTTTTATATTACCTTTTCCAAATATTAGTATACTCTGAGTGCTTGTGAAAGGTTATTTTACCAAGAAGCTACGTATAGATTGCATTTTTATTAAAACACTTACAGTAATTCTCTTCCAAAATCCTGACTGTCACAAAAGATCTTGAAGCAACTTAAAAGAAACTGAAGCATCTTCTTTGTTTCTCTCATGTCTAAATGAGTAACTGGTGCAAGTCCTCTTTGAATGTAAGATTAAAGGGTTTTATAAGTATTAGGTAAAGGTTTTACTGTTCTCATAGGAAGCAGATGATCTATAGCTCTGGTCACAAAGAACGGCTACATTTCTTTTTGTATTAAAGTTCACAACTTGGAAAGTCTACCGCCTTCTACCAAGCGGTCAAGAAAAAACAGGAAATATGCTACCATGTGAAAAAAATTGTAAAGATCCAGCTTACTGTAAATCAAAAAGTGCAAGCATAAACTGAAAAGATTGTCAGCAGCAAGTAGTTCCATTAAAGATGGACTTCTTTTGTTTATCTTTGCAGAGACAAGTGTAATCCTTCTGCCAGGTGGAGCCAGCAGCAACCAGGGCTGGGTTCAGTGCCTAGGGGTTCCTTTCCATTGATACAACACAGAACCTGGCTCGAGCCCTCACCCAGTAACCTGGGACATTTACACACCACCCCATCGCATCTCTGAGAGGCAATATTTCCCCACTCGCAAGCACAGAGTCTGAGCGTAGAAAAGCAACTTTTAATAAAAGGGGGGAAGTAACTGAGTGTTAATTTGGGAAAAAAACACAAATAGGGTTCATAAACCATGAGTAAAAGACCCACCCCCAAGTAGGCTGGGCAGTGTCCTTTTCCCCTCAGGTTCTTAAATCCAGCATCCCAAAGGTCCCTTTCATGTGCCTGATCCTTCCCTGCACCCCACTCACGATCGCTGTCCTTGGTCAGTGCAGACCCAGAGTTCAGAAGAGCATCTGCAGAGTTCATCACTCCCCTCGGTGGGGTAAAGAAGTACCTTACTTACTCCGCTGCTCAGACACTTGCTTACTGCCCCTTTCTGCAAACCACTCTGCTGGCTGCTCCTGCTCGCTGCCTCCACCAGCTGCCTACTCACTGCTCTCACTGCACCTCTCCAGCAGCCTGCTGGCTGCCTGCTCACCACTCTCACTGCACCTCTCCACCAGCCACCATGCAGGCCGTTCATCGCACCTCTCCACCTCATCAGCCACTCATTCACCAGCTGTCAGTCACCTTCTGCTGCCACCTGCCTCTCTGCTGTGCTCTCTGCACATCAGTCCGTTAGTAATTTTCAGCTCTTTGCAGGCTGGGCAGAAATACTGCCCCATCTCAAGTGATTGCAGCTCTCAGTGATTTTTCAGCTCTGGACAGAAGTGATTTCAGCTCTGATTGAGCAATTAAAAAAACAAAAGAGGCTCCTAATGAATCCTATTTAGTTCTATTTTTTGAACAATGGTGGGCAGGAAGATAGGTTAAACCAGCCTAGGGAGAACACTTGAAGGGGTGCAGCCTCCTGATTTATATTCCTGCCCCAACTCCTCTTACTTTCACACGGCTCTGACATTCAAGCCCCTGCTTAATGAGGTTCTTTCAACTGAGAGTGACCCCCCTTATGTGGGAGAGGTTAAGCACAGTTACAACACTGGTAATCATATTTCACTTGCCCTTCATTCAGTACTGAGGTCATTTGAACCCAACACCAGCCAAAGTTGATCGCTTGACACAGCTGTATCTGATAAATATGTAAAACGTGCAGGAGCAAACTGTATTTACATAAACACACCCATAGTCTTTTCCCTTCTCAGCTAGCTGACAGGGAAGCATTCATTCAGACCCTGCTTACACAAGTAAACTAGGGGAATGTGGAGTAGTGCTGCATTGCCAAAACAAATAGCGCCATTGTGCTTGATGGTTCTGCAAGAGACGTCAACCACTATGAGACAGGTTAACCATGGTTCTCCTCAGAAGAGAGACCATGTGGTCTTTTGGTATGAGGAAAGGCCTGGGAACAGGGAGAATGCTAGCTGAGCAACCAGTTCTCTAATCTCTGGGAAGCCCCTTAACATATCTATTCCATTTAACCTGAACTCCCATATTCAGAATATTTCTGAAAACCAGCACTACAGTGTAGTTGAGCTGAGGTTTCCTAGACATAAATTAAATGTTAGTTTGCAAATTGTTGGGTTTTTGATTCAATACAAATGAGTCATGAGCAAAAGGGTGTTCATCGAGGCAAAATAAACATTTCCTATGTTGAGAAGGGTATGATTAAATCTTCATGCCTCACAGAAAAAGACTGTGGGAATAAACACTGGATAAATTTAGCTTGCATATATAGCTATTTATTACCAGTTCAGTCAAATTTGAGCTAAACACTTGCTCCCAGGTCTAGCAACCAGCACATCCCAGGCTCGTAAGACACCTGGTATTCTTATTAACAGGCACTAACTGAGATCAGGCTTCCTCTGTTTGTTAGCAATAAGTGCAACATTATTAGACTTGTCAAGGGACAGCCTGGCAACTAGGAGACCACACAGTGTCCATGCAAGATTCTGAATTTAAGGACAAAGCAATGGAGGAGCAGGGATGACTTGTTAATGGAGATGCATCAGGAGTTCTGCAGACAATCAGAAAAACATGTGGATCTGAAGGAGAAGCAAAAGATGGAAGGGAAGGAGGCTAAGGAGAAGTGAAGGAAGGAAGAGAAGTAGCTACTGGCAGAATATGCCTGCCATGATTGTCAGATAAGGGAGTGAGACATGGAGTTTCTCTCAAACATGAGGGACATGTTTGAGAGTCTATTCAAGGTCATGAGCCAGAGGGATGAGCCCCCATGAATCATGGAGCCCCATGGAACTGCCTCAAAGTTACTATGTAGTACAAAATATGCAAAACAATTCCTGAGAGACAGACACTGAACCGTAGACCACTATACCATCAGCAGTATCAAATTCACTCCACACCTGATCCTATGTGCGAGAAAGAGAAGAGAGACACTAGTGAGTCACACAGTCTCACAGTTTAAGGGCCTGTTTAAAGAGGGAATATGATCCTTTCCTGATAAAGCTCTTGTTTGCTAGAAATGGCAGGGGTAGGATAGGTGTATGCATCCCATCAACTGCGCTTATGCAATTCAGGAACCCATCTGTTCAAACCCCTCAAATATTACAGGACTATTTCTAGTTCTTACAGTCCTGGGGGACAGCACAGCATTAGTTGTCTTGCAAACCTCCATGTGCCAGCCATAGATTTTCCAACCCCAAACTGAGGGTCAAGATCCATCGCAGTCTGGGGTTCCAAATTTCCTCAAGGTGATAGCATCATGCTTTTGGACCATGGTTGGCTCTCTCTCATCTGGGTGCTTTGCCACTTAAGTGCTGGAGCAAGCGCCTCACACAGCTCCATGTATGGGCCCACTGCTGGTCATCCCATGTTTCCATCACAATGTGTGGCCATGGCCCAGAAGCAACAGTCTACACAGAGGTAATCTACCATTAAAAACAGCATCAGCTTGGTCCAGGCCAAACATTTCTAAAAGATAAATAGAAAAGGGAATTGGATTTTTCTTGCTTTCCATCACTGACTGAATGCTAATGGCCTTATCCTGCCAGTTGTGAGAATCTCC
Source organism: Gopherus flavomarginatus (assembly GCF_025201925.1). Taxonomy (NCBI): domain Eukaryota; kingdom Metazoa; phylum Chordata; order Testudines; family Testudinidae; genus Gopherus; species Gopherus flavomarginatus. Next base: position 28,305,038 of record NC_066619.1, read on the forward strand.
TGAAAGGAAATGAGTTCCTTCAGTTCCCATTATTTTAATGTAATTTGGGTGCACTCAGTGCCTCATGGAGGCAGGCACTCAACACCTCACAGAAATAGATGCTAAATAAACTGTCAGGCTTTAAGCCCACCTATCCCTCAGCTGGCATTTAAAATTCCTCAGCTGCAATGATTTTCCTACATGCAATTACCTGAATAATGATAACTTCTGTGCTGACCTCTTCTAGAGAATATAAATAATTAGTGGCCATAATGTTATCTCCTGAACCTAACATCCTACTATGGGATACACTCTTATCTTTGGTCTCATGTAAACTTAAGAAAATAATGTCTTCGTTTGACAAATTGGCTTCACACAAATGCTAATTTAGTAGCAAAGATGTGCTAGATCTAACTTTAGTTCATGAAGCTTTGCAAACCTATCCATTTTGGTTTTGTGATTTCTCCTCATTTAAAAATAGCAGCTTTTCACCTCCAGAAATCAACTCCCCTTTTCAGGGAAAAGAGCAAAATATTTATAAGATACCATAATTGCACATTTTTGGAGTCATCTATAAACCTGAGATTTTCCCCTGTCCCTAAAGAAGAAAAGCCAGTAGTGAGGCCTAATTAACTAATGTTTGCTAAGTACTCTAACAAAGTTGATGCAAAGGACTGTAGTTGGTATGTCATGAGAGTCTGCACATGACTTTTCTATGTGGACTTTCATTTAACAACTAGTATAAAAAGTTCCCATACATGAAAGCCACAAGGACAAGTGTGCTGCTTCCATGTTTATTAATACTTCATTGTGTCAATAAACATGTGACTCTGTGGAAATTTACAGGATTTGAGGGACTAAACTTTTCTGGATATTTTATAATGTATTAACCTACTGTGCCACCTAGCTGCCACTAGTTGGTATTTTCTCTCAGGCCTTGTCTACACAGGAAAGGTATTGGTATAAGTGAAGATGTAAAATTAAACAGATATAGTTATATCAATATACTTTCCTGTATGAAAAAAATAACACCTCTAACTAACATGGGCAGCCAGCGAAAGTCCTACAGTAGATGCAGTTACACTGGCAAAAAAAATCCCTTTACCAACTGTGACAGACCCAGGCCAGTGGGGTCCAGGAGTCTGGTAGAGGGCAAATATACTGGTCACTGGCTGAGTAGTTTTCTGTTCCCTGAGTGACCAGGGCAGGGGCTGCACTAGAGTAATCAGGAACCTGCTAGAACCAATTAAGGCAGACAGGCTGATTAGATCACCTGCAGCCAATCAAAGCAGGCTAATCAGGGCACCTGGGTTTAAAAAGGAGCTCACTCCAGTCAGGGGAGGAGGAGTTAGAGGAGAGTGAGAGTGAGAGTTTCTGGAGGACTAAGGAGTACAAGCGTTATCAAACATCAGGAGGAAGGTCCTGTGGTGAGGATAAAGAAGGTGTTTGGAGGAGGCCATGGGGAAGTAGCCCAGGGAGTTGTACCTGTCATGCAGCTGTTACAAGAGGCACTATAGACAGCTGCAATCCACAGGGCCCTGGGCTGGAACCTGGAGCAGAGGGCGGGGCCAGGTTCCCCCGAAACCTCCCAACTCCTGATCAGACATAGGAGGAGTTGATCCAGACTGTGGGGAAGATCACTGAGGTGAGCAAATCTGCCAATAAGTGCAGGACCCCCAAAGTAGAGGAGGAACTTTGTCACACAACATAGCTCATTTCACTTGGTGAACTAGTATAAGTTAAAGGAGTTCTTGCATCCCCATTAGGGGTGTTTGCTAGTATAGCTCTAATGGTAAATCTATGACAAACCCTTTTAAGTGGAGACAAGGCCTACAAGCATCCACACAGGGAGTTATAACTACATTGGTTTAACTCTACCATTATGATTGGTAAAACATTTCCTGGTAGACATGCCCTTAATTTTCGTGACTGTGTAACAGTGTGGTCTAGTCTACACTTAAAAATTAGATCAACCTACCTTGCCTGAAGCCAATTTGTGAAACACTAAAGGGAGGAGGGGGTAAAATGGGGCTCAGGTGGGGCTACCCCTTCCTCCCCTGCATGTTCCCCCTGGAACCTGAAACTGTGCAGGGGAGACATCCCCATACCCTGCTAGGTGACATCTCCCCACCCCCTACTGCAGAGAGGAACCACCAGAGACTCCAGGCAGTAAGAGCAGCTGTGGAAGTAGCCTCAGACATTCAGAGAACTAATTACAGTTCTGACTGGACTTTCTCTGGCCTGTGCTGACTGATTGACTGTTCCAATCCTCTTGCCCTGCTTCCCTCAATCTCTTCACCTCAGCTTCACTCTACACGTGCCCCTTATCTTCCTCTTCCCTAACCTGTCCCCCTCACTTCCCTTCCATGTTTCCGTCCCTGCACGCTTCTTTCCATTTAGCTGATCTCTCTCCATATAACAGCCCTCTCCCAAAAATCATGAAACTAACATGTTTGTTACCAACACATAGTTCACTCTGCTCGTTGTGTTCTATTCCCTTCATCCACCCTGTGTCCGTCTCATCTGTTTATATTCTAAAGTCTTCAGGGCAAAGACCATCTACTACTCTGTCTTTGTACAGTGCCAACCAGAAGGGGGCCCCATTCTTGGCTGGTCCTTGGGCTCTACCTCTACCCTGATATAATGCTGTCCTTGGGAGCCAAAAAATCTTACTGCATTATAGGTGAAACTGTGTTATATCAAATTTGCTTTGATCCGCCAAAGTGAGCAGCCCTGCCCCTCCCCCCAGGAGCTCTGCTTTACCACATTATATCCAAATTCATGTTATATCGGATCGTGTTATATCAGGGTAGAGGTGTAATAATAATTGTGGCTGTTTCTTCTCTCACCAGAGTGAATATTCTTTCTTTATGAGATGTCTGCTGGAATTTTTGAGTTGACAGTTGGAAGTTCAGTTTTAAGTTATGTGGTTTGTAATGAAGAAATTACTGTTGCAGTGCTGCCAACTCTCAGTGAGGAGGGAAAGACAACAACAGAAAATGCAGCAATGACTAAAGTGTTAAATGCCTCTTTTGTTTCAGTTTTCACCAAAAAAGTTAGCAGACAATGAACATAGTGAACATCAGTGTAAATGGGTAGGATCTGAGGCTAAAATAGGGAAAGAAGTTAAGAACTACTTAGACAGGTTAGATATCCTTAGGTTAGGATGGCCTGATGAAATACATCCTAGAACTCTTTAAGGAACTGCCTGAAGAGATCTGAGCCATTAGCAATTATCTTTGAAAACTCATGGAGGACAGAAGAGATACCAGAGAATTTGAAAAAGAGCAAATACAGTACCTATCTATAAAAAGAGGAATAAGGACAACCCAGGCAATTATAAACCATCTTAATTTTTAATACTGAAAAGATAATGGAGCAAATAAATCAAATAATCAATTTGTAAGCACCTAAGATGATAAGGTGATAAGCAACAGTCAACAAGGATTTGTCAAGAACAAATCATGTCAAACCAACCTAATATCCTTCTTTGACAGAGTAACAAGCTTTGTGAATAGGGGGAAGCAGTAGATGTTGTGTATCTTGTTGTATATCTTGACTTTAATAAGGCTTTTGATTCTGTGTCACATGACCTCCTCATAAACAAACTAGGAAAATATAGCCTATGAGGTGGATATACAACTGGTTGGAAAGTTGTACTCAGAGTAGTTATCAACGTCCAGAGTCAAGATGGAAGGGCTTATTAAGTGGGATCCAGCAGGAATCTATCCTAAGTCTGATTCTATTCAATATTTTCATATGTGATTTGGATAATGACAGAGAGTACGCTTACAAAGTTGATGGACAATACCACGCTGGGAGGGTTGCAAGCTCTTTGGAGGACAGGATCAGAATTCAAGATGATCTTGACAAATTGAAGAAATGGTCTGAAATAAACAGGATGAAATTCAGTAAGGACAAATGCAAAGTACTATGCTTAGGAAGGAATAATCAACTGCACAAATACAAAATGGGAGATGATTGCCTAGGAAGGAGTACTGCAGAAAAGGATCTGGGGGTTATAGTGGATCACAAATTAAATATGAGTCCACATTGTAACCCTATTGCAAAAAGGGTGAACATCATGCTGGACTATATCAGAAGGATTATTGTAAGCAGGACATGAGAAGTAATTCTTCCACTCTACCCAGCACTGATAAGGAGTATTGTGCCCAGCATAGGCAACTGGTAACTGTTGATAGTGGGCGAACACAATGGCAGGCCACTCCCCCCTCACCACCACAATCATGGTCAACTTCCTGGTAACTGCCAAGGCACCCTCCAGCAACACCCTCTTGACCATGGTGCCCCCCCTGACCATGACACACTGGGCGGTCACCCATATTCCCCACCCTTAAGGCTGGTCCTAACAGGGTCAGTCTTAGTGAAAATGGTGCCCTGGGCAAACTTGTATTTTAGCACCCTGGCCCTGCTGCCTCCCCTTGACTCCCACCCCTCCCCACTGCCACTGGCCCGCACTGCCTCCCCTGGTCCCCTATCCCCCGTCAAGGTTTCCCCCCCCCCTTTGAACTTTAGAGTACAAATGTGGGGACCTGCATGAACACTTCTAAGCTTAATTACTAGCTTAGATCTGGTAACACCGCCACTACCCAGAAATTTCAGTGTCTGGGGCACTACCTGTTCCCCCAAAACTTTCCTCTCCCTGGGCTGCATTGGGGGACTTCACCAGTTCCCTGAGGAACACAGATCCAAACCATCTGGATCTTAAAACAAGGAGAAATTAACCATTCCCCCTCCTTTCCCCCCACCAACTCCTGGGGAGTCCAGACCCAATCCCCTTGGATCTTAAAACAAGGAAAAATCAATCAGGTTCTTAAAAAGAAAGCTTTTAATTAAAGAAAGAAAGGTAAAAATTATCTCTGTAAAATCAGGTGGAGAATTCTTTACAGGGTACTCAGATTCATATAGCCCAGAGGAAACCCCTCTAGCCCTAGATTCAAAGTTACAGCAAACAGAGGTAAAAATCCTTCCAGCAAAAAGAAATATTTACAAGTTGAGAAAACAAACATAAGACTACCATGCCTGGCTGATTACTTACAAGTTTGAAACATGAGAGACTGATTTAGAAAGATTTGGAGAGCCTGGATGTACGTCTGGTCCCTCTTAGTCCCAAGAGTGAACAACAACAACACAAAAAGCACAAACAAAGACTTCCCTCCACCAAGATTTGAAAGTATCTTGTTCCCCTATTGGTCCTCTGGTCAGGTGTCAGCCAAGTTTACTGAGCTTCTTAACCCTTTACAAGTAAAAGAGACATTAACCCGTAACTATCTGTTTATGACACCCCTTCAGCCCTTCACTGCCTCCCTGGGCTTCCTTCCCCACAATCACTCCTGGCCTCCCCTGAACACTGCCTATCCTGTGCACCAAATGAGGCAGGGGTCCTCTGGAAAAGATAGGATGTGATCATGTAATTAAAGACTGTATCACAATGTATAGGGCTGAATTAAGCTTGCAATCTTAAATCTGTCATTTCCTAACTTTTTAGTGCTTGACTTTGGAACCTGAACTCTCTGTGTGTGTGTGTGTGTGTGTGTGTGTGTGTGTGTGTGTGACTGATGTACAGAAAACAATGGCATATGACCCTGAGCATTTTTTCTGATAATGATCTTGTTACTGTTATTTATGGTATTGAATTTTCATTCTTGTACAAACCTAAGCATTCTCCTACATGTTATAATAAATGTAGTTCTACTGAGCCAATCACAGATACGCTCTCTTGATATAACACTTCGCTGCATCACCATGCTCCTGTGTACTATAGTTGTTACCCAATCAGTGATACGACTTACAAATTCAGACTTCTAAAGAAGAAAGGGATGCCAGGGCAGTACAAGGCTGTGGAACAGTCAGCACTTGCTCAGATATTTCTCTTGACTTTCTCCTCCTCAGCTACTGCAATAGTGAAGCTCATTTGTGCAGCAGATTTTAATTTTCTCAGGGGTTGTTCTAAGATTGAAACTGCCACAGGAATGAAGACCTGCCATAAACCTCGCCATCTTATGGTCCGAACAAATAGTAAACTTTATCTTCCCAAACACCATCACATAGCATGTCAGCTAACAAAGTGGTTTCTCATTCCAATGCTGCACCTTTTATATGTACTAACTCCTTTTTAAAATCCATTTTGGTTAGAAATAAAATCTTGCGGGAGGAACCTACCCACAGAGAAAGAAAAGTGTTGCTATTACTTTTTTGGCAACTGCTCCCATGTATTATTTCCCATTTAAAAGGGCTTTAGATTTTTTTCATACAAGTTAGTTGGCTTCTAAAGAGGCTAAACATCTGGAGTGAGCTGCCCAGAGTATCCCATGGGATGCTAACAATGAATTTCTAAAGACTGTTTTCAAGAAATAACAGACACTCATAAAATATAGAAAAAGATATTTCTTCGATAATGTGTTACTGGAAAGTCTCCTATTGCCCTGGTCTTTTGTGAAACATTTCACAAGTCTTATTCTGTGGAATCTCTGAATCAGTGCCTGCCATATGGACACTGTATATATATTTTTCCCTTTTCCTTAGAAGAGTCACTGTGAATGTAGGTAGCATTGTTCCAATGGCTTCATTCCATCCCAAATTATTGAAAAACCCTGAACGTTTTTCATAAGGAGCATATTTACCACATTGTAAAAGTCAGTACTCAGTAAAAATAATTGGTATGCCAAAGTAAATAGAATACTTAATTTGTATATAAAGAGAGATGAAAGAAGATGAGGATAAAGCTATAAGTGCTTCTGTGAAATACATATCTTACTAGAGAAGAGCTGGATTTAAATGTATAGATGCTATAGTAATGAGTTTAATGTGTAAATGTATAGTCAGTTTTATGTACAGGTAGCACCACAAAAGGGAAAGGTTGATATTCTAATCTAAGTCTAAAATCAGCACCTGATTTACCTCATCTTTTGTAGCTAGTTAATGCATCTTTTCCATTTGCAGAAACATTATTTTATAAAGGCTCCAGCAGGAATTGGGGTCCTTTTGTGCTAGGCGTTGTACAGACAATAGAACAAGACCATCCATGCCCTGAAGAATTTACAGTATACATGGACAAGACAGAAAGGAAGTATTATTCCCAATTCACAGATGGGGAACTGAGTCTGTAGAAGTTAAGTTACCTTCAAGGTTACACTTGAAGTCAGAAACTGAACCCAGATCTCCTGGTGTCCACCACAAGACAATCCTTCTTCTGTAGATCTGATTCCTCTCTGTTTGAACAGATCACAATCATCTTGGATTTATTCATTGTTCAAAATGATGCAACCACATTTTTCTTAATTTGTTTATTCTGTGGTTATTGAATATTCACATAAATCACATGATGCTGTTTCTGTTTCTTAACTGGAAACTCGTTTAAAATTAGCATGAGCTCAAAAGTCATTTTCCTTGAGCATTTCTACTGGTAAAACAAATTCAAATGAATATTTGCAGAGAGTGAACACAAAAGGGACAAGAATATAATTACATCAATTTCATGTAGCAGTCTAACAAATACTTGCAACAAGCTTTTCTATATTTATGTATCTAAGCGCAACAGCAAGAGTGACTCCAGCTGATCACAGCTGCCAAGATGGGACACGGAGAGAGGTGCTCTCTCAAATAACATAATCCCAGATCATACAGTTTGATTTCAGACATTAACATACCTTGAATTCTACCAGAAGGCAGATAGGTAGCCAGTGCAGAGCATAATGCTGTGGTGCATTCAAAGGATGAGCTGCTACATTCTGCATTAGCCAACTTCCAAAGACTTTTGAAGGGTTGCTGCAAGTGGAGCTTCATGTAGTATAGAAGAGCCACATCAGAGAAGTCACAGACCCTGTAGACCAGCACAGAGGTTGGGAAGAGGCCATTTTCTGAGCACCCAGGAGCAGAGACAAATGTAACATGATCCAGAAACTATTAAGACCTAGCTCCTATATAGCACTTAGCAGATCTCAAAGTGAAGGGAGTCAGGATCATTACTGGCGATGTATTAGCGGGAATGTTGAAAGCAAGACACAAGAAGTAATTCTCTACTCCATGCTGATTAGTTCTCAACTGGAGTACTGTGTCCAGTTCTGGGCACCACATTTCAGGAAAGATGTGAACAAACTGTAGAAAGTTCAGAGAAGAACAACAAAAAATGATTAAAGGTCTAGAAAACATGATTTATGAAGGATGATCAAAAACATTGGATAGGTTTAGTCTGGAGAAAAGAAGACTGAGAGGGGACATTGTAACACTTTTCAAGTACATAAAAGGTTGTTTACAAGGAGGATGGAGAAAAATTGTTTTCCTTAACCTCTGAGGATAGGACAAGAAGCAATGGGCTTGAATTGCAGCAAGAGCAGTTTAAGTTGAACATTAGTAAAAACTTTCTGTCAGGGTAGTTAAGCACTGAAAGAAATAGCATTGGGAGACTGTGGAATCTCTATCATTGAAGATTTTTTAAAAGTAGGTTAGACAAATACCTGCCTGGGATGGTCTACAAAATACTTAATCCTGCCTTGAGTACAGGGGACTGGACTAGATGGCCTCGAGGTCCCTTGCAGTCCTATGATTACCCTTGTTTTAGAGATAGGGGCACAGAGTGAGGTGACTTACACAAGGTCACCTAGCAGGCCAATGGAGGCACCAGAAATACACCGCAGGTCTCCTGAATCCCCATCCAGTGCTCCATGCACTAGTCTATAAGGACTTAACCAGCACCTCCAATAGAATGTGCCCTCACCCTTCAAAGCAGTCTTCTGCCTCCCTCCATCCTCTGCTTATCAACTTCACTTCCATTTTATCAGGGCTGAGTCTAAGCCAGGTGCTCCCAGCTGTTTCTATAGCTCTCTGACCCTGTGGGGAAAACAGAGTCTGCAGTAAGTGGGTCTCCTGATAAGTGCATTCCAGATGTACATATATCGTTCGTGTATTACTTGATCAGTGCTACTAGTGTGCTCTGCTCTGTGCGAGACGTGGTTTTTTCCTTGAGGAGTTTACAATCAAAGGTCCCAGTCCTGCAACAGACAAGATGAGAGTGCTACTCCTGGGGGAATTCTGCACTACTGCGCTTGTGCATAATTAATAAGCCATGCATCTTTTACATTTTTTGCACAGAAAAAAGTTTCTGCCGAAATGTTGCAGCAGTTCTACCTTTTGCCCACCAGAGGGTGCTGTGGTGATAGACTACAGCAGCAGCTCCCAGCTAGCTAGGGAAGAGAAAGAGCCTGCCTTCTTCGTAGCACCTGTCAGGCCAGGTCAGGAGATAGGGGCTATGGAGAGATAGACAGTGTGGGGTGGGGGTGTGTCAGGCAGAAGCTCATAAGGGCTTGTGGGGGAGGACAGACTGGGGCTGAATGGGAGTGGAGGCACAGGACCACATGGGGGAGGGAGGTGCAAAGCCACACAGTGATAGGGGAGGAGGTGCAGAGCTACACAGGGACAGAGGGTGGCTGAGTTGGGGCATAGAGACACATGGGGATGGAGGAGAGAGTGCAGGCCCACATGGGAATGGGGGGAATGGGTGTCTAAGTGGGGGTGGAGGGACACCTGTGGGCAGGGGATGCAAGGACACGTGAGGATGCAGGGACACATGGGGATAGAGGCAGATGTGCCTGACTGAATTGGAGAGGCTAGGGGTCAACCAGAGTCTGCATGGGGGAAGCTCCCTAACAATCCCTCCCCCCAAAAATAATATCTGTTCCATACTTTTCCCACCCACAGCCAACAACCCTCCAAGTTCATGTCCAGGCTCCTTCCCAGCAATTTACTTCCCTCTCCCTCAGATCTTCCTTTACTCCTGGCTTCCCCAAGCCTTTGCACTGCTTCAGAGGCATGCAGGAAATACGGTTCTGTATTGTAGTTTAAATGAATTATTACTCAGAGTTCTGTATTAATATGCCTAATAAGGAATCTATTTGTCAAAAACATTTTCTGAATCTTTTTTGTTGTCTGTATTGTTACAGGCATACTTGCTGCCAGGTATTTTGAAATAAATGACCAAAAATAATTGAAACTTGATTATATTATGTTATTTTGACAAATAAAATATGCAGAATTTTGCAGAATTTAAAAATATTGTATGCTGAATTTTTGATGCAGAATTCCCCCAGGAGTAGAGTGCACATGAAACTCTACTGATTTCAGCAATGTTCCAAGTGGGTGCCTATGTAATTGCAGAAGCAGGGCCTAAAAGACAAATATACACATACAGACTAAGAAACTCAGAAGATGGACTTGGCTTCATATGGAGTCTTTAAAATAAAACACCCCTTCTCCCCCACATTAAGATGACATTAAGGTTGCAAAGTCTCACTCAAAAGTTAGGAAATGCCAGAAGTAAGGTTGCCTGTGCAAACTTAATTCAGCCCCCATGCATTATGATAAAGTCTTTAATTATAAAGTCTTTAATTATTTGATCACATACAATTTTTCCCAGAGGAAAAATATACTCCGTGCCATGTTTATTATTCAAGCCATGCTCTGAATACAGAATTATTCATTTCCTTGTAGGCTTTTCTCTGCTGCTTATCACAGTAGTATCTGAGTGATTCATAAACATTAACTGATTTATTTTCACAGTATCCCTGTGAGGTGAGGGGAACTGAGGCACAGAAAGATTAAAATCAAGTGTCCACTAATTTTGGTAGCCTAGGATCTTATTTTCAAGCTATTTAGCATTATATAGGATTTTATAGATTCAAAGAAGCACTCCCATCGACTTCAGTTGCAGCTGTGACTGCTTAGCCCCAGTGCTGCAAGTAGAGCCCTCACAAAATGAGGAACATACAATTGGTGGCCATCTGAGAAAAGCTTGCTTTAAGTGGCTCACCCAGAAACTGGAAGAGGCAGCAGTATAACACACTTCTCCAGGGTAGCATCCAACTGGCTTAACCATGAAAGCATCCTTTCTCTACCTGCAATCCCCTACTTCATTACTTTCATTCACTACACACCTTCCAGCTTTTGCACAAAATGAGACAGGGCACTTACAGATAATAGTCTCCTTCACTGCTCAACCCTGATTCAGTCACAGAACTTTGGTTCATCCTGTGTACTGAATAAAGCAGGATTTTGAGGAAAAATAGCATGGGATCTCATAATTAAAGACTGTGTCAAAATACATATGGAGAGGTAGCCCTAATTCTGTTATTTCCTAATTTTTAACAGCTTGACTTTTCAACCTAGCATTCATTTAACACAGTGTGTGTATAATATATAATGTGCTAGGTTTCTCCAACAACAAACGTTAAAAAGAATTTCAGTCATGCAGAATCATACTGGGTCATTAATAGGATTGGAACCTTTAGATCCATTGCACAGAACCCTACCACTTCAGCTACCTGAATAACAGATAACAGTACTTGGTCCTCATCCACTACATGAGACAGAGAGAGATTTGAGAGACACGGATGTTTGCTGAGAGCACAGGCATGATGATGACTCAGGAATCTTGGGTTCAGTTCCAGGTTTTGGAGGGAGTGGGCTCTAGTGATCAGACTCTTCTGCCTGTTTGCCTCCTCCCCAGCCCCAGATTGACCCCTTGCTGTCCCTGCACCAACTCCCTCTCATAACACCCTCCCCAACTCCTCCTCCTCGTGACGTGAGTCCTGTCTCCTTGCTGTGTCAGCCCTCAGTCCCCAATTCTATCCCAGTTCCAGTCTTGCCCTCTAGGCTCCTCATTCAACTTCCAGTCCTCCTCACCACCACCACCACACTGACTCCTGGTCCCAATCTCCTCACACCTCTACTCCGGTTGCACTTTGTCCCAGTCTTCTCGCTTTAGCACAGGGGCAGGGACAGCTCTAGATATTTTGCCGCCCCAAGCATGGCAGGCAGGCTGCCTTCGGCAGCTTGCCTGCCGGAGGTCCCCGGTCCCGCGAATTTGGCAGCAGCCTGTGGGAGGTCTGCCAAAGCCACGGGACCAGCGGACCCTCCGCAGGCATGCCGCCAAAGGCAGCCCAGTCTGCCGCCCTTGTGGCGACCGGCAGAGCGCCCCCCGTGGCTTGCTGCCCCAAGCATGCGCTTGGCATGCTGGTGCCTGGAGCTGCCCCTGCACAGGGGTTGGCAACCTATGGCATGTGAGCCGATTTTTAATGGCACACTGCTACCTGCCACCTGCAGGGGTCCCGGCCCCACTCAGCCCCTCCATCCACTGCTCTCTCCTGCAGGGGCATGAGGCAGAAGCTTGGTCCTGCCACCCGCCAAGCTCTCCCCTCCCCCACTTTTTTCCCCAGTGTGGTGCTTTCCTGCCCCTCCTCCTCTCCTTCCCTGTGCCGATCAGATGATCGCCTTTGTGAGGGGGAAGGGGAGCGGAGCCACAGTGTGCTCAATGCTCTGGGGAGGAGGCAGAGAAGAGGTGCCCTGGGGAAGAGGACAGACGAGGCCCTGGGGAAAGAGGTGGAATCGGGGCATATCCCCTCCAGTCCCCTGCCACGAGCCGCTCATGGCAGGGTTAGGGGTGGCTCCAGGGGCACCTCCAGGCACCAGCGCACCAAGCATGTGCCTGGGGCGGCAAGCCACGGGGGGCGGCCTGCCGGTTGCTGTGAGGGCGGCAATCAGGCTGCCTTTGGCAGCATGCCTGCAGGAGGTCCGCTGGTCCCGTGGTTTTGGCAGCCGAAGGCGCAGGACCGGCAGACCTCCCACAAGCATGCCACCAAATCTGCATTACCAGTGGACGTCCAGCAGGTGCACCGCCAAACCTGCATTACCGGTGGACCTCCTGCAGGTGCACCGCTGAAAGCCACCTGACTGCCATGCAAAATACATAGAGCTCCCTGGGCAGGGTGCTGGGAGAACCCCCACAAACTGAGCACCCTAGCCCTCTGCCCTGACCCCATAGCCCCCTCCACACACACCCAGCCCTCTGTCCTGACCCCTGCACCCCCCACAACCCCAGCCCTGACTTCTGCACCCTCCACATACCCAGCCATCCCACACCCTGACTCCTGCACCCCCTAACAAACCTCCAGCCCCCGTTCTGACTCCTGCACACCCCACACATTCCCAGCCCCCCACACCCTGTCTCTTGCACACCCCCACATCCCCACCCCCACCCTCAGCACCAAATGGGAGCTCCTGCCCCCCACATTCCCACCTGCACCCCCTGTTTGGGGTCCTGGCCGCCGGCCTCACTCAGCCCACTGCCAGTCTGGGGACCCAGCTGCCAGCCGGGGTTCCGCAGGCCCCGCTCAGCCCGCTGCCAAATTAGGTGAACAGAACCCCAGGCCGGCAGCAGGCTGAGTGGGCCGGTGGCGTAAGATCAGTATTTTAATTTAATTTTAAATGAAGCTTCTTAAAACATTTTGAAAACCTTGTTTACTTTACATACAACAATAGTTTAGTTATATAATATAGACCAGAGGTCGGCAACCTATGGCACACGTGCCAAAGATGGCACGCGAGCCAATTTTTAATGGCACGCGGCTGCCTGCTGGGACTCCGTGTACCATTAAAAATCCTGCCAACGCGGCAAGCTATGGGGTCCATGGTCCCAGGCCGGTGTGCTGGCCTGAGCGCAGCAAGCCTCCACCCCCTCTCCCCCGCCTTCCCCTAGAGCCCTGCCGCCATGCGTGCAGCGCTCTGGGGGCTGGAGCTAGGCACTCCCAAGGGGCAGCATTTGGCTCCATGGGGAGGGAAAGACACTCCTCACTCATCCGGAGCCCTGCTGCCGTGCGCACAGCGCTCTGAGGGGCAAGGCAGGGCTACGCACACTGGGGTGGCGGCGGCAGGCTCCGGATGAGCGGGAAGCCTCATGCTAAGGGGGCCAGGTCCGGGGCTGGCGGGGGGGGGGTTGAGTAAGGGGTGGTGGCAGTCAAGGGACAGGGAGCAGAATGGGTGTGATCCCGGGGGGTGGTTGGGGTGGAGGTCTCTGGAGGGGGCAGTGAGGGAGCAGGGGCATTGGATGGGGCATGGGAGTCCGGGGTCTGTTTGTGGGGTGGATAGGGGTCAGGGCAGTCAGGGGACAGGGAGCAAGGAGGGTCCTGGGGGAGCAGTCAGGGTGTGTGGGGGGGTTCTGGAGGGGGTGGTCAGGAGACAAGCAACTGTGGGGGGTTGGATGAGTCGGGAGTTCTGGGGGGTCCTATCAGGAGGCAGGAGTGTGGAGAGGGGTTAGGGCAGGCAGGGAGCATGGGGGGATTGTATGGGTCCAGAGTTCTGGGGGTCCTGTCAGGGGGCAGGGAGCGGTTAGATAGGCATGGGAGTCCAGGAGGTCTATCTGGGTGTGGGGCTGTGGATAAGGGTTGGGGCAGTCAGGGGACAGGTAGAGGGTAGGGTCCTATGGGGGCAGTCAGGGGATAAGGGGCAGGGTTCCCAGGAGGGGGTAGTCAGGACAAGAAGTGGGGGGGTTGGAGGTTCTGGGGAGGCAGTCACTCAGCCCTCTGCCCTGGGCTGACCCCCCACACACACACCCAGCCCTCTGCCCTGAGCCCTGCACCTCCACACACCCCTAGGCGCCTGCCCTGAGCCCTGTACCACCCAGCCCTCTGTCGACTCTTTCACCCCCCATGACCCTAGCCCTGACTGGCACCCCCACACATAGCCAGCCCCCCTACCCTGACACCTGCACCTCCCTCACATGCCCCTGACATGACAGCCTGACTGGCACCCCCACACATAGACCCTGACCTACTCCTACATGCCCCTGACCATCTTGCAAACCCCACCCACATCCTCAGCCCCCCTATATCCCATGCACCCCACAGATCCCCATCCCCACCCTGAGCACCAAACGGGAGCCAAACTGCACCACCACTCACATTCTCATCGGCACCCCTCACACCAAATGGGAGCTGCCCAGGTGAGTGCCCCCACACCCAAACCTTCTGCCCCAACCCTGAACTCCCTCCTTCATTCTAGCTCCTGGTCAGACCCTTCACCCCCCAGCCCTGTGCTCGGTCCACTCCCACTCTCAGCTCAGTACAAAGAGAGGAAGAGAATGGGCCAGAACCAGGGAGAAGATAGGCACCCACTGTATGTGGGCAGGGCTGGGACCCCAGACCAGCACCAGGCTGAGCAGGTCCGGCAGCCGGGATCCCGGCTGGCAGGAGCCAGAGGATGGAACCCCTGAGCGGCAGTGGGCTGAGCCAGTCAGCCCACTGCCGGTCTGGGATCCCTGCTGCTAGCCCCACACAGCCCGCTGCCGGTCTGGGGTTCTGGCTGCCAGACCCTTCCCAGCTGAGGTCCCGGCCGCAGGCCTCACTGAGCCCACTGCCGGCCTAGGTGAACAGAACCTCAGACCTGCAGCGGGCTGAGTGGGTCGGTAGCGTAAGATCAACATTTTAATTTAATTTTAAATGAAGCTTCTTAAACATTTTGAAAACCTTGTTTATTTTACAATACAACACTAGTTTAGTTATATAACACATAGACTTGTAGAGAGAGACCTTCTAAAAAACAGTAAAACGTATGACTGGCACATGAAACCTTCAATTAGAGTGAATAAGTGAAGATCGGGCACACTACTTCTGAAAGGTTTCCGATTCCTGCTCTAGCAGTTCCCGTTGGACTCACTCCACCTCTCCGCCGGTCCCCCATTCCCAGTCTCTCCCCTTCTCACTCCTCATCCGATCTCAATTCTGTCCCCTCCTGGGCCATTCCCGGGGAGGTGTGGGGCTGAAAGGGCCTGCACACAAGACTGGCTTTTTCCTTATTTAAGAAAAGCGGTTGAGTTTAGGTGGGGCTTGCTTAGCCAACACGCTGACTGGGTGAGCGCCTGGAGGCAGGCGCCCAGAACACGACCAGCTAAAGGCGCTTCCTAAGGCCAGCGCGCAGGTCGGGGGTAGCTAACACGTGTTAGCGAACCTGGAGCGAGCCTCAACCCCTCTCCCCACGCAGGACACCGGCAGCGCTCTAGCTCTCCGCTTCTTGTCGGACTAGGTCCCCGCCCGACAGACGCAAGACCCTAATTCAACCCTCCTCGGTCTGTCTCCCCAGCGGGCCCCGGGCTGGGGGCGGGTAGAGAACGGGCCAAGATGTAGCAAGCTCCAGCCTCCTCCAGCCCGCTGAACTGATTCAACTTCCCGGAGCTGGAGGGCAGGGAATTTCCTACCGCATCACCGCGGCGGCCCGACGTGGAATGCGCTGGCCGCCCGCCCGCCCGCGCGGGGGCTGAAGCAGCCGGCCCCCGCCCGTGGAACTGCGGCCGCTGCGCAGCCCCCCGCGCCGCCAGCCCCGAGAAGGAGCCGGGAAAGTGCGGCCCCCTTCCCGCACGGCCAGCCGGGGGCGGCTGCTTCACCCCCCGGGGGCTGCTGGCGAGCACGGAGCCGGGCCAGCCCCCGCTCACACGCACTGAAGCCGGGCCAGGCTGCTCAGACTCCCTGCTAACGAGCGAGGGATGAGAGGGCTCTGCCTGCAGCACGTGCCCCGCTCCAGGTGTCTTCCCCTAGCCAGGCTGGGCGCCTTCGCCACGAGCCCGCGGCTACCCAGTCACTGACACAGCCCCAGGCAGCTCCATCAGCCAAGGCAGTGAGTACTCTGGCCTCTTCCCCCTCCTGCTAGCGCCTCTCTCCCGCTCTCTTTACTCCGTTTATTTTCCAGGGGAGGATGACTCCTTCCTGGCCACCCAACGTGACTGGTGATTTGGGGGATGGTGGTGGTCAAATTTATCTCCCCTCCCCCCGCACACACCATCCATGGCCAACAACAGCCCTTGTGGTTCCACTGGTGGCTTTTGAAAGGGGGCTTTTCTATCTCTAGCAAGTATTTATTGCAAAGGTCTTCTCTTTGAATTCCAACCCTCTGTAGTGCTTGGTGAGGATCTAGTTAATTAACACATCCTGCAGTTTTGTTCTCAGACTCCTCTTGCTGTGACTCAGAGAGCGATGAATATTTAGTTAGATTGGCCAAAGCCGTTAACATAATCCAATCACTGGCCAGCATTAATCACTGCCCAGGTTTGGTACACACAGGTCTCAGCCCGTTTGGAACAATGCAAACATAGTTAAAAATCTTTTAAACCTTTTATTAAAGATACAGATAGAAGGAGCATTTACCGCATTTGCAATGTACAATATTAAGTAAGGCTTTCATTTTAACAACATCCTTTGTTTTCCTTTAGCTGGGGGGAGATTTTAAAAAGGAAACAATACCCTTCTTTGTTAGTCTCTTGGATAGTAATAACTGTCCTTTTGGGGACAGGGAAGAAGTTAGTTGAGATGGACTGAAGCTGTTGTTGCTTCTACTTTAGTTAAAGCCCTGTCTCGGTTCATCCCATATGGTATTGGGGATTCAGCTGGAGCCAACAGAGGTGGCATGTTTTTTGGGTCCCTCTCTCTGGCCTGATCAGGACAACTTTTAGGATTTGGATGAAGGAGGTCTCAGGAGACAATGGGGATGGTAGCCATGGTATTGAAACTTGCTTCAGTAGCCAGTCTATTCTGATTCCCCTTCCCCCTCCAAATATTTCTTTAAGGACCCAAAAAGGGAGTGACGGTATAATAGCCTATCCTCATCGTTTTACCCACCAATTAGGCCTAATTAGGGCTGTCAAGTGATTAAAAAATTAATTGTGATTAATCACACTGTTAAAGAATAATAGAATATCATTTATTTAAATATTTTTGGATGTTTTCTACATTTTCAAATATATTGATTTCAGTTACCCCACAGAATACAAAGTGTTCAGTGCTCACTTTACAAATATTTGTAATAATATAAAAACAAAAGAAATAGTATTTTTCATTTCACCTAATACGAATAATGTAGTTCAATCTCTATCATGAAAATTGAATTTACAAATGTAGAATTATGTACATTCAAAAATAAAACAATGTAAAACTTTAGAGCCTACAAGTTCACTCAGTCCCATTTCTTGTTGAGCCAATCGCTCAAACAGGTTTGTTTACATTTGCAGGAGATAATGCTGCCTGCTTCTTGTTTACAATGTCACCTGAAAGTGAGAACAGGAGTTTGCATGGCACTGTTGTAGCTGGCATCGCAAGATATTTACGTGCCAGAAGCATCCATGCTGATGACCGGTTCTGCTTGATAACAATCCAAAGCAGTGCAGACAGACGCATATTCATTTTCATCATCTGAGTCTGATGTCACTAGCAGAAGGTTAAATCATAAACTTTAAGGTCAGAAGGGACCATTATGATCGTCTAGTCTGACCTGCAGGCTGCAGAATCTCACCCACCCACTCCTGTATCAAACCCCTAACCTACGTCTGAGCTATTGAAGTCCTCAAATTGTAGTTTAAAGACTTCAAGGTGCAGAGAATCCTCCAGCAAGTGACCAGTGCCCCACACTGCAGAGGAAGGTGAAAAACCCCCAGGGCCTCTGCCAATCTGCCCTGGAGGAAAATTCCTTCTCGATCCCAAATATGGCGATCAGCTAAACCCTGAGCATGTGGGCAAGACTCACCGGCCAGACATCCAGGAAAGAATTCTCTGTATAACTCAGATCCCACCCCATCTAACATCCCATCACAAGCCATTGGGCATATTTACCGCTAATAGTCAAAGATCAATTAATTGCCAAAATTAAGCTATCCCATCATACCATCCCTGCCATAAACTTATCAAGCTTAGTCTTGAAGCCAGATATATCTTTTGCCCCCTCTGCTCCCCTTGGAAGGCTGTTCCAGAACTTCACTCTTCTGATGATTAGAAACCTTCATCTAATTTCAAGTCTAAACTTCCTGATGGCCAGTTTATATCCATTTGTTCTTGTGTCCACATTGGTACTGATCTTAAATAATTCCTCCCACTCGCTGGTATTTATTCTTCTGATATATTTATAGAGAGCAATCATATCTCCCCTCAGCCTTCTTTTGGTTAGGCTAAAAAGCCAAGCTCTTTGAGTCTCTTTTCATAAGACAGGTTTTCCATTCCTCGGATCATCCTAGTAGCCCTCTCTGTACCTGTTCCAGTTTGAATTCATCCTCCCATCATTCATGGGAGACCAGAACTGCACACAGTATTCCAGATGAGGTCTCACCAGTGCCTTGTATAACGGTACTAACACCTCCTTATCTCTACTGGAAATACCCTGCCTGATGCATCCCAAGACCGCATTAGCTTTTTTCATGGCTATATCACATTGGCGGTTCATAGTCATCCTGTGATCAACCAATACTCCAAGGTCCTTCTCCTCATGTACTTGGCACGGTTTACTCCTGTCCCGGACACCTGCCCTTTCTGTGGCATGAGAGAGACGCTGGCGCACGTTTACTTAGAGTGCGCCAGGTTGCAGCCCCTACACCGGCTCCTCATTAACATCCTATTACGTTTCTGGCTGCACTTTTCCCCTCACCTCCTTCTCTATGCACTCCCTATCCGTGGCCACACGAAGTCCCGGGACCTCCTGGTCAACCTCCTCCTCGCCCTGGCTAAAAGGCCATCTACACGACCAGGGAGAGGAGGTTGGCCGATGGAGACTCTGGTGACTGTGGGGCTTGTTTCCGCTCCATGGTCCATTCACGAATCCGGGCGGAGTTCCTTTAGGCAGCGTCCACTGGCTCCCTTGACGCCTTCGAGGATCAGTGGGCGCTGTCCGGGATTCTCTGCTCAGTGTCCCCGCCAGGTTCCCTTCTTATGACCCTTTGACCGCACTCCTGTCCCTGTTCTTTTATTAGTTGTCCCCCGTAATCAGTGGGTTCTGTGGTCCTGTGGGTCCTCCCCTTAGGCTGGGGGAGGATCCTTTAGCAGTGGGCGGGCTTTGCCCGCCCACTTCCTGGAAACCCAATAGATACTTCCAACTGAAGCATCCCCAGTTTATAACAAAAATTCTTGTTATTAATCCCTAAATGCATGACCTCGCACTTTTCACTATTAAATTTGATCCTATTACTATTACTCCAGTTTACAAGGTCATCTAGATCTTTCTGTATGATATCCTGGCCCTTCTCTGTATTGGTAATATCTCTCAGCTTTGTGTCATCTGTACACTTTATTAGCACATTCCCACTTTTTGTGCCAGTAATAAAAAGATTAAATAAGATTGGTCCCAAAACCAGTCTCTGAGGAACTCCACTAGTAACCTCTCTCCAGCCTGACAGCTCACCTTTCAGTATGACCCGTTGTTGTCTCTCTTTTAACCAGTTCCTTATCCATCTTTCAATTTTCATATTGATCCCCACCTTTTCCAATTTAGCTAATAATTCCTTATGTGGATCTGTATCAAATGCCTTACTGAAATTGAGTTAAATTAGAACCACTGTATTTCTTTTGTCTAAAAAAATCTGTTACCTTCTTAAAGAAGATGATCCAGGTTGGTTTGGCACAATCTACCTTTTGTAAAACCTTGTTGTATTTTGTCCCAATTACCATTGACCTCAATGTCCATAACTGCTTTCTCCTTCAAATTTTTCTCCAAGACCTTACATACTACAGATGTCAAACTAACAGGCCTGTAGTTACCCTGATCACTTTGTTCCCCTTTCTTAAAAATAGGAACTAGGTTAGCAATTCTCCAGTCATACGGTACAACCCCTGAGTTTACAGATTTATTAAAAATTCTTGCTAATAGGCTTACAATTTCATGTGCCAGTTCCTTTAATATTCTTGTATTAAGATTATCTGGGCCCCCTGATTTAGTCCCATTAAGCTGTTTGAGTTTGGCATCTATCTTGGATGTGGTAATATCTACCTGCATATCCTCATTCCCATTTGTCGTCATACCATTATCCCTAAGCCCCTCATTAGCCTCATTAAAGACTGAGGCAAAGTATTTATTTAGATATTGGGCCATACCTAGATTATCCTTAACCTCCGCTCCTTCCTCAGTGTTCAGCAGTCTCACTTCTTTCTTTGTTTTCTTCTTATTTATATGGCTATAGAACCTTTTACTATTGGTTTTAATTCCCTTTGCAAGGTCCAAGTCTACATGACTTTTGGCCTTTCTCACTTTATCCCTACATGTTCTGACCTCAGTAAGGTAGCTTTCCTTGCTGATCACTCCCATCTTCCACTGCTTGTAGGCTTTCTGCTTTTTCTTAATCACCTCTCTGAGATGCTTGCTCATCCAGGTTGGTCTAAAATTCCTGTCTATGAATTTTCTCCACTTTCTTGGGATGCAGGCTTCTGATAGTTTCTGCAGCTTTGACTTGAAGTAATTCCAGGCCTCCTCTGCCTTTAGATCCACAAGTTCTTCAGTCCAATCCACTTCCCTAACTAATTTCCTTAATGTTTTTAAGTTAGCCCTTTTGAAATTAAAAAACCCTAGTCAGAGATCTATTTTTGTTTATCCTTCCATTTAGTTTAAACTGAATTAGCTCATGATCGTGTCAGCCAAGGTTGTCCCCTACAACCATTTCTTCTATGAGGTCCTCACTACTCACCAAAACCAAATCTAAAGTGGCATCCCCTCTTGTTGGTTCAACAACTACTTGGTGAAGGAATCCATCAGCTATCGCATCCAGGAAAATCTGAGCCTTATTATTACTAGCACTTGTCCTCCAGTATCTGGGAAGTTAGTCTCCCATGATCACACAATTCCCATTAGTATTTACTTAATTAAAAACATTGAAGAGGTCTTTATCCATATCAGATTCTGGGGTGTGCTATAGACCACCAAGGACTATCCCAGGGGAGACTCTAGTAGCTTTCTTGCCCAATGTGACAGACTCTGTGTTATCCATTCCATCCCTTCTTATTTCTTTACAGTTCATATCATCATTGATATACAATGCTACTCCACCACCTTTGCCTTTATTTCTGTCTTTCCTAAACCGCACATACCCTTCAATACCTGTACTCCAGTCATGACTGCTATTCTACCATGTTTCCTTTATCCCTATAATATCTGGTTTCACTTCCTGCACCAGTAACTCTAGTTCCTCCATTTTGTCACCTAGGCTCCTCACATTGGTGTACAAACGTCTTATTTCTTGCTGTTTGGCTTTGCTCACATTCCTTACCCGATTTTGCCCAGACATTCTACTGCCAGTATCACCTATTAGACTGGTATCTACACTATCCTCCCTCCTTATGTCCATTCTCCTACCCACGGCTGTATGCTTTCTTACCTCTCGATGTTAAAATCCAGCATGGAGATTACCTGGACATCTCCCAACCATCTCCTCTCAATTCCTAGTTTAAAGCTCTCTCAATCAGTTGTGCCAGCCTCCATCCTAGAAGTCTATTTTCTTCCCTACTCAGGTGAAGTCCATCCTGAGAGAACAGTCCTCTGTCCATTAATGCCTCCCAGTGGCCATACATCCCAAAGCCCTCTTTAAAGCACTACTGCCTGAGCCATCTGTTGATTGTCATAATCTTGTCACACCTTCATTGCCTTTCTTTGGGAACAGGCAGACTCCCACTGAAGATTACCTGAGCCTCGATTTCCTTAAGCATCGTCCCCAGCCTGGCATAGTCTGTCTTGATACGTTCCAGCAAGAATCTAGCCGTATCATTTGTTCCCACATGAAGGGCAATCAGTGGATTCTTTCCCGCTCCCGTTAGGATCCTCTTCAGCCTCAGGTCCACATCCCGTATCTTAGCACCCTTGGTTAATTTTCTTTTTTGTTGGTCCAGTTCTGTAGTTTCCGCATTGGAGTATTGCTCTTTTAAGACTTCTGAAAGCATGCTCCACACCTCATCCCTCTCAGATTTTGGAAGGCACTTCAGATTCTTAAACCTTGGGTCAAGTGCTTTAGCTATCTTTAGAAATCTCACATTGGTACCTTCTTTTGTCAAATCTGCAGTAAAAGTGTTCTTAAAACAAACAAAATGTGCTGGGTCATCATCCGAGATTACAATTCTCCCCAAGAAGTTCAGTCACAAATTTAATGCATTTTTAACGAGCATCATCAGCATGGAAGCATGTGCTCTGGAATGGTGGCCAAAGCATGAAGGGGCATATGAATGTTTAGCGTTATCTGTCATGTAAATACCTTGCAATGCTGGCTACAAAAGTGCCATGCAAATACTTGTTCTCACCTTCAGGGGACATTGTAAATAAGAAGCGAGTAACATTATCTCCCGTGTAAACAAACATGTTTGTCTTAGTGACTGGCTGAACAAGAAGTTGGACTGAGTGGATTTGTAAGCACTAAAGTTATACATTATTTTATTTTTGAGTGCAATTTTTTTTTGTACATAATTCTACATTTTGTAAGTTTAACTTTCATGATAAAGAGATTGCACTTCAGTACTTGTATGAGGTGAATTGAAAAATACTATTTCTTTATCATTTTTACAGTGCAAGTATTTGTAATAAAAAATAAAGTGAGCACTGTACACTTTGTATTCTGTGTTGTAATAGAAATCAATATATTTGAAAATGTAGAAAAACATCCAAAAATATTTAATAAATTTCAATTGGTATTCTATTGTTTAACAGTGAGATTAAAAGTGTGGTTAATTACGATTAATTTTTTTGAGTTAATCACATGAGTTAACTGCAATTAATCACCAGCCCTAGGCCTAATATTTGACACACCAACTTTGATTCATTTATCTTCCATTTTTACCAAGCATAGTCCTTAGTCATATCAGCATTGCCTTTACTGTTTGGAGTAATGTAATCCCACTGTCTGGTTCTCTTGTACCTGTTTATACTGATACATTATTGAAAGCAAATTAACCTACTTTCCAGCAATGTTTTTTATTATACATTATATGAAAGTTCACAAGGTAGTACAATACTTTTTACGAATGAGGTTACAAGTAGGGTAAATTTGTAGCCTCAAATATTCCAACTATGACCACAAAGTAGCTGGTGTGTATGACTTTAGACACGTTTGCCATAGAACTTTGAAAAAATATGGGAAGGAGGAGTTAAAATCTGGATCCTGACACTTGTTGGTCTCAGTCCCACAATTTCTACTGCATAAATAGAGAACAAATATCAATGTTTCTCTCCAGAAACTCTGACCCTGATGCATCCTGGCCCAGCAAGACAGTCAAATACCTCATCTAGTATCTGCTGGAGCAACTGATTTTTGGCCCCAATACTTCAAGTTTCATTGTTTAAATACATTGCTCCAACAGCAACAACAAAAATCTGAACACATCCCAACAACAATGCTGCAAATCCGCCCTGCTAGATCCTGCCAGATTTTGGCTCCCGTTTCCAAGATGGCACTACTTAAGAGAACATCTTTACCTTCTCCAAGTGCATCTCGGAAATACAGACCTGGATGCATCTGATCACAACAGCCCTGCAAAAACTCAGCTTTCTCATCTGGATCCTGTCAAATCATACCAAATTTTGGTCACAAATGCAACTGTACAGTCAAAACAGAGGAAAGAAGTATTGCTTCTGCTGTCTCTCTCTCCCCCTCCCCCAGGACCGGCACTAGTGTTTTTAGCGCCCTAGGTGCACGGCCATTTCGCCGCCCCGTGCGCTGGTCCCGCGGCTCCGGTGGACCTGCCGCAGTCATGCCTGCGGAGAGGGTCCGCTGGTCCCGCAGCTCCGGTGGAGCTGCCGCAGCCGTGCCTACAGGAGGTCTGTCGGAGCCGCAGGAGCAAGGGACCGTCCGCAGGAATGCCTGCAGCAGCTCTACTAGAGCCGCGGGACCAGGGGACACTCCGCAGGCACGACTGCGGCAGGTCCACCGGAGCCGCCTGCCACCCTCTCCCAGCAAAATGCCGCCCCCCAATAATCCTGGCGCCCTAGGCAATTGCCTAGGCCGCCTAAATGGAAGCACCGGCCCTGCCCTCCCCCACACTTACTTCAGCAAACCTCAGCATATCTGGGTGGAAGCAAGCAGCAAAAACTTCAATAGATCAACTGTATCCTGCTAATTTTTGATTGCATGTCTCCCCCCCAACCCACATTGCCCCCCTTAACCACCCTAATTTAGGGGATATGCAACTTCCCCTAGTCCAGAGTAAACCAAATCCTGACATCAGTACATGTAGCTCATGCCTGAAGTAGATCATTTACTAGCTCTCTCATTGTTGCAGACTGCCTTATGTTGGGCTACTGATTCCATCAGTATCAGTCACAAACCTGGACCTGGCACTTTACAGACTGTGATATAGCTTGTCTTCCTCCACCTGGAGGGGTTTGGAGAGTGCAAGGACTTCATATATTCTAAGAGACACATGAGCATGTAATGCTCTTTTTTGTTTGGAATAAAAGCCTTCACAGGAGAATATTATTAATTACATACCATCTTTCCTGTTTTGGTAATAATGCATGGGTTTAGGTTTCTAAAGAGCTTTGTATTTATCAGAGAACCAACTAAGTAATGACTTAAGTGCAAGATCTGAATGGTATCAGTTCATTTCTTACATAAGCATTTTTTAAAAGCTTATTATTTACCCATTAACCACAATAGCTCAGTAGATGCTTTCTCTCTCTTTCTCATATGAAGATAGATACATATTCAGAAAAATACTGCACATGTAAAAAAGATTGGCTACTTTGTAGAACTTGGTACCTCAACTGTGTATTTTTTCAAAATACTAAGATTTAACGGGTCATAATATACACTAATCAATGCCATATTTAATTTCTTATTCAGTCCCAGGCTGCCTCAGTGGATGCTACTCCACAGAATCTCTGTGAGCCTCCAAATATGTACTAAGAACAGAGGTTGCTGCCTATTCTGAGGAGGGACATTTCCTCCTGGAAGTAGCCACCTCAGTCAGATTTCAGCTGTATACAGTTGACTTCCAAGTGGAGGAGTCAGATGCAGAAAGCTAGGAGTCAGGAGATGAGGGATCTAAACACAAATTTGATTATGGGCTCACTTTAGATAGGACTCCCAAGCCTGAGCTTCCTTACCTGTAAAAGTGAAAGAATGGGAGCATTGGATGAGAGATGCTGTGCAAGTCCAAACAATTGTTATTTTACTATCCCCAGGGTCCTGCTAAATGGTAAATTCTTTTCTGGCTGTCTAGCAGCCAGTGCAGAACTTAGGAAAGCCATAGAACTGAAGCGCGTTTCTCCAGCTGACAGCTCCATAATGATCCTTTTGGCTCAAAGATCTCCCTCTTCGCTACTGGAAATTGGGTGGCGGAATAAGCCCTCAACATAGATATGAGGAGACCAGCAAGAAACTGGGAAACGTTCCTCCCCCCTCCTCCCCTCCCCTCTGCCCACATCTAGGTGAGATTCCGCCAACAGATGGAATGAGGAAGCTGCCTTTGTCAGTCAGGGCAGGAGAGGCCTCCACTCATCCTTAACTATAAGTATGATCCATCACCTTTTGTTTAATTTAAGACAAACAAAAGACAACACTACCATAACAGAGGCATTCTTGTCTCCACACTCTCACCATACCAGGGAAGCTGACTAGAGGCATAGGAGTCATAACTTCCAGTCCTGGGAGGTAATAAAGACGGCTTAAATGAGCCAAGCCACAAGCAAATTGCAAAGATCTGTGGCATGGGTAGACTAGCATTTACAGTCATGTTAGTTAACTAATGTTCATTGGCAATCAGTCAATTCAAGTTACTAGAAGGCCACGCTCTCTAATCTAGACGTATCCTTAGTAGCACAAGTGTGAATTAGGGATATAAAATGTTAACTGGTTAACTGATAAGCATCTGTCTTACCCGTAATGTATGCAGTTAATGGTTAAATGTCTAATGTGCACATTAAAAAGTCCACAGCAATACTATTTCATAGTGTGTGTGGAACTAGGTTCTGCATTGTTAGGAGTCGGGATGATTGCTATGGAACTGACATCATAGGCACGGGAACTCGGAGAGCAGGGGGTGCCTGCAGAACCCCCATGTTTTACATGGGGTCCCAGCTACTGGGCCCAGGCCCCTACTATTAAAAATGTTCCAGTGCCACTGGTTCACAATGAATCTATCATACTATATATTATCTTTATTAAGTGCCTTTATTAACAAAAACAGCCAATCTTATGTGTAAAACCCACTTTTTTGTTTAACTTTTTACATATTATCCCTAAGCTGTCCAAAAATACAAAAAAGTCAAATTAGAATTTCAACTCTACTGCTGATTTTTGTTAAAAAAATAACATGTTTACATGCTCTGGTCTCAGTCTTGTGTGCAGCTGATTAGTAAGGCTAGCATTGGAAAATGCATGTTCTGCAGGCACAGACATTTCTGGAATGCACAGGTACTCTTTGCCAGTTTTCCAAGCCTTGGAAAATGCTTTGCATGGACTTTCCACCACTTCTGTGGACTGCATTCCAATGAAGGACAAGGCTCCCTGAAGTAATTTTCCAGTTCATTTTCTACTGGATTCTCCTTTTTGGCATAATCTTCACCTAAAAGCATCACTATAACACTCTTCTCAGTTTCTTGCATTTTTTTCTTTGGCACTGGCTCTGTTGGCTGATCCGGTTCAGCAGTAGCACTAGGAGGTTCTTCTATTTCTAACATTGATGCAAGTTGCAGAAGCTTTGAGTTACCAGCGATCTGGACAACAGGCGAAAGAAACCACATGTGTTTATGGTGTGGATCTAACAAGGAGGCAATAAGTGCAGGTTTGACAGTTATGGCAGGATTGCTGGGTTTCATGCAATGTTTCAGAGAGCGACGAACAGCAGCCTTGAAATCAGAAACTTCCATTTTCGACAGGAACTTTGCTTCTGAGGTGAGTTTGGAGAAGACTTGCAAATTGGATAAATATTTTGAAATTGACACTGTTCAGCAGACATGGTAGCTGTAGCACATTTTAAAGTGGAAAGTAGTGGTAAGATGTCCTCTGTTAATGGCCAGTGCTCATCTTGCAGCTGAATAGTTTGGGCATCAGATTGTTTTGTTACAGAGCTATCTGAGAGCGCAGCTGTTACAGCCCACCTTTGCTCACAGAGTCTTTTGAACATTCATATACTGAATTCCAGCGAGTTTTACACAACTGGATCAGACAGTGTCGCTTAACCTGAAGCTGTGTTTGTTTTCTTTCGAGTGCTTATGCAGCCACAGTGCTGTGGTGGAAGTGTGCAACTAGTCAACTTGCAGTTGCAACAGCACGATCCACACTATTTGAAGAAAACCCATCATTTATGGCTAGCTGCAAAGTATGGGCAAAACAAAATGACAGATTCCCACGTAACATATCTTGGTGTGTTGGCAAGCACAATGTTGCTTGTATTGTGTATGCACTCCAAGACATGCCCTGCCAGCCCCCATCTTTCCACTGCAGCATTTAATTTTTCAGCAAAGTTTTCTGTTGTATGTTGTTCTGCCATACTTTCAGTTTCTAGAACTGCAGATCAAAGCTCCCAATTTTCAGTATAATGGCAAGTGATCGTCATGTAGCTTTCTGTAGTTAATGCTGTCCAGCTGTCAGTGGTGAATGGTTAATGACGTTTTTCAATTTTTCCCAGACAGGCTTCGCACAGTCTTCATAGCTCTTCTCATCTCGAGGTTATAGTCTGTCTCACAGGCACACGGTATTCCGGTTCTACAAAACTCATCAATGCACGAAAACCTGTACCCTCAATGACGCTTACAGACAGCATATCTGTAGTGATCATGGTGCAAAACAACTCTGTTAGTTTTTTGTCACGTTGTGTGTTGCATTTTCTTGAACTGCCAGAAACAAATGCTGTCAACGTTGTTTGATTTTTGCCTTTTCTTCTCCACATGAAACAGGGATGTTTCAGCTTCAAATGGTTCAGCACTGCTCCGGTGCCGTTTGCATACCTCAGCTCTGAATTACAGAGTTTACATTTAATGGTATCTTCTGTTACTTTTGTGAAATGATTCCAGGCATTACTCCTTTTTAATCACTCCATCTTCTCTATGGAACAGTATTACCAAAAATCGCAATAACCTACATAGAATCATAGAACTGGAAGGGACCTTGAGAGGTCATCTAGTCCATTCCCCTGCACTCATGGCAGGACTAATTATCTAGACCATTCCTGACAGGTGTTTGTCTAACCTGGTCTTAAAAATCTCTAATGATGGAGATTCCACAACTCCTCCATAGGCAGTTTATTCCAGCGCTTAACCACGCTGACGGTTAGGAAGTTTTCCTAATGTCCAACCTAAACCTCCCTTGCAACAATTTAAGCCGATTGCTTTTTGTCCTATCCTCAGAAGTTAATAAAAACAATCTTCCTCCTCCTTGTAATAATCTTTTACATACTTGAAAACTGTTATCATGTCCCTTCTCGGTCTTCTCTTTTTCAAACTAAACAAACTCAGTTTTTGTTGCTCTTCTCTGGACTCTCTCCAGTTTGTCCATATCTTTCCTGAAATGTGGTATCCAGAACTGGGAAATACATATGAGCAATTCTGATTACATCCTGTAGAGGATGATGAACCAGAAACACTACCCTTACATTATAATATTATTCTTGTAATTGAAGCAGCTAGAAACAGAAACATGTTTCTTTACCAAAATCTATTTATTTCCATCACAAGCAAACTCTGGATTAAAGTACTGGGCTTGCTCTTGGCTTTAGTTTTTGTTAAATATACCCAAGAGCACCGAAGAATGTTATTTAAAGAATGACATGGACCATGGAGCTGTAAGAAGAATAATGTAGGAAGGGCTAATCTGAGGTCTGCAAACCTAAGATCTTTGGGGTGGGGGCTGTCTTTTCGTTATGTACTTGTACAACATCCATCACAGCAGGGCTGTAAAGAGGTTGCTACTCACCACACATGCACCTCTTTCTGGCTGGGAATTAGCTCTTGCTCCACCTGGCGCCAGCTTCCATCATTTGCTCACGCCAAGGCCGCTCTCTATTGCAGGGTGCTCCCTCTTCATGACTCAGCCCTCCAGCTAGGTCACTACGTAGTTCCCCACCTTCCAGGTCCTATAGGACAAACTGTCCGGTTGATTTTTCAAGTCTCCAGGTCTTGTGCCATTTTTCCAGCTGCTGGTAAGGGAACCCAGGCCTGCCTGGTACTCTGTTCCAGCCCAGGGAACCTATAACTAGCGATCCAGGTCTGCCTAGTCTAAGACCCTGTTGCTGTTTACCTGGGCTCCTTCCTACCCCACCTCTCTATCTCTTTGCCTATCTCTGGTTTACCTCTGGAAATTCCTCTGCTCCCCCTGGCTACTTCACCCTTCCTAACCTTTTACTAGACTGCCCAGTCCAGAACAGGACCTCAGGGCTTACTTTCCCTTGGGGTCTCCTCCTTGTCCCCAGCCAATTACCTTTTCCTCTAGGGAGTGACTGCAGATCTCCTCCCTGTAGCCCCTTCCAGTTTTATAATCCTAACCCAGCTCCTCCCCCAGGTGGGCTTCATCTCCCATTAGGTTTTATCCAGCTCTGGTTCTACTCCAAGTGCAGAATATAAGGTTAATTGGCCCCTCCTGGCCCCTATTAACCTGCTCAGGGCTTGTCCTCCTTCTGTTGGGTGGACAATCCATCACAGGGGCCCTGATCTGCAACTGGCATCTCTAGGTGCCATCCCAGTACAAATAATATAACAATGCACTGAATCTTGGACACCAAATGTTTTCTGTAAAGCACATTTTAACCAGTGAATGTGGGAAACTGTACTTTGACCCATTATGAATTTTACACTATTGATCAATAAAGTATACAGTGTTACCCAGTGTAAACTAGACTGAAAGGATCATGTCCATCTTATTACATCAAATCTTATGTACTAAAGGAATTTTTCCCAGCAGAATTACTGGTGACATTTACACTGTGTGTGAAATGCCATGTTCAGTGTTATGGCAGTGCTGCACTCAGGAGAGTGGGGAGGAGTGGCTGGCAATCTGCTTGCCCTATTCTCCCACAAAAACTGAAACCTTAGGAAGATGATGAGGGAAGTAGGGGCAACTTGAAAATTGGGGTCCTAAACCTCCACAGCCACCAGCTGGCCTATCAGAACTCAGTCAGCTCTATAAGAAGTCACAGTATGTATTGGCAAGTACCCTCGGTTTTATCCATATCATGTAAACTGTCTTACAGTTTGGCACAACTATCAATCTCTGCTTAGGAGAAGTTTGGACTGGAGTAGCCAGTGGTGGTACAGTTTAGAACTTAGAGCCACTTGGGGAAGTTTGCACAGCACTTGCCTAAACTGTGCCCTCGATGGATCATGTGCTCCCCTTCCTATGTCAAAACCCCCAAAGAAGAGAAACACCCACCTTCCGCATTGTCTGGTGTTTGAGGAACAGCTATTCTATCTAATCTTTCCTTTAGGATTGCTGGATTAGTAGGGAAGCTGGTGAATAGGCTGCCTTGTGGCCAAAATGTCACATATAGATCAGAGATTCACAAGTGGAGCCCTATGAGTTTCATGCCCTTGACTGTTTTCCTCTTTGTCTCTTGGCCTTCCACCAGCACTGGCATTGGCAGTATTGCCAACCCTGAATGTTCAAAAATCATGAGTCACACTCACCAAAAATCATGAGATTGGCTTTAAAATCATGAGATTATGTAAAAATAATAGATGTGGTGTTCTTCTTATTTGCCTTCTGCTTTTTGAGCCTTTAGGGTGCACTGGAGTCACTTTTGAAGCTTTCTCCACAGCCACTAGGGCTAGAAACTCACCTTTTCTTTAAGAATGAAGGCTGAAATCATCACATATCCACTTGACTCCAGGAGCTAAGGCTTTAAGGAAAACAATAAGTATCATGTATCAGAGGGGTAGCCGTGTTAGTCTGCATCTGTAAAAGCAACAAAGAGTGGCACTTTATAGACTAACAGACGTATTGGAGCATGAGCTTTCGTGGGTGAATATTCACTGCGTCGGATGCATGTAGTGGAAATTTCCAGAGGCAGGTATATATATGCAAGAAAGATTCAGGCTAGAGATAACGAGGTCAGTTCAATAAGGGAGGATGAGGCCCTCTTCTAGCAGTTAGGGTGTGAAAACCAAGGGAGGAGAAGCTGCTTTTGTAATTGGCAAGCCAGTCACAGTCTTTGTTCAATCCTGAGCTGATGGTGTCAAATTTGCCGATGAACTGAAGCTCAGCAGTTTGTCTTTGAAGTCTGGTCCTGAAGTTTTTTTGCTGCAGGATGGCTACCTTAAGATCTGCTATTGTGTGTCCAGGGAGATTGAAGTGCTCTCCTACAGGTTTTTGTATATTGCCATTCCTAATATCTGATTTGTGTCCATTTATCCTTTTCCGTAGAGACTGTCCAGTTTGGCCGATGTACATAGCAGAGGGGCATTGCTGGCATATGATGGCGTATATTACATTGGTGGAGGTGCAGGTGAATGAGCCAGTGATGGTGTGGCTGATCTGGTTAGGTCCTATGATAATGTCGCTAGTGTAGATATGTGGGCAGAATTGGCATCGAGGTTAGTTGCATGGATTGGTTCCTGAGTTAGAGTTACTATGGTGCGATGTGCAGTTACTGGTGAAAATATGCTTCAGGTTGGCGGGGTCTGTGGGTGAGGACTGGCCTGCCACCCAAGGCCTGTGAAAGTGTGGGATCATTGTCCAGGATGGATTGTAGATCATTGATGATGCATTGGAGAGATTTTAGCAAGGGACTGTATGTGATGGCCAGTGGAGTTCTTTTGGTTTCTTTCTTGGGCTTGTCTTGCAGTAGGAGGCTTCTGGGTACACATCTGGCTCTGTTGATGTGTTTCCTTATTTCCTCGTGTGGGTATCGTAGTTTTGAGAATGCTTGGTGAAGATTTTGTAGGTGTTGGTCTCTGTCTGAGGGGTTGGAGCAGATGCAGTTGTACCGCAGTGCTTGGCTGTAGACGATGGATTGTGTGGTGTGTCCGGGATAGAAGCTGGATACATGAAGGTCGGCATAGCGGTTGGTGGGTTTTCGATGTGGGGTGGTGTTAATGTGACTGTCACTTATTTGCACTGTGGTGTCCAGGAAGTGGACCTCCCATGTAGATTGGTCCAGGCTGAGGTTGACGGTGGGGTGGAAGCTGTTGAAATCGTGGTGAAATTTTTCCAGAGTCTCCTTCCCATAGGTCCAGATGATGAAGATGTCATCAATGTAGTGTAGGTAGAGAAGGGGCGTGAGTGGACGAGAGCTGAGGAAGCGTTGTTCCAGGTCAGCCATAAAAATGTTGGCATATTGTGGGGCCATGCGGGTGCCCATAGTGATGCCACTGGTCTGGAGGTATATATTATCATCAAATTTGAAATAGTTGTGTGTGAGGATAAAGTCACAGGATAAGGGAGGTGCTGTTGTCATCATGAACAGGTCTGACTACCAAAAGGAGGCCACCAGACAACTCTCCAATACCAAATTCTACAGGCCACTTCCCTCAGATCCCACTGAGGAATACACTAAGAAACTGCACCATCTACTCAGGACACTCCCTACACTAATACCGGAACAAATCAACATAGAGTCCCGACCAGGGTTATTCTATCTACTACCCAGGACCCAAAACCCGGAAATCTGAATGCCCTATCATCTCGGGCATTGGCACTCTCACTGAAGGACTGTCTGGATATGTGGACTCTCTACTCAGACCCTACGCCACCAGCACTCCCAGCTATCTCTGTGACACCACTGATTTCCTGAGGAAACTACAATGCATTGGTGACCTTCCAGAAAACACCATCCTAGCCACCATAGATGTAGAGGCTCTCTACACAAACATCCCACACACAGATGGAATACAAGCTGTAAGGAACAGTATCCCTGATGATGCCACAGCACAACTGGTTGCTCAGCTCTGTGACTTTATCCTCATACACAACTATTTCAAATTTGATGACAATATATACCTCCAGGCCAGTGGCACCGCTATGGGCACCTGCATGGCCCTACAATATGCCAACATTTTTATGGCTGACTTGGAACAAAGTTTCGTCAGCTCTCGTCTGCTCCTTTCTGTCTATCCTTTTCTCCCTCCCCTCCTCCCCCACTGAAGAGAGCCGTTAAAGGGACAACAACCCATTTCCTTCCGTATAGCTGGACAAAGTTTCCCTTTCTTTACTTCTGACTGTCTGATGAACTAGTTTTAAAAGAACCCTCCAGCAAAATCAGTACCTTAGTAAGATATAAAATCCTTTGTTATGCCTAAAATCTTTGGAAACATTTTTTTAAAATGGTGAAATTTCATATACATGTCTATTGTTATGGAGATCACATGAAGTAAAATAGAGTTACCTTTTTCTGAAAGCAATGAACATTGTTATGAACATACTAAACCTCTGTGACTGATTAATTTAAAATAATGTCTTTGTTTCAGTGAGTTCAATATGTAGTAATCTGGAATGATTACCTTATGAAGGCTTAAGAGTACATTTAAAATATAAAATCGGCTTAGAAATAGTGATTAAGAAAATGTAAAACAGAGAAGCGCTGCATCATGCATTCCATAATCTTTAATGTTGTATTCAGGAAGACGGCTGACTCGCTCTCACTACAGAGTTTTGGCACATAAATTTCTGACAAACTTCAGGGCATATCAAAAAACCCGTGACTGACATTTTTTATTCCCAAGTTTAGTGCTTTTAATTAGATTTCATCTGCATATCCAGTCTTCACCATCTGGCATGTTTTCCACTGCATGCCAGATGGTGAAGACTGGACATGCAGAAGGTAGCTAATTAAAAGCACATTTTCTTTAGAAAGAAATTGCAGAAGTGTTTTTTTCAAATGTCATTTGCTTCATTTGGGTTCAGGGATTTGGCTGGAAGGGGGTGAGCAGAGTGTGGGAGGGAAGAGAGAAGGGAGACAGTGTGGGGGGGCAGGGCCTGGGGGCGAGGCCTGGGGCAGAGCAGGGGTGGAGTATAGGCAGGGCCACAGGCAGAAGAGGTGGGCTGGGGAGCCAGCCTCCCCAAGCAGCAGCTTCACCCACTGCCCATGACAACAGGTAAGAGCGGGTTGGCTCCTGCACACCCAGTGCGCACTGCAGTCTCCTTAGGCAGAGGCCGTATTCACAGAGCTAAAAGTGCTGGCACTGCACATTCTGCATGAGGGAGAGGGTATGGGGGTCTCTGCAGGGAACTGTGACTCTCCGCTGCCATGAGGCAGGCCGGGTGTCTTGGTATCCTTTGCTGCCTTGTCCCTCCCCCATCCTGGGCTGCAAACCGGGGCTGCCATTGGGCGTAGGGGCACCAGTTTAATCAGGGCTGGCTGCAGCTTTTTTGCCACCCCAAGCAGCGAAGCGAAGGGAAAAAAAAAAAAGATAAAGCCGATTGGTGGCACTTCGGCAGCAGCTCAGTCACGCCGCTTCCTTCTTTGGTGTCAATTCGGCAGGGGGTTCTTCACTCTCTCTCTTCCTCTTCGGCGGCACTTTGGTGGCAGCTCAAAGAGGAAGAGAGGAACTATGAGTCTATGAGACTGAGGGACCCGTCACTTAATTGCTGTCGAAGACCTGGATGTGCTGCCCCTTTCCATTGGCCACTTCAAGCACCTGCTTCCTTCACTGGTGGCTCAAGCCAGCCCTGAGTTTAATAATACTACATAGAGCCCTTTAAATCCTAAGGACGGCCCTGCTGGCAATATTCCTGTGATTTTCCCCACCCTTGCAACTCCTCTCACTGCACAGAGCAAAACAGAGCAGCATTAGCTTACAAGTTTCCTTTGGCTGCTCTTCAAACATTCTCCTGAAGGGAGACAGGAGAAGAAGACAGGAAAACAGGAAATAAGAAATAAAGTGCAGGGTTGAGAGAGAGAGAGAGAGAGAGAGAGAGAGAGAGCGGAGTAAGCCAGGAAAAGGGCGAAAGGAATTAAAGTGGGACTGAAGGACATGAAAATTGCAGAAGAAAGTCTTACAGGGCAAAACTCAGCTGTCACCTGGTAGGTATTTGTGTTAGCATGTTATTTTTAACACGTTTCTTTGATTTGTTTTGTAAAGGACAGGCCATAGTTCGAACACTCTGTTATCATTTGTCTTTTCTTTTTTTCCTTCTTCAGCTGCAGTTTCTTTATTTCTGTCATCATCTGTCTCCCAGGGTTTTTTGTTTTTTTGTTTTGTTTGTTTTGTTTTTTAAATTCCTTCACTATCACACTCTCACTCTCACTTTCATGCCTGACAGTTCTTGAGCCAGACCTGAGAAGGGATGGGAAGGATTGGTATAAGCGATGTTGCTGTTAAAGGGCTCTTCCCATAGCCATTGCGGGGAAAGGAAACACATCTATTGGGGCAGTTCTTGAAGGAATGAGACTGGTGGATTGCTAGTGTGCCTAACATCAACAGTTCCCTCTACAAATGAAACCTGCTCCTGCAAACCCTCCCTCATAAGCTGGCCTCGCTCACATGAACTGAATTTGAAGTATCACGTCTTAAAGAGTCACATACTGAGGGTCCTTAAACTTGAGCAAACAGGCTGAAAAGAGAGCAAACATTTTAAAGAATAGTGGAAACTTGGATCCTTAGCTGGTGTAAAGTGGCATACTTGTATTGAAACCAATAAAGCTACACTGATTTACACCAAATGAGGATCTCACTCAGGGTGTTGAAATGGTCAGATGAAAATGTACGTGACTAAAGATAAGGAAAAAAATAATTGGCAAGTAATCAGTTAGCCTTATGTGTATTTCTGATTTTAGTGCAGATGTGAAAAATACATTTATTCAGACATGCGAATTCCTCTGTTTATTGTACTATGGAAAATATTTTTTAAAACCCCACAATTGAGTAAAAGAGTTTATTTATGGATTTAATTTCTTACTGGTAAAATTTAGATATACATGCATCTTTGCAGACACAAAATTAGCTCATAAATGTAATTTGAAGAAGCAGATTTTCTCTACAACCTTATGAAACTTGTAAATAAAAATATCTCAAATTAGCAGTAAACTGTAAAATAAAAGACTTTGGAAGCAGGGCCTGATTATCATTTATAGTAAAGATATTTTACAGCACTCTGGCAATGGTCTTAGAGTGAGTTTCGTTTAACATCCATTTAAGGCCCCATTACATTACTAGAGTGGTGTAAAGCAGTTTAGTGTAAATAAATCTGCTCATATATAGCCTATTAAATCTACACATAGACAGCCTGGCCCTGTTGTGCCATACTCCATATCGGACTGTTTGTGCAGTTAGCTCTACTCTGCATGGGTAAGGCACACAGAATCCATCCCAAAATATGATGCTATCTTTTTAATCTAATCACTGAGTGATACTGGTGTAAAATATTTGGTTGAACCATTGTAGCTGACTTCCAAAGAATTGCTGTTTCAAAATAAGGAATTATTTTGATAACTAAAGTAAATGGCAGGGGGAAAGCATGAATA
The DNA here is from genome assembly GCF_025201925.1 of Gopherus flavomarginatus. Lineage (NCBI taxonomy): Eukaryota > Metazoa > Chordata > Testudines > Testudinidae > Gopherus > Gopherus flavomarginatus. Next base: position 28,341,976 of record NC_066619.1, read on the forward strand.
TTCCATGTCTGCCTTATTCAGACTACTTGCGTGAGAGTGCCTTGACCTTTTCTACAGCATGCAGGAGTTAAATAGACATCTGGTTCCAGTGAACCCATTACAATAATTCATGACTTCCTCTAGAGCCAAGCAAACTGATGGTAATGTTTCATTAGATAGCACAGTACAGTAGTATTTCTCAAGGAGTATAACTTTATTATCTCTTTGGAATGACAACTGAACAATTAAATTAATCAATGAGACAGGAGCTATACTTGTCATCTTTTCTGAGATTTGGGGGCATGTTTCATTTGCTCACTTTGGTCTCGCAGGCAATACTGTTGCCTGGCTATTGGCTATGGGGATAACAGATCTGTTCCCTCTCCCTCTCAATCCTTTTCCCCTTTATTGTTCAATTATGACTCTATTTTCCCTTTTAGAAAGATTTGGTTAATCTTAAAATGACTGTTCAAGAATTATGTTTTATTGAAATTAAATATGCATTTTATTCAAAGGTTGAGATTCTTTTTGTCCTCATGGGTGGGTGGGTGGGTGGTGGGTGTGTGTGTGTGTGTGTATGTGTGTGTGTGTGTCCGTCCTTCCTGCTTATTGCTTCCTGCTCATTTTCTGGTCCCTGCTCTCTAAATGCAGTGTTCCACTTCCTATTCCTGTATATGTACGTACCATTGGGTGTGTCTGGTTACCCAGGGCCTGCTGCTACAAACCTGCCATTTGGACTGTTATGTTTTGTTCACACTGTTGCTGACTTGCTTGGTTCATGGTTATTATATGTTTTGGTTTGATTGACCACCTACTTGCATGTCTTGCTTCGATTTCCTTGTGTTTTGGGATAACTGTTCTGGGGTGGATCAGAGAGTAACCTCATGGCGACAAGTGCCTCTACTCTGCAACACATGCTGCCTGCACATTCTTTGGCTGTTGACTGGCAATACTTTATTTGGAATTTCTGGAACTATGCAGATCTTGAACTTTCTGATGCTGCTAGATTACCCTTGCTACAGAACTGATTAGCCAGTGATGGCACTGATATTTATGATGGACTCCCAGAGCCCAAGTCCTCCTTTGATGTGGCTGTGCAGCGCCTCAATGATTATTTTGGGACTAAATTCTGTTTTGCTTAGGAAAACATATTTTGAAGCTTGCCAGCAGCCCAACAAAACCATATGTAAGTTTGCGTGTCATTTGTGGTGGTTGGCCCAGGACTATGAATTTGGGAACATTATGATGAACATGCTCAGGGATAGTTTTGTGACTAGCATAGCCAATGACAGCCTAGGTGAAAAGTTACTGGCCGAAGATGTTATTACTCTAACTTTTGATGCTTCAGTTGCTAGCAGTGAGGCATTTGAGAGAGCCCTGTTTGAAAGGGGTCTGTGTCTCAGATTGCTTCTACCTTTGTGTCTACACTTAAACCATTAGTTGCTTCTGCTTCTATCACCCAAAAAAAAAGACATAAATGCTACCTACTCCTGTTCCACACCATCAGCAGCAAAAGTTGCCAGCTTCTCACAGTTTTCTTGGTCAACTTCCCTGCCTGCCTGTATAGAACTGCTGTGTGCCAGGCTCGTGGGAATGAAGGACGCTTTAAATTAGAGTACTGTCGTAAACTGGTTCGCAATGATGGGAGACCTGAAATGCATGCTGTAAACGTGGAGCCACATGCGACCACTTTTATCAGGGACTCTGATATTTCCTTTAGTACGATCATCTCATGCGGCAAAGCGCTGGGCACTGGTATCCCATATCAGATAAATTAATGGTGTACCTCTAAATACATGCTGGATACAGGTGCTGAAGTTAAGGTTCTCCCCTCTGGATTAGTTCACTGGTTATAAAAGATTGGAATTTGTATGCTTTGCAGACGTGGGTAAAGCTATATGCTCTGTGCTCTACAAAGGCATAGCCTTGACTGAAATGTTTTATATTGTTAAAGACACTCTGTCAATGCTGCTTTGCTGCTCTGTTTATAATTATCATTTTTATGAAATAAGTGATTGACAGTAATTGGTGTTAATCATAGGGTCGTTTGTTTACTACAGGTATTTGCAATCTGAAGCTTTTGTATAAATGAAGAATGAATGTTTATGGCTCTGTGGAAGACACTTGAGTCAAAGCATTAGCCACAACTATATATTTTACATATTAAGAATTATGTTTATTACCTAGTTCCTAATCAAATATTAGTTATTTAAATGTTTAATACATTTTTGGGGGTTTTTAATGGGGTGTTGTAGCCTGTCTCATTGTAATTTGGTTTAATTAACTACAGTCACACACAAATATGATCAAAATATAGCATTATATTAGATCAGTGGTTCTCAAACTTTAGCAACCCAAGACCCCCCCATTATGATTTAAATTTTTTCACAGACTCTCAAACCCCCCACTTAGCCCCAAGGTCCCACCCCCACCCCTTCTCTTCCCCACCTCTTTCTGCTTCCTCCCCGAGCATGCCCCATCCCCACTCCTCCCCCTTGCTCCCAGTGCCTCCTGCACGCCGCTGAACAGCTCTTTCCCCGGTGTGCAGGAGGTGCTGGAAGGGAAGGGGAGGAGTTGAGCAGCGGAGTTGATGGACCCCCTGGAGTACCCTTGCGGATCCCAGTTTGAGAAACGCTGCATTAGATCATTATAGTGTTGAATAGTGCTAAATGCTGCAACTAGCTTAGGAATATATATGATGCATAGAAAGGAATATAATATCGTACCAGCCGTTCTTAATGTATAATAAGTAACAATACAATATCATAAATGAAATACACCAAATCAATTGATGCTGCACATGAATGGAGTTAGGTGGTCGCATTTGTATTCATTTTTAGAAAGTAGTTTAAAATTTCAGTTTAGACCAAAACTTTTTTTTTTAAACTAGTTTAGGCAAAAGGCCTGATTTTGCAGTTCTAACTCAGTCAAAATTTCCAGTGAATTTAGAATCATAGAACCATAGGGTTAGAAGGGACCGCCAGGGTCATCTAGTCTGATACCCTGCCAAGATGCAGGATTTGTTTTGTGTATACCGTGCAAGACAAATGGCTGTCCAGCCTTTTTTTTTTGAAAATGTCTAGTGAAAGAGATTCTATGACTTCCCTAGGCCGTTTATTCCATTGTCCTACCATACTTACAGTTAGGAAGTTTTTCTTAGCTGGTTACATCTATGACATCAAAATCAAAGAACAGAAGTGCAGGCAAATGCAGATGGGCTCTCTCGCCCGCCCATGCTAGTTGAAAGGTGACCTGTAATAGAGGCAGAATTTACCAGATTTGTCAACTTGTTTCACATTAGATGTGCCCCAGTGACTTGTTTAATGTAAAGTTAGCTTGTATAAGGACTACAGGATTGACCCCCTGGTTAAAGATAAAGACTGCTTTCTCATTTCATTGTGTGTGTGTCATGAGTGAGCTTGATCCTATAAATTGCTGAGTGTGCTATCTCCAATCTAGAACAGCACTTAAGTGCATATTTAATTTTAAGTTACTAGTACTGCTAATGTACTTAAAGTTAAGCATGTACTTAAATGCTGTGCTTAATCAGGGCCAGGGTATTCAGCATTTCACAGTATCAAGCCCATAATGAGCAATAATTAGTCTGCATCACCAACAGCAATCAAATAAAATAATTTGGGCTACATCCTACAAGAGACGATTCCTTTATACAGGGAATAAACAGGGACTAATGCATCTGAAATAAACAGAGTTATACTGTCATGAAATTGGTGTGAATACAAACAGACTCAGCACCACTGACTTTAAATGATTTTTTCCCCTAAATAAGAGGAAAAAGAGCTGTGTCTCTGTACTCCTTTGGTATAATTGAAATAAAATCCATTAAATAGAATGTTGTCCGAGGTTTAATGTTACTTACTTTGAAAGGATGCTGCTTAGTTCCATATTGCACTTATGCAAGAGAGACTATCCATTAGTCTATCAGAAAGGGAAATTTGTGCAAAACTCATATGAATAATTTTCCTTTGACCTCTCTTAAATTAGATCAGCTAGAAATTTTTTTCTAAACTTTTTAACAGTGCAAATAACTGGTTTGCTATAGCCAGCTCTTGCAGCAGTCCTTTTGTTATACGTGAATTCACTGAATATGAACATACTATGTGTTATAAGTAGGGAGATCAATTATTTGGCCAAACAGTATAAAAATTCATTCCCGGCGACAAATTAATATAATTAATATAAAATAATCAGTAATATTTTTAACAAATAAAGTCAGTATTTCCATTTCTTTGACCCCTCTTAACTGGCAGTCTCATATAACTAGATTCTGTGTTCACTTACTTCAGCATAAATGCAGAGAAACTCATGGAAGTCAGAGCTTGTAGTACAGTATGTAAAGATAATTGATGTTCAGATTTGGGAGAGTCCGCTGAATATGTTTGTACTTGTAAGAATTTTCTTTATAGTGGGTAAGGAAGTGGTTATTCTTGCTTCCCTAGCATGAGAAATTAAACTGAAATTGCTTCTGCCTGTGTCTTTAGAAAATGAAAGGTTGTGCAGCAGTGTTCAAAGACAGTTGAGAATAACCTGAATATCCTAGTCAGCATTCTTTCTCTCTGTAAAACAAGTTCTAATGTCCAGCGCTGTGTGGCTTATTGTGAGCATGCACTAGTTCCTCTCTTCGTCTACATTCGGTTTACTGTAATTTATTATTTTGTAAAGTAACCCACATGGTTTCACATAGCGCTTTTCAGATTCTGTTCTACCTGTGAAGTCAGCCTGACAAAGCTATCGGTTCCTTGAGTCTTGGACAGACATGAGAACAGTGGATTTACGTTGCGTGCATCCAGAAAGACATCTTATTAGCTTTCTTTAATCTTATAATATATGTATATTAGTGTTTTTAGAGAAGTTTTCCATGCCAGCTATAATAGATCTATACACGGTATGGTTTAAATACAAATATTACTTTTAATATTTACTGCTAATACAGAAACAAAATTGGCTGTGTTCTGTTTGCCTTTACTAGAATGAGATGAGTAGCAGCTTCAAATTAGATGAGTAATAGTTCAACTCCTGCTACTACGTGCTTCACTTAAGGGGAGGGGTTCTGTGCTTCAGCTTTGCCTAACGGTGACATGAGATTCATGCTTTGGGTTTTTTCTCTCTGATCAGGGTTTCTTATATCATCAGAAATTGTCCTTTTCTTGTACTAGGTTAAGATTAACACCGCATTTGTTTATTTCTCATGAGATGAGTAAACCCAGCCACAACACAAATATTCTATAGTTGGCAGTTTTAGTTAGTGATAAATTGAGGAGATTTTGTCTTGATTTTTGTAGTATGTATATGTGGAATGTCAGATGATTAAAACTTAAATAATGTCACAGTTCACATCATTGACACATAGAACATATGCTGACATCAACACCATGATTATCACAGGAACATGAGCATCAGCTAGTATTTCATGCTTTAAACAATTTTGAAGAAAGCAGAATGCAAATGGGAAGATCCTCTTGACTGAGTAGAAAAGAAAAACTTCCAAAGAGGAGGTTTGCTTTTGCAAGTTTCTGAGCACTCATTAAGCAATTCAAAGAGTCCTCAAGTAGAGTTGACCTAAATCAGGTCCATTAAACTCAGAGCTCCAGTGTGAATCTGCAGAAAAACTTGAGAGTCTCTGGATTAAGTTTAGAAGTATGAGCAACAAGAGTGATGTTGTGGTGGGAATCTGCTACAGACCACCAAACCAGGGGAATGAGGTGGATGAGCCTTTCTTCAGGCAACTAACAGAAGTTACTAGATCACAGGCCCTGGTTCTCACGGGGGACTTCAGTCACCCCAATATCTGCTGGGAGAGCAATATAGCAGTACACAGACAATCCAGGAAGTTTTTGGAAAGTGTGGGGGACAATTTCCTGGTGCAAGTGCTGGAGGAACCAATTAGGGGCAGAGATCTTCTAGACCTGCTGATCACAAACAGGGAAGAATTAGAGGGGAAGCAAAAGTGGATGGGAACCTGGGAGGCATTGACCATGAGATGGTCGAGTTCAGGATCCTGACACAAGGAAGAAAGGAGAGCAGCAAAATACGGACCCTGGACTTCAGAAAAGCAGACTTTGACTCCCTCAGGGAACTGATGGGCAGGATCCCCTGGGAGAATAACATGAGGAGGAAAGGAGTCCAGAAGACCTGGTGGTATTTTCAAGAATTCTTATTGAGGTTGCAGGAACAAACAATCCCGATGTGTAGAAAGAATAGTAAATATGGCAGGCGACTAGCTTGGCTTAACAGTGAAATCCTTGCTGATCTTAAACACAAAAAAGAAGCTTATAAGAAGTGGAAGATTGGACAAATGACCAGGGAGAAGTATAAAAATATTGCTCAGGCATGCGGGAGTGAAATCAGGAAGGCCAAATCACACTTGGAGTTGCAGCTAGCAAGGGATGTTAAGAGTAACAAGAAGGATTTCTACAGGTATGTTAGCAACAAGAAGGTGGTCAAGGAAAGTGTGGGCCCCTTACTGAATGGGGGAGGCAACCTAGTAACAGAGGATGTGGAAAAAACTAATGTACTCAGTGCTTTTTTCGCCTCTGTCTTCACGAACAAGGTCAGCGCCCACACTACTGCACTGGGCAGCACAGCATGGGGAGAAGGTGACCAGCCCTCTGTGGAGAAAGATGTGGTTCAGGACTATTTAGAAAAGCTGGATGAGCACAAGTCCATGGGGCCAGATGTGCTGCATCCGAGGGTACTAAAGGAGTTGGCGGATGTGATTGCAGAGCCATTGGCCATTATCTTTGAAAACTCATGGTGATCAGGCAAGGTCCCGGATGACTGGAAAAAGGCTAATGTAGTGCCAATCTTTAAAAAAGAGAAGGAGGAAGATCCGGGGAACTACAGGTCAGTCAGCCTCATCTCAGTCCCTGGAAAAATCATGGAGCAGGTCCTCAAGGAATCAATTCTGAAGTACTTCTAGGAGAGGAAAGGGATCAGGAACAGTCAGCATGACTTCACCAAGGACAAGTCATGCCTCACTAACCCAATTGCCTTCTATGAGGAGATAACTGGCTCTGTGGATGAGGGGAAGACAGTAGATGTGTTATTCCTTGACTTTAGCAAAGCTTTTGATACGATCTCCCACAGTATTCTTGCCAGCAAGTTAAAGAAGTATGGGCTGGATGAATGGACTATAAATTGGCTAGAAAGCTGGCTATATCGTTGGGCTAACAGGTAGTGAACAATGGCTCCATGTCTAGATGGCAGCTGGTATCAAGCCGAGTGCCCGAAGGGTCGGTCCTGGGGCCAGTTTGTTCAATATCTTCATTAATGATCTGGAGGATGGCATGGATTTCACCCTCACCAAGTCTGCAGATGACACTAAACAGGGAGGAGTGGTAGATATGCTGGAGGGTAGGGATAGGATACAGAGGGACCCCACCTAGACAAAAAATCTGATGAGGTTCAACAAGGACAAGTGAAGAGTCTTGCAATTAGGAAGGAACAATCCCATGCACTGCTACAGACTAGGGTCCGAATGGCTAGGCAGCAGTTCTGCAGAAAAGGACCTAGGGGTTACAGTGGACGAGAAGCTGGATATGAGTCAACAGTGTGCCCTTGTTGCCAAGAAGGCTAACGGCATTTTGGGATGTATAAGTAGAGGCATTGCCAGCAGATAGAGGGACGTGATCATTCCCCTCTATTCAGCATTGGTGAGGCCTCATCTGGAATACTGTGTCAAGTTTTGGGCCCCACACTATGAGAAGGATGTGGAAAAATTGGAAAGAGTCCAGCAGAGGGCAACAAAATGATTAGAGGGCTGGAGCACATGATTTATGAGGAGAGGCAGAGGGAACTGGGATTATTTTGTTTACAGAATTGAAGAATGAGGAGGGATTTGATAGCTGCTTTCAACTACCTGAAAGGAGGTTCCAAAGAGGATGGATCTAGACTGTTCTCAGTGGTGGCAGATGACAGAACAAGGAGTAATGGTCTCAAGTTGCAGTGTGGGAGGTTTAGGGTTGGATATTAGGAAAACCTTTTTCACTAGGAGGGTGGTGAAGCACTGGAATGGGTTACCTAGGGAGGTGGTGAAACCTCCTTCCTTAGCAGTTTTTAAAGTCAGGCTTGACAAAGCCCTGGCTGGGATGATTTAGTTGGGGTTTAGGTCCTGCTTTGACTAGATGACCTCCTGAGGTCCCTTCCAACCCTAATATTCTATTATTCTAAACATGGGGTACTATTCACAGGTGTCCAGGGATACTAAGTTGGAATAACTGTTTCCTGTGGGAAAATATCTTCTGTAGTGACAGGGCAAGGTGTTGAGACTGTGATGGGAATTGGGAGTGCTCTGTATCTCACAACATCAGACCATTACGGTCCAATCTTGTTTTGTTAAATTAGCTTAATTTAATCTTTGATTGGATTTGTGGCTGTTTCCACATAGTGTAACCAGATCCAAAAAGATAACTGTAATTTCTCTTTATGTCCTGTTTTCCTTTGTTCATGCTTCCTGTATTTAAGTGATATCAGGTTCAATTTTCTAGCATGAAATTCAAACTAAAAGAAAGTTTTTTTCTTTTCCAATCTGTCCTTTTCAGGAGAAGGTGGATAACTGATGGATCATTCTGTGCTTCAAACAATACTCCTCTACACGGCTTTGTGCTTCAGTATATACCAAGGTCAAGGTAGAGATCTGAATGCATGCTTTTTACTTTGAAATGCATATACAACAAACAGAACTTTCTCTGCAGAAATTAGAGCTGACTCGTTTCCAGCTCTTCTGTTATTAGGTAACCTGTCGTGCTAATAAATCAGTCACTTTTCATTACAAAGCATGTGGGAGGGTCAAAAGCACCACAGTTCACCTTATAAAATTACCTTTTATTAAATCAATAACTCAACGTTGATATGAAATCAGACACATTTATCTATCTACTACTACTTTATCTCAGCCATTTTTGACCTGTATTTTCTTCTCTGGATTATTCATCTCCAATTTGCCCAGTTTTGTACTCCTCCAAGACTTCTTCCTGTGACACAGAGGCCCATTGCTGCCAGCTTGCAAAGGGTTCACTGTTCTGTAACAGCAACTCCTAACCGGCCTCACAAACGCATTACACCTAGTGCACCACTTTTAGAGTATTTATCCAAAGAAGGTCATTGAAGTCTCTAATCAGGCATATTGATCCTCATAATTGTTGTGAGATGCATAGATGGATTATATTAAGGAGTTGTGTATATGTACTTGAAAATATGTTTTAGGGACTATGTCTCAGGCAGGGTTGACATACAAAGGATGTAGTCAGTGTACTCAATTCATATGTAAAAAAAGCATTGTAAACCAATACAATGGAATCTGGTTTGTGTACAATGTCAACATGAAGATGTAAAGACGGAGCCAGCACATCAAGGAGTAAACCCCATGGGGTCATCCTGACTCTGGGGGAGAAAACAATGACTTTGGGAAGTAGGAGAAAGCAGAAAGATATCCTTCATCTCTCACTGAAGAAACAAAAAGGACAGTAGCTTTTGCAGCCATGAAAGGGGGATCGACATCATGATTAGAGCTGCTGGGAGATAAACAATCTCACCTAAAACAAATTTAGACAACAGTTTAGCCTGTTAAAGTTAAGTTTAGATTGTAGAAAGCATGTTATAGTTTTTGTTTTATATGTAACCATTTCTGTTTCCACCATTATACTTATTCACTGTCTCTTAAATCTTAGCCTTTGATAATAAACTTCTGATTGTTTTCACTGTAAATATATCTGAGTGCTGTGATGTTATATTGCAGCTGATCCTCCGTTGAACCAAACAAGCTGATGTTTGCACTGTTCCTTTGGGGACAGCTTACCTGGTAATTTCTGGGAGTGTCCAGTGGTTAAGGGCTGAACACTTCAGGGGAAGTGCTTCAAGGGGGTTTAGAGGCTGGGATGCACCTATTGCAAAGTAAGGGCTGAGGAGATTGTTTGTGTAGCCAACGGATTGGTGACATCAGGGAGCGGATGCTCACTTAAACACAAGCAAGTCTCTCTCTCTCTCTCACTCTCACTGAGGCAGGGGGATAACAAGGTGACTCACAGTTCTGGGCATCCCAAGGAAGCATCACACTTCTTATTGCATCTGTCCTGGTTCTCATCCCTGTAAATGTCAGCATTGGTCCTCTGCCTTCTAGTCACACTTATCCAAATCTGAGGGCTAAATCCTCAAAACTTTTCACCCCAAATGCATGTGCTATTTGAGGGACATAACCACATACGCGATATGCATATGCTTAGATAGCAAGGGAAATTGTGTGAACACCTTTCACTAGACCTGTTACATTTAAATGAACATGGCTTGTAACCAGGGGCAGCTCCAGGCACCAGCACACCAAGCACGTGCTTGGGGCAGCATGCCGTGGGGGGCTCTCTGCCGGTCGCCGGGAGGGCGGCAGGCAGGCAGCCTTCGGCGGCATGCCTGTGGAGGGTCCGCTGGTCCCGGGATCAGCGAACTGTCCGCAGGCACGCCTGCGGGAGGTCCACCGAAGCCGCGGGACCAGCGAACCCTCTGCAGGCACGCCTGCGGGAGGTCCACCGGCGCTGCAGGACCGGCGACCAGCAGAGCGCTCCCCGCAGCATGCTGCCGTGCTTGGAGCGGTGAAATATCTAGAGCCACCCCTGCTTGTAACAATAGCTTTGGAACCATGAGCATGAATCCATAATTAAAGCATTGCCTAGGTTATTCTTTTAGTGTATTTTCAGTAGTTATCATTAAAAGACAGCATTTACCAAGGGCTGGTCTACACTAGAAAAGGTATACTGGTTTGACTATGTTAGTTTGGTGGCTGATTTTTTGCGTAGTTATATACTTCTGGGGGAATTCTGCACCTAAAAATTCTGTGCACAATATTTTAAAAATCTACATATTTTATTTGTCAAAATAATGCAATATAATCACTCTTGTTTCAATTATGTTGGTAATTTATTTAAACTACAATATAATGGAGGGCGAATGGAAGTGGGGAGCGTGGGGAGCACTAGAGGAACACCCAACCCCCCCTTGCCTAATAGTAATAGATAGGTTTCACCCTTTATATCTAGTTATTAGTCAACAAATATATGCAGCCATATGCTCAGTATTACATCATGGGCAACTGAAGAGCAAGTGAGGACTGGGGAATCAAATTCACAATTTATATTGACCACTGACCATCTCCAGAAAAGGAAATAGCAAACAGTTCATGGAGCATATTTTGATAGGAATTTTTTTTCAGTCCAAAAAGTTAGACCAGTTCTAATTGCTAAAGCAACATATGCATTTATAAGGCCATACTGTCCTTCACACCACTCTGGCAATCTAAAGGAGCCTTAAAATTTTTACACCTGTTTTATACTTCTGGGGAATTCACAAAGACAATGGGAAAAATTCACTAAGCAGGCAGGCTGTGTACGTTCTGCTCTCCTGAGGGGACAGAGCCTGTCTCACGCCTACCTCCTCAGAAACATCCTGAAGCCCAGCCCCTCCACGCCAAGCGTGCTGCAATAGAGCGTCTCTTTCTCACACATACAACTTCCTACCTCCTCCTCCCGCCCTCCCCCATGATTTACATCTCTGTTGGCTGCTCCGGGCACCCGAACCAACCTGACTGCACTGCCAGGGAGGGGCATGACTGCTCTTGCAGCTTCCCTTTACTTCCCCGTCAGAAGTCATTTTTCTGTAGGGAAGCAAAGAAATCTGCAGGGGACATGAATTCTGTGCACATGCACTGATGCAGAATTCTCCCAGGAGTAAACAGTTATACCAGTATTTAGCTCTAGCATGGATGCAATTATACTGGGGGAAGGATGCTTATACAAGATCAGTATAATTAAAGCAACAAAACATTCTAATGTAGACAAGCCAGTGTCTGAGATACCACAGTTATTTCCCTTTTCTACAAATCTCAGACACAGAAGTGTGATAGCTATTGGCAAACAATAATTTCTTAAAGGAGTTTGCTCTATGTGTAAATTAAAGCAAAAATGCTCCTAATCCACTCATTGTAACTCAAATGTCTGTAGAGTCTTGAACTAGAAGATGAGCCCTTACAAGCACAAGCATGATGCTCAAAAAAAATTCAGCCTGCAGCAGGCCGTTTAAGATCAGAAAACTAAGTGATCTATAAAATTTCTTGAAAGATGCAAAGTTTGACCATGTTTCTGATGATCAATCTACAGATGGTTCTGCAACTTCCACTTCTGAGCCTTCCCAGTTAGTGAGGATGTTGATTTGGGTTTGACAGACTTGTTGAATGTCACAGTCTCTGATTCCAGCATAGAGCTTAGTGCTGAATTGTTGGGACCCAGAATGTTGTCCATTAGTTTGCTAGTGCAACTGTTATGGACATGGATACTGAAAGAGGTTCAATTACTGAAAGCGTGGGGCAGAATTTGACTTTGAAAAGGCAGATCTGGCTACTTGGCCAGAGGAGATGGATTTTGTTCACTATTTTTCATAAAAAAAACCATCTTGTTTCTAATTTAGAACAAGACTTTTTGCCTAGCAAATGCAGAGGAAGGCAAGTATTAAAATCATGGTTCTCAAAAGTTCTAATGGAAAGTTATACCAGTAAGCTTGGTTGATATACAGTCTGAATCTTACCTTTTTATTCTATTTCACTTGTTTGCTTTTCCAGCCAAATTCTTTGTCTTGCTTTTGCACCCTGTCAAATTGGGTTCACTGTCTTTTTTTCATCTTAGTGAGCCAACTAAGGAAAGGAACACATTGAGGCAATTGCTTATTGATGGATCTGGTTGGAAAAGCAGCAAAGAATCCTGTGGCACCTTATAGACTAACAGACGTTTTGGAGCATGAGCTTTTCGTGGGTGAATACCCACTTCCTCAGATGCATGTGCATGCATCTGAGGAAGTGGGTATTCACCCACAAAAGCTCATGCTCCAAAACGTCTGTTAGTCTATAAGGTGCCACAGGATTCTTTGCTGCTTTTATAGATCCAGACTAACACGGCTACCCTCTGATACTTGACTGGTTGGAAAAGGGTCTCACAAAAGGTATGGAGACCTGCTGTAAATTGTAGAAGTACATGTGGTGCATTATTTTGCATCATCTCATAGGTATTTTGCTGCACTTAATTGAGAGGTGTTTACCTTTGAGCACTGCAGATGAGAAATTATACAATCCTAGTAATGGCAGTTTTTGTGTTTACTTGAATTGCTTGCAAGTCATGATAGTGCATTGAAAGCGCCCATTGATTCCTTAGCTACATTCACAAAAGGCCTTTAGCTGGGAGATTCCCAACACAGAAACTGCTCCATGTATTTTTTTTGCTGTCTTCATGTAACTGTGGCTGCTTGTGAAAAGTGTTTTAGCAAGGTAAAATTAATTATGACCTAAGAACGTAAATGATATGGGAAAGGTTACGGGATCTCGCAGTTTTTCTATAGAGAACTCAGAAACAAAGTGGATAAACTCAGAATATCTAATTACTGAGAGTGCTTCAGGAAAGGCTAGGAAGGTTCCTTTGTAAAATAACTTGATGATGGTAGCATTTCTGCAGAGTGGGAGGGTGTTGGGAGGGCAGGATTTGAGTTTTCAAACCAGCACCAGAACACTGTTGGCATAGCACTACGAAGAAGTCTAGCAAATACCTACAAAACTCCCATGTTCCTTATAATTAAAAAGAAATGAAGTGACCAGAAGTTGGTTCTCTGTGACATTACCCAGGGTACAATCTGGACATCTGAACAGCTGTATCCCTTCAACTTTCCAACCTGGAGTGCCTTTTACACTGCTTTGCTATGAGAACAATCACTCCTGGCCTATTCACACACAGCCTCTAGCATGCAAAATCACTCCCAGCTGGATTATATGAGTGCTCTAGCCAGTCACTCCTGAATTAATTGCAGAGCGACACCAGCAAATTCTCAGTCTTAGACTTATTCTCAGAAATGTCTATCTTGTCCAGGAGGGTGCTGGGTAGTACCATATAAGTTCATAGAAAGTCTGTCATTTTATTGACAGCATTTGTACATATTGTTTTCTGTTATCTCAAATGGAAGTTCCCAAACACTTCAATCTATGGAAACCTGCAGCTGCTCCATTGCCAATATGTAAAGTTCTCACTCACCCCCTCCTTCGTGCTAAAGAATGTCCACTTAACTAGGTGATGGTCCAGTTGATTTTCTTGACACCTGGTTAAAGTGTTGACTAGATTTTGTCTTTGGGGAACTGGTCTGAAGCTATTTTTCTAAACTTGGGACATGCCTCAGCAATTTCATTCAGTAGAATCTTATAACTTTACATACAGTGTTGATACACATTTTACCAGGACAACAATGTTCAGCAGATTATGAGTTTTCAAATCGTACCTCACAAGGCATAATTTGTACAAAATTTATCATGGTCTTGTAAAAAGGATGAACATGGGGTACAGACTGTCGCAGTGTCTCAATGCCATATATAGCCCATGTGGTGAATGTAGTTCTTCAATCTTTGGAATATTATAGTTGTCATACGCTGAATCCCTAAAATGTGCAGTTCTCTAGCTACTTCCATCATAATCAACATAAATGAGCTTTTACCCAAGTTAAACTGGTACAGGGCAACTTCCTGGTCTCCTGGAGAGCAGCCTCCCTGAATACACACACACCACCACCCACAGAGTTCAGAACATCTCTAGTTATGTTCATATTCCTTTTAGGGGTCCCAAATACTAAGGACTGCATATATTTGCCTGCGGCTTTGAGCATCTTATTTAGCATGACCCATTTCTGGTCCTCTTCCACCCACATTGCTTTACTGATATTCTGTACATGGAGGCATCTTTGTCTCTCTCTCGCTTTGGGATGGACCACTTCATCTTAGACCTGTTTCGGTTGGGGCTCTGCATTGCAGTTCCTCTGATTGGTGACAGGGCCTTTTTCACCTTCTCCTTTTCTGATTCTACGTATTCTGCATTCACGTCAGGGTAGCTCTTATCTTCCTCCGGCAGATGTATCTTTGAAGAGCCAGCCTCTCTCTTTGCATACGTCGAGTTCCTTTTGCAAGGCAGCCAGTTCAGCCTCTAGGCTTTCTAGTTTTTTATCCATCTCAAAATCAGATTTCAATCCTCCCTTCCTCAGAGGGTACGTCTATGCTGGAATAAAAGGCCCACGGTACGGTGGTGGATCAGCGACTTGGGCTCACAGGGCTAAAAATTGCCATGTAGACATTCAGGCTTGGGCTGGAGCCTGGGCTCTGGAACCCTTCCCCCTTGTCTACACAGCAGTTTTATAGTTCCGCCACCTAAGGCCCATGAGCCCAAGTCACCTGACTAGGGCCAGCTGTGGGTGTTTATTTGCTGTATAGATGTACCCTGAGGTTGATTCTGGAGCTTAATCAGTTCCTTATATAGCAGTAAACACTTCTGTCTCCTGATCTCCTTTGAGGCAGATCAGCTCCTGCTTTTGCTGTGTAGCCTGCACTAAGATCCTCTCCTGTGACACACTTGTCTCTTCCAGCTCCTGCAAGTATTCAGCTATCTGTGTCTGTAATCCCATCAGCAGTAGCAGTCTTCTCTTCCAGTTTTCTCCAGTCCATTATTGTATGGGTCTGCTAGGTAGCTGTGGGATCTATTGCAATTATCACAACTTCTGTTTTTTGCCCACCCTCAATGTTTGTGCCACTGAATACACAGTCCTTTGATGAACAACTACTTGTCCTTTTTGGAAAGTTTCTGGAGGAGTGATGTGTTAGTCAGCTTCTCTGTATCAACACAGGCCTCCTGGTAATCCCCTCACATGCTCCACCATCTTATCACACATCTTACCAACATTTCAGTGCCTCGGCCCTGCGTTTCTAGGTAGTGCTGGTCTGGCTTTCTTAGCACCCTCCCCCAGGGGAGCAGCTGCAGGACAGAGCAATGTGGGGGAAGGGGTACCTGAACACATGCTGCCAGCTGTGCGGGCTCTCCCAATCAGCTGGGTGGCACTTAAATCTCTCCTGGGCAGCCACTCAAGCATGCAGCTTACAGGGAACACAGGCTGAATGACAGAGAGGATGGTGGCACTGACCACAGTGACTGAGAAATGAGGGAGAGGAGAGTATGGAAGGGGAGAGATTTAAAGCTCTGCTTTGGTCATGGTGGGCTGAGACATCCACAAGGAGATGTCAGATAGACAAGCTGAGATTTTTAGCTGGGACAGAAAGAGAGAGATCTGCCTCTCTGCTCCGAACCTGTGAGTCATTGGTTGAATTTGTATTTGCAAATAATACTTCCCAGAGACAAGATGCAGAGGGAGAAGAGATGGGTCTGAAGGATCCCAGTAGTTAGTTTGGGGTGGGGGGGGTTGGGAGGTTGGATAATTCTTTAAATGAAAAAACCTGAAGGAGAAATTAGTGAGTTAGGAGACCTACGTAAAAGTCAGCACTTTCTAGTCATTTAGAACTCTTTACAACCAGCCAGTACTAATATACTAATTGCTGGGATGAAATACAGAGGCAATTCCCTCTCAGCTTTCACAGAGAATAAATTTTAGATAGATGCAAAGATGCTTATAGATCATCCCCGTCTGTGGAGTTATTGTTTTTATTATGGTAGTGCCTAAATGTCACAGGGTGCCCTATGAGAGAAGAGGCCAGTGCACCTCTGTGGAGCCCACTGACTCCTAATTAGGGTTAAAAGAGGTCACTTCCGTGACTTCAGGGCTTGGGCTATCAGTGTACCCCTCCTGCCCCCCAGGTGGGTGGCAGGGCTCGGGCTGTCAGCCCTCCCATCCCAGGTGGGTGGTGGAGCTCGGGCTGTCAGTGCCCCCGTCTCACGCGGGGTTCAGGCTTCCATGAATTCTTGTTTATTCTTGATCTATCCATGACTTTTACTAAAATAACCATGACAAAATCTTAAACTTATTCATTATCCACCTTCAAATCTCTCCTTAAAACTCTTTTGCCGTGAAGCCTATAAAAAAACCTGAACAATTAGGTTTCTGATGTGCTAAAACCATTGTCTGCCATGCTGAGCAATATTGTCACATTGTTTTCTTGTACTCCCCCATCAGTGTCCTCCGTACTCATCTGTTGTCTCTCATCTTATACTTCGAACAGAAGCTCTTTGGGAGAGGGACTATTTGTTCTGTGTGTGTACAGTACGTAGCACCATGAGGCTTCTATGTTCTACAATAATACAAACAACAACAAAACAATCTAAATGGACCAGGCAGATACAGGGCGGAGGAAAGGGATAGAACATCAGCATGAACAAACACGATGGTATCCAACAGCATTCTAGTTTCACATTTGTTTGTAATTTTTAAATTTATCACTTGCCCTTGCCCTGAAAGGAGAATGCCAACATCTGCATGCCCCAAGTTCAGGGACTGTGAGGGGAAATGTGGCTGGGCCCAGATATGGTCAATTAGATTAAAAGAGGGGTATGCTCTGAGGAGTTTGGTTTAGCTGCCAGGAGGAGTGAGACTTTCCATATGAGGAGGAAATCTTGGCTCAGATTTGTCTTCATAAAGTTGTCCTTTTAAGCTCATTTTGAAATCAGGCTGAAGGAAGCCTTTTGAACTCCAGCTGTGGGAAGTGTTTTCACATGTTGTGACTATTGCTCAGTTTCACAAGCCTGTTGGACTTGCCCGACTTGTCACAATAAACGGACTTGCCATTTTGGATATTCTAGTAGGAACAAATAGAAAGTTTCATGCAGAAGTTGTGCTTTTCCTGTAAACGGTGCAAGTTAAATCAACCATATCCATTTTAATAAAACTTGCACTGGGTCAGGATTTATAGATGCCATTTTAAGGAACAGCAGTCCAGTGTATTTTCCTTTTTGACAGCTTGATAATCTCAACAGCATGCTTTACTTAAGGGTAAAGCCTTGAAAATATTCATCAGTTGCATGATCTATGAAGATCAACATTTCAAACTTGGTGCCTCAAGTCTGGGATCAAAAAACATATTTAGGCACCTGAGTAAGTGGGATGGTTTTCAGAGTTGCTGAGTCTCTGCATAGGCACTGAAAAAATATGACTGCTTATTTAGGTGCCTAAATATAAATTAGGTGCCCAACATAAGGCTCCCAAGCCTGAACATTTTTACCATAGTTTATACACATAACTAGCTTAATATCTGGCATAAGCAAGTGTTTACTACCTTAAAAACATCAGCACATGTTGTAAAATGTCCTAGTTGGGAAATACTGATCTAGCGATATTCCTAATATCAATCAGCCAAAACCTGCTTATTATGGAGCCATCTGAAGGCACAATGCCAGGACCTCAGTTGTAAGAAAATTGCTGTTTTACTGGTATTTTATTTGCTTATATGTTAAACAATAAACTTGTGCAATGGGACACCCACCAGTTCCTGCACTGTATTGGTATCTAATGACATGGCTTACTGCAGAATAGATTTTGGCTCTCGGCCTCTACCTAGCATGCATCCAGCCATGTCTTATGTTTAGTTATTTCTCTTGGGCACTTTCCATCAACACTGTTCGGTTTCTGTTTCATTGATTGTCAGAGTCCAGGGTTTCTAATCTGCGCAGTGCAGCTTTTAAAACAATGGCATTCGAGCCTTTCATCTTTGTTGTACGTCACCTCCGATTAATCTCACAAAACTGTGTGGAGATTTAGCATGATCCTGATCTTGCAAACACTTGCTTTCCTACTGGGGACCTCACTCTTATCTTTCCTATGCTTGCCACTGAGGGATGCAGGAGGCATCCACATAGATGGTCCTGGTATCCTGTGGATCTACAGGGATTGGGCTCACTCCTTAAGGGCAAACAATTTGCTCCCCTTTTATGGAACCATTTGAGAGGGAACTCAGGTGAGTTCCACAGAATATTCCTTCCCCAGAACCTCCCTTCCATAAATTTTAATCCAGGAAGGGACAATCTGACCCATAGTAAACATTTTCACAGACCTGTTGACTTTGCCTTGCAGGTACATCTGCCACCTTTCCTGAATGGCTCCCCAACCTCTTGTGATTCTTAAAAGGAAGACACTGGGGTGGCCAGTTCCCAGTGGAGAGAAAACAGAAACCAACCTCCTTTCTGTACACATACAGGGATCTGTGCCCAGGCACAGTGGATAGTACTCCATAGAAAGGAGTGGTCAAGATAGAAGACTATGCTGAGCAGCCAAGGTTAGGCAGTGGGGTAAAGAAGCATGTGTAGATCTTTTCATTTATGGTGATTTTCAATCAATTTCAGCATAAGTCTGGATCTTTTAACAAACTATCATCTTTGCATTGCCAGCATGCCTGTACCCAACCCTGTGTTCCCAGCTGTGCCAGTGAAATACATCCACATGGCACCATTCACGTGCCTGTGATCTCTCCAGCACTAGTCATTGATTATCAGATCCTGCTTTTGTTGTTTTGATAGTCACAGTCAATAAAATGTAATCCTTGACTGTGCTGAAAAGGTGCTGGCTTGCCATGTCTTCATCAGTCTCTAAAATCTCAAGATCCTATGGTTAAATTTATGGCTCATTTCACTGTCCCAGACATTTGGTTCCCTGCCATATCATCCTTTGCAATGAAGCTAACAATCATGCTAGTTTCACTTCCAGTAAGACCTAAAGATTGCTGCTCCCTCTCTCTATTTGGACAGTGAAGTTCACTCTCAGGCTTTACACCAGATAATTCTCTTGTAAACATGAAACATTTATAACATGTTCTGGGTTTCTTCACAGGTGCATAAAATTGATGGTCATTATTCTCACGCTTGCATAGTTCCAAAATCACTGACAAGGTCCAGGCTGCTACATTGCTAGCGCAGAGTTTTTTTCTTCTACAAATCAATCATATTTGTCACTTTTACTATAGCGGACATTGCATACACTTGTGTTGCATAATCCCAGTTTTCTTCTCACACATCAGTCTTGAATTTCAACATTTTGCTTGTCTTTCCCCAAGAGAGAGAGATTGTGGGTGCATGTAAATATTTCCCTCCAAAACTTTTTAGGTACCAGCAACCATTCCTGATACTGACTGTCCAGAGAAAGTCAGCCTGAATGCTCCCTGAAATACTTGCATGTTGAAAGCAGGCCTGCAAAAGCCCTTCATAAGGTAGCATCAAGCTGTCTCTTCATAGTCCCTGGCTTCAGCAAATCCTTTTGCAGCAGTTTTCATGTTACTCACCCTTACAGAACCCTTTTTAAAAAAAGCAACAAAAAACCCCAAACAGTTTCTAGCAGAGTCGCTAAAAGACATACATTTGCTAGAAGACGTGATTGGTTCTAAATGGTTGGTGCAGTGTGGAAATCCTCTTTCTATGTATTTGCTTCCCTATAGGTTGGATCCTATGCCTCACCAGAATTGTTAATAAAAATCCCAGATGAATCTAATACCTCAATCCTCATCACTGATATCTTCATCTGTAAAGTATTCTTTGCCAGGAATCATCATAAGTCAGGGGTGGGCAAACTTTTTGGCCCAAAGGCCACATCTGGGTACAGAAATTGTATGGAGGGCCATGAATGCTCACGAAATTGAGGGTTGGGTGTGCAGGGTGTGTGTGTGTGTGTGTGTGTGAGTGAGGGCTCCGGCTGAGGGTGCGGGCTCAGGATGAAGGGTTGGGGTGCAGGATGGTGCTCTGAGCTGGGACCAAGGAGTTCAGAGGGCAGGAGGGGGATCAGAACTGGGGCAAGGGGTTGGGCCATGGGAGGAGGTCAGGGGTGCAGGCTCTGGGGGGCGCTTACCTCAAGCAGCTCCCAGAAACAGCAGCAGCATGTCCCCCCTCCAGCTCCTACACGAAGGCACAGCCAGGCAGCTCTGGCCACTGCCCCATCTGCAGGTGCCACCCCTGCAGCTCCCATTGGCTGTGGTTCCCAGTCAATGGGAGCTGTGGAGGCGGCACTTGGGTCAGGAGCAGCGTGTGGCAGTCCCTGGTTGACCCTATGCATAGGAGCCGGAGGGAGGACATGCTGCTGCTTCTGGAGGCCGCGTGAAGCGGGGCAAGCCCTGGACTCCGCTCCCCAGCGAGAGCTCAAGGGCTGGATTAAAACGTTTAGAGGGCCGGATGTGGCCCCTCGGGTGTAGTTTGCCCACTCCTGTTATAAGTGGTTCGTGCCTTTAGCCTTTAATTTCTCACAACTAAGGTAATGGTCTCAGTGCAGCCCTGCATAGAAGTTAGTGCAAAACTAGGAACTAAGGCTATTACCTGAGTGGGTTTCTTACTCTAAAACAGATACCACATTTCAAACTTATGAGTGAAGCTAGATAGACTATGCCTAAAACAGCTTTACATTCAGCAGCTTGCTTAACCTGTCCTGTTCTGCAGCTGGAATGAAATTGCTTGAGAGCACCCTTCTATTTACTGTGCCACCCTAAGCATCTACAGCCACAAGAAGAGCGTGGAGTGCTGAGATAATGGTCTTCAACCCTTCCAAGCCAAAACCAAATCTGGCCATAGGCCAGGCCTGAAAATGTTCAGGTGCTTCTGTAAATATAGACTCATAGACTCTAGGACTGGAAGGGACCTCGAGAGGTCATCGAGTCCAGTCCCCTGCCCTCATATCCACCAAATCCTAATGTCCCTGTGGTAAGAGAGCATTAAAATTCCATCAAAATATCTACAAAGTCCTTCCAGACCTTTAAGTCTCCTTTTAACTCTGGTTTCTCTAATGTAATGATGCTGGATTTTTCTCATCATACAGGTACTGAGTGCCCTTTCACTTAGTGCAGAGGGCTTGGCCTGGCCCTATAAAACTGAGGTGACCTAAAAATGCTTTATATGTCAGAGTGCAACTTTGTTCCTCTGCACTGCCTCCTTGAGCTGAGTGAGGTGAAGCACACTGAATTCTAGCAATGAATCACTCTCTCTCTCTACCCCTGACAGTGCTGGGGTGCAAACAGGCCAGTCTAGTCAGTATCAACATGTATGACCCTTAATTTAAAATAAACAGTTGTGGCATCCGATGCCAGAATGACAACGAAAACTGACAGTTTTGAAATTTTAGTTTTTGGGCTTTTTTGATCCACTCCCCCAAAATAAACAACCAACAAAAAACAAAGACCTGGGGGTGGTTGTTGGTCAGACAGTGCCCTGCTTGACTAGAGGCTTGGGTCTTCCTAAGATAAGCAGTTATGAGAAA
This sequence comes from Gopherus flavomarginatus, assembly GCF_025201925.1. Lineage (NCBI taxonomy): Eukaryota > Metazoa > Chordata > Testudines > Testudinidae > Gopherus > Gopherus flavomarginatus. The sequence goes on from NC_066619.1 coordinate 28,363,981, forward strand.
ACATTCTACCATAATATAACTCAAAAGGTGGTCTCTAGCTTCCAGCAAGCTTGGTGCCAGACTGCCCATGAACCTATCCTTTGCTAAACACCAAAAGTGATAAATCTGCAGTATGGATTGCCTGAAGAAATTAATTTCTTAAAAAAAATCTTGTTTTAAATATTCATGTATTTTGCACATTAAAGCATCTAAGCCCTATACAAACATTAATTTTTGCAACACCCCTCTGTGATAGGCAAAAAGTACAAGTGAGATTTTCAATAGCGCTTAGACTGGGCCCAACTTTTCTGCCATTCATGATAACGGGGACAGAGTTAAGCCGTCATTAAGTGCTTTTGAAAATCCCAGCCTTTGCAGGCCGTATCATCGCCTTTCTTAAGGGAAGCAAAGGTTACATGACTGCATGGGCACAGTGAGTCAGTGTCAGAGCTGGCAGCAGAATTCAGTAGGTCCTGGGAGCCAGCTACCCACTCTCAGGTTTGTGATGAAAATATTGATGGGCCATTTCTCTAGTGGCCACAGTATTATAGTCTGTCTTGGCTCAAACAATTTGATGATGTTAAGCAGGCATGAGTGTTCATATTTTTAAATCATATTTACTCTTCCAGAAACCCAGGAATTTCTACCTACATTCCTCAAAGTTTCCAGGAATTTGCCTCTGCAGCGTTTGTTGGTGGAATGGGATGTTAGTGACTTAGCCCACCAGTTTGAACTAGAAATGGTTTTTGACATTCAAGTTAGTCGATCTGAAGAAATGAATGTTGTCTGGACAGTAAGTATCTTTTAAAAAACATATTTCAATGTATCAATATGAACAAAATCAAACATTCTGGTGTGTAGAGGTAACTTTGTCACATGGACATGTCCAAGGCTTCATAAGAAGAGTCTACATATTTTACGAGGACCACACTCAATTTAAGATAGAAAAGTTGTCTGATCATGGAAACAGAGCATGTTAAGATGGATCATTGAGTTCTAAGTCCATTACTAAGGTTTCCCCCAAGTGCATGAGGGTGCCTTGAGGACTCCTCCACACTAAGGATCCCTTATTAGAGCCTCTGTCCTCCTGGCTGAAGAAGAGAAGACAAAGACATAATTTCCGTTAGAGTTTCTCATAGCTTCCCTCAAGAAACGTGAGTCTAGAATGGGAAAACAAGCTTTGGTCTCCTGTGTGTGAGCACACTACAGCTAGGCCATCAAGCCTGACTATTGATTTGTGAATTTTATTCCTGTTTTCTTTTACTCACCTACTTTAGATGGTTATTGCCCTTCTTGTTTTCCATGCTGAGGAAAGAGCAAGCATAGGCCTTAGCAGTTGATGCCACTGCTGCCTCCGAGGCCACTGCTGCCAAAATCTAATGCATTGCACTGTTTGTATATTTTTCTGTGCCTTCCTGAGAATCAGCACACACTGGGAATATATGTGTGATAGGATTGCCGAGGTGCAGCCTGGCACTGTGGGACTGCTGTGCTCTCTTAACTCTCCAGCCTGTGCAGTCTCTCACAATGCTTTGCTAGTGACAAGCAGCAAACCCCTTCAGGCGCTGTGATCACTCAGCACAATCACATGTGAAGCCCCACACCTAGCTAGATTGCATGAATGTTCCCAGAACCCCTCATGAATCACACAGAGAAAGGCACCAGCCAACCCCCCCCCCCACAGTTCCCAGCCTTGTACCTCAGGAATATACCATCTTGCACTGCTCAAGACAAATTATGCAAATTTATTAATTGGTTCACCACTTTATCAATGGAAAGTGGATATACATCAGCCTTCGTAAACCTGAGCAAACACCCTTACCAAACACTTCAGGCAAACTCACCAGTAAAGATAAACAGTTAATTAAATGTATTAACTACAAAAGATAGATTTTAAGTGATTATAAAAGTGATAAGCAAAAAGAGTTAGTTCCCAGAATAAAATAAAATATAAGCACACAGTCTAAACTGTCAACCTTATTAGAGTGGGCAACATCTAGATTAAGCAGTTTTCTCACCCCACTGGATACTGCAGTCCTCAGTAGGTTTGTCTCTTAAACCTGAGCCAGTCTCCTCGGTTGGAGTCTTCAGTCTTTTGAGTGCCCATGTTGCATGCAGCATAGGTGGGGGAAGGAGAAAGGTGAAGCATGGGCCCCCTGTGTTCTGTTTTATATCCTTAGTCCATGTGCTTGGAGAACACAGGTCCAGGCATGTCTGGTGGGCATTGTTGAGTTGCAAGGTGAAGCAATCCCCGGGTGTGTCTCCTGTAAGTGAGTCATTGAATTGTAACTCCTCTGCTGGACAATGGCTGGTAAAGTCTGTTCAGCACTAACCCAGGCAGTGGTATCTCTTCCCTTTTCATTGTCTCTGGAGTAGTATCTGGGCACTTCCCAAACCTACAACATATTTTAGTGACAACGATAAAACAGATTCTCATAACTTCATATGCATTAATGATACACACATTTAAATAGAAAAATGACTTTCAGCAGATCATAACCTCTCTCTGATACCTCACACAGCCTGCTTTATATGCAATATCACAATTATATACAAATAAGAAATATGGGAGGTAAAGGACTCTCCCCCAAAGTATAGAATATCACAACATAATCAAGAGGGAATAGACTAAAATTGCTGCTAAGATTATAGTCCAAGTCACCAAATTAAATCGCCTAGTAAACTGGTGTGAAACAAGTATGCTCCAGAAGTGCAGGGCCTGTGCTTCCACTAGGAGACCCTAGGTGGTCGCCTAGGGCAGGAGGATTTGAGAGGTGGCATTTTGCCGCTCTCTGCGGAAATTCGGTGTCGGGTCCCGGAGTGAGTGAAGGACCTGCCACCAAAGTGCCCTGAAGACGCAGAACGGAAGGACTCCTCCCGCCGAATGCTCAGAGGAAGAGCACTGCCACTGAGGGCGGCAAAAACCCTGGCGCCGCTCCTGCAGAAGTGTTTTAACAAAAGTGATATTTTTTAAATCTATATTTGTAGGGCTTTTAAATATATTTTTTTCACCATCTGCTGATTGAAATGTGGGAGAATATTAACCACAGATGTTAAAACCTAGAAAAATCTGAGGAAGTCCTAATTCTCAAGGCCAGTTTAAGAAAGCCACTACCCAGAAGAATAGACAGAGGGTGGGATTTTTAGATGCATTCAGTGTTGATTTAACTCTGCTTCTGTTGAAGTCAATGAGAATGGAATTAGAACAATGCTGATCACTTCTGAAAATCCCATCTGCTAGGACATCAAGAATGCAACGTACTGAATCATGCCTGTTAAAAACTAGACTATACTAGAGGCAGGGAGGGTCCACACAGCTGAAAGCCAGAATTGCAAAAGTCCCCTTGACTTCAGTAGGGCCAGGATTTTGCCCGTTGTGTTTTAAGGAAGCAAAATGCCTCCCGAGCTGAGTACGGTTCACAGTAAATTGCCATTTATACCTCTCTAATTTGTGTATGCAGCACAGAGAATGCTCCTTCCCAAGGAATGCTATCACTCTCACACCTTACGCAAGCTAAACTGACTTTTGGGACTTTGGTATCTTAGGAAGAAAGAGTTTTGGCTTTAGATCCATTTTAGGGAGGAAAAAGTGATGAATGCCAAGAGGACAAATAGCCTTGATTAAGATAATAGCTAGTCTTGGAAACAGACATGGCATCCCATTAGTCTAGCAATAAAGCTTCAGTATAAAATAAATGGCCATTTGTGGCACCCTTACTTAAAGAGTAATAGACTCATTATAGTTATTTAGATTTATTTACCATTTAATAGGGAAGAATATGAGAGCTCATTATGTATTATCACTTCCTATAGAAATTGAAGTAATTGATTCAAAATCAGCATGGTGCATGCTTGATTTGCCTTCCACTGAAAGACAGACAGGCTTGTAAATCCCAAACCAGTAGGCTGAATTTATATGATTAATATCCAATGCATAGGGTGAAAGCTTAACATACAAAGTCCATTTGTTCAGTTGTTGTGTGTCACTACCAGCAGCTTATGTTCTTACTACTATTTTATTATAAAGAAGAAAGTACCATAATAATACAATGGATGAGTGATATAGTTCATGCTGAAGCAAGTACAGTTTGCATACTATTCAGAACAGAAGCTAAAGAGTTCCCCTGAAATTAAAAATGACCATTAAATCATAAAATGTCACTGAAATCAATTGTAAAAGTCTGGGGAGAAAAACCATTGAAAAAAGTCCAGATGTTATCTTATGAACAGAGATAGTGATGTTGAATTTTAATCCTAGTCAGAGCTGTCAGTGGAGCTATGCTGATTTACACCAGCTGAAGATAGGACCCAGTTTCTTGTTTTTAAAAAAATAAGAAGCGTTCTGAGCTGTACACTTGCAGCAAGCAATTCAATTAGAATAGCGTGTGTGCATGCATGCGTGTTCTTTTGTAGTGGCCTTGAGCCATGCTCCTGCACTGGGGCTGTGCAGAACTGCAGCATGCTGGGAAAAATGCCGCCCCCCCTTCAGAAAACAGAGCAACTTTTGCCTGCATGGCTAGTCTGGTCCTTGAATCAGTTTGAGTTATGGTGACCTGGAGCTGTCCCCGTGCACTATATGCACTAGCAGGGATAGCCCCACACATGGTCTCTCTGCTCAGGAGGGTGTCGGGTATGAGATTGCAAGGGATCTTCCACCAGGCAGGAACCAGCCTCCATCCTGCCCTTCATTAATTTTGTTAGTATGTTATCGTTCACTTTTTTATAGGAGTACAACTACTGACTTGCTGTATAAATGATTCCCTAAGACCTCTTTGTTGTCATCAACATATTTTCTACTGTATATTTTAGACAGTCACTATCCTCATAGAACATCAGGGTTGGAAGGGACCTCAGGAGGTCATCTAGTCCAACCCTCTGCTCAAAGCAGGACCAATCCCCAACTAAATCATCCCAGCCAGGGCTTTGTCAAGCCTGACCTTAAAAACCTCTAAGGAAGGAGATTCCACTACCTCCCTAGGTAACCCATTCCAGTGCTTCACCACCCTTCTCGTGAAGAAGTTTTTCCTAATATCCAAACTAAACCTCCGTCACTGCAACTTTCTTCCTTTTGGCTTCCATAGACAGATAAATGTCCTTGCAACAGTAGTATATTTTAAAATATTTTTTTTGCAGATTACAAAGCCGCACCATATCTTTTAAACCATTTCCTACCATGCCTTTTGTTCTCCGTCCCATTGTAGGACTTTCAGCTCTCTTTCAGCCTGAGGACTACAGTCAAATATAAAATGAATTCTCCACCAATACAGATATATACAGTAGCAGTGTAGAGTGAGGATGTACATAAGCCTCCAGATGATCAGAAAACTATCAAGTGTGAAGCTATGTATTGAATGTTGTGTGTTCAAATTAACATAACTGCAAGCACAATCAACCTGTTGGTCACCTGAAATTGAAATTACTACGTTTGAACATACAGGGCCTGATCCATCACTGCACGATTCTGATTTTATGCGGACATAGCTTCACTGATTTCAGTAGAATTGCACCGTCAGAGTGGGAACAATACAATTGTGAATCAAGCCTGCAATCTCGCTAACTACATGTGCAAATGAGGTCTGCAGTTACACACAAACTTTTCTGAAAATTTGAGATGCAGGATTACAACTGGGATTTTCAAGGAGCCTTAGAGAGTTACACACCCAATGTTACCTGGGGTTTTCAGAACCCAAAACAGTGGTAACTTACCTTTTATTTTAGGCAGTGTCAGGAATAAATTAATGGGAACAGTGCTTCTGTCCAATAAATGATTGATATAAGCAAGCATGCTCTTATTTAAAACTACTTTATTTATTTATATGTTGGATATTAAGCGTGCGTGTGCACGCATGCACACACACACACACACACAATTGGTTTAGGACATTCCAGATATAGTTACCCATAATCTGAGATGGTTGATTAACAGCCGGGCTTCCAGGAGCCCTTTTTCCATACAGCCGGTGAGGAGTTTAGCTGTCAGCTCCTTGCCCGAAGAAAAGCTCCCTCAGACTGCTCTGAGGTATTTACTTTTGCCTAATTTTTTATAGGTAACTTTAACAAAGCACATAACCTATAGTGACTCCTAGTTGGTTAGCATAACAACCTCTACTGGGTTATCAATTTTTAAAATTTTAATAAACTATTTATTATTTTAAATATTTTTAGCTAACAAGAATAACAACATGTCAGGGGCACCTAAAACCCAGGTTGCAATTGACATACTTTTTATAATTTTTGTTCTATTTTTTTAATTCTGATTAGCAAACTACAAGCATGCAGCTGTCTGACCTCGTCTTACAAAGGCCTGAGATTATTTCTAGCATTGTGATGCTTGGTTTTCAGCTGACAGTGGCTGAACATAAAAAATGGCTGACTGTCGTACTGTCAAGTTCTGGGGCACATGCAGGAATGTCAATTCTGGGGTAACACCAACTCTTTCTGAGCCTATCTTATGCCATAACAGCTAAACCTAATTCCAAACTAAGCATTCTCCACGTATTTTTGTTCACCATAACTCTGCATACTCTGCCTTAATAGCATATGTACCTAATCACATCAGCCATGCCATCAGGGGCTCATTCACCTGCACATCTACCAACGTGATATATGCCATCATGTGCCAGCGATGCCCGTCTGTCATATACATTGGCCAAACTGGACAGTCTCTATGCAAAAGAATAAATGAACACATATCTGATATCAGGAATCTTAACATTCAAAAACCAGTGGGAGAACACTGCAACTTCTCTAACCACTCAGTGACAGATTTGAAGGTGGCAATTTTACAACAAAAAAACTTCAAAAACAGACTCCAAAGAGAGACTGCTGAACTTGAATTAATATGCAAATTAGATACAATTAACTTAGGTTTGAACAGAGACTGGGAATGGTTGGGCCATTTCACTAATTGAATCTATTTCCCCATGTTAAGTATCCTCACACCTTCTATGTGTCATCTCGATTATCACTTCAAAAGTTTTTTTTTCTCCTGCTGATGATAGCTCATCTCAATTGATTGGCCTCTTACAGTTGGTATGGCTACTTCCACCTTTTCATGTTCTCTGTACATATAAATATCTTCTTGCTGTGTGTTCCAGTCCATGCATCTGATGAAGTGAGCTGTAGCCCACGAAAGCTTATGCTCAAATAAATTTGTTAGTTTCTAAGGTGCCACAAGTACTCCTGTTCTTTTTACTTACCTATTGTTTGTTTTTAGGAGTATTATAACACAACTCTCAGTAAATTGAATAAAACTCTGCACTGGAGTTGGGATTCAGAATTACCTTTGGAATGCATGTCCCACTCTGTAAGAATCAGGAGCATGGTGAATGATGAAAGATTCTCTAAACTCTGGAGTCGCTGGAGTCAGTGGGAGACTGTGCTGGGTAAGCAAAGCAAGACTTTGGAATATTTCCTTGCTGATTTAATGCTGTGGTTTAATTTGCTACTGTAAAACCAGTAAAATATTGGAGTTCATGTCAGCAGTGACTATGCAACATCAATGGACCATTTTAGAATTTACTGCTAATACAGCAGAACCCCATTTATCTGATCTAGCTGGGACAGGCCAGGCTACATCAGACAAGCAAAAATCAGGACAAACTAGAGAATGGGCAAATATGATGCTGCAGCACCATCTAGTGGCCAAAGGAGAGATTACCCACTTCTGGCCTTGGAATTCTGGTTGTTTGGTAAACATAGAGAGCCGGTTAAGGAAGGGTCAGATAAACGGGGTTCTACTGTACTTGTCTGTATTGTTTCATAGAACCATAGAAATGTGGGACCAGAAGGGCCCTCATGAGGTCATCTAGTCCTCCTCTGCCTTCCCTCCTGCCCCACCCTCCAGTGCTGTGCTGGGGCAGGATTAAGTATATCTAGCATATCCCTGAAAAGTGTTTTTGGCTAACCTGTTCTTAAAAGCTCCAGTGGCAGGGGTTCCACAGCCTCCCTAGATAACATGTTCCAGTGCTTAACTATCCTTGCAGTTTTGGTCTCACAATCAACATCAAGAAGACAGAAGTGATGTACTAGCCTATACCAAGAAAGCCTTATGTAGAGCCTGTTATCACAGTGCATGGCCAAACCCTCCAGGCACTGGACAAGTTCACCTACCTCAGCACTACACTGTCACATGCAGTTCACATTGATAGTGAAACTAACGCCAGAATTGCCAAAGCAAGTGTGGCCTTTGGCAGATTATGTGCAAATGTGTGGGAGTACACAGGGATTAGTCAAAACAAAACTGAAGGTCTGCAAAGGTATCATGTTTCCAACTTTGATGTATGCATGCAAAACCTAGATGGTGTTAGATGCCATGTTATGAAGCCAAATCACTTTCACATGGACTGTCTGAGGAAACTGATGAGGTTAAGATGGCAAGACAAGGTTCCAGATAGTAAGATTCTCATATGGGCAGGTATTCTAAGCATCCATACTCTGTTCATGAAATCACAGATGAGATGGGTAGGCCATGTCACCAGAATGTCAGGTGAGTGACTGCCAAAGATCTTTTATGGTGAACTAAAGCAGGGAAAATGCTCTCAGGGAGGCCAGAAGAAATTTTTGAAAGACTCCCTGTAGTTGTCCTTGAGGCATTTCAACAGTTTTGGGAAGATCTTGCTCATGATCATTCTACCTGGCGAAGTCTCATCCATACTGGATCACCAGTCTGCGTAGAGGAGAACTACTGAGGCAGAGCAGAAGTGCCAGCAGCATAAATCTCACAACAGCAGCATATCCACTGTTAATCAAGTAACCCATTGTGACATCTCTTGTTCAGTGTGCTGCAGACAGTTCAAAGCTCAAATTGCCCTGATCAGACAATCATGTGTTCACAGAAACCAAATCAATCAGTAATGTCATAGTTATCTTCGAACTTGAAGGATGAACAACAACATCATCCTTATAGTTAGAAAGTTTTCCCTAATATCTAGCCTAAATCTTCCTTGTTGCAAACTAGAATGTTTACTTCTTGTCCTTCCTTCAGCGGGTATGGAGAACAATTGATCACTGTCCTCGTTATGACAGATTTGAAACCAGATATCAGGTCTCCTCCCTCAGCCTTCTCTGCACTAGAACAAATATGTTCAGTTCTTCCTCATACAGTTTTCCAGCCCTTTTCCCATTTTTGTTGAATGCTCTCCAGTTTGAATCTTTCTGAAAATGTGGTATTGACCAGTGCTGGGACAATTACCTCCTGTGCCTTACATATGATACTCCTATTAATACATACCAATATACTTGCCTTTTTTGCAACTGCATCACATTGACGACTTGTATTCAATTTGTGATCTACTATAACCCCCATATCGTTTTCTTCCCAAGTGAAATTTCATCTTGTTGATTTCAGACCAATTCTTCAGTTTATCAAGATCATTTTGAATTCTAGTCCCGTCTTCCAGTCCAACCCCTTCCAGCTTGTTGCAGCTGCACATTTTATTAATATACTCTCTACTTCATTCTTCTTCACACAGCGCACAGTCAACTTGTGGAACTCCTTGCCTGAGGAGGTTGTGAAGGCTAGGACTATGACAGGGTTTAAAAGAGAACTAGATAAATTCATGGAGGTTAAGTCCATAAATGGATATTAGCCAGGATGGATAAGGAAGGGTGTCCCTAGCCTCTGTTTGTCAGAGTGTGGAGATGGATGGCAGGAGAGAGATCACTTGTTCATTTCCTGTTAGATTCACTCCCTCTGGGGCACCTGGCATTGGCCACTGTCGGTAGACAGGATACTGGGCTAGATGGACCTTTGGTCTGACACAGTACGGCCGTTCTTATGTTCTTATGTTTCTTATGTTCTTATTATCTAAATCATTAATGAAAATACTAAATGACACTGGCCCCAGAACAGACCTCTGCAGGACCCCTCTTGATACATCCTCCCAGCTTAACAGCAAACCATTCCGAACTACTCTTTAAGTATAATTTTTCAGCCAGTTGTGCACCCACTTTATAGTAATTTAATCTAGACCACAGTCCCTAGTTTGTTTAGGACTATGTCATGTAGGGGTGTGCCAAAAACCTTCCTGAAATCCTGATATATTGTGTCTACTGCTTCCCTGCTATAGAATAGGCCGTAAACATGTCAAAGAAGGAAATTAGATTGGTTTGGCATGATTTTGTTTTTGACAAATTCATGTTAGCTATTACTTATCACCCTGGTTTCCTCTAGGTTTGAACAATTGTTTCATTTAGTGCACTGTTTTTAATGTTTTTACTGTCCTAGAAAAATGATAGAACTTCCAAGTATTGTTTAATCTCATTAGAAAAACTGTAGTCAGCAAATTAAAACAACAGATAGAGTATTACTATATACAGGCGGAGAAGACAGATAGCTGCTTGATAGAGCCAGGAACTCTTGCTTTTTTCCTAGCTCTGTCATGGATTTGCTATGCGACCTTGGACAAATTGCTTCACCTTCCTGTGCTTCTCTTTACCCAATTGTAACATAGATAGAACAAGGCTCACTTTCCTTACAGGAGATAATGAAGATTGATTGTATTTTGTATAGTGCTTTGAGATCCTCAGATGAAAACTACAATACAATTGCAAAGTATAAGGTCTGAGACAACCTGCTCATGAACACCAATCCTTGCATAAAAGTAGTAAAACTGTGAAAAGTGGTACAGATCTCATTCTCTTTATTTAGAAAACAAACATGTGCATAGAATTCCCTCTAAAGGGCTCAGTCTTGTAGCCTTTGTTGACCGGGACTAGTCACATGGATTAAGTCAGTAGGATTCTGATCACAATAAATGGAGTTAAATTTAAAATAGACTATTATATGTTTTGAGAGTGTGGATTTTATTCTCAAAGAACAAAAAAGACTGTATGAGACGAGAATGTTATGTTTTGTGCATCTGGTTGAATGGCAGATTTCTTACCTGCGTTCTTAATTTAAAGGTTTCTACTGAAGGCAATGAGAAATGTAAGTATTGAATAAGTTAATTAGCAAAACCTCATGCTATATGATGGTTTTATTTTACAGGAAACTTTTAATGCTGTCAATCCAGATTGTATTAAATCATGCATTTAAAATATGTTCAGTTTTAGTTTCAGTAAAGTTATATAAATTACATTTTATGCCTGGCTAGAAGGCACTTGAGTTATACAACTCCAGGATCTCTTCGGCTACGTCTACACTGCGCGCCTTACAGTGGCGCAGCTGTGCTGGTACGGACATGCCATTGTAAGGTACATGGTGTAGCCACTCTGTCTCCATGAGAGTGCTCTCCTGATGACAAAATAAAACCACCCCAAACAAGGGGAGCGGTAGCTTCGTTGGTGGGAGAGCATCTCCTACCGATGAAGTGCTGTCCACACTGGTGCTTTTCATCATTAAAACTTTTGTCGTTTGGGGAGTAATTTTTTCACACCCCTGACCAACAAAAGTTTTAACGACGAAAGTGCAGTGTAGACACAGCCTGCGGGCATGTCTTCACTAGCAACGTTAAAGTGCTGTCGCGGCAGCGCTTTAACGTGGGTGTGTAGCGGCGGCATCAGCGCTGGGAGAGCACTGGAGCACTGTCTACACTGGCACTTTACAGCGCTGAAAGTTGCGGAGCTGTAAAGTGCCAGTGTAGACAAGGCCTTAGTCTTTGAGGATAAATTTAGTCCTACTTTGTGGTATATCCATAATGCCCTTGGCAATGCTGCTGTAGTAAACAAGGAAACTATAATATCCTTACCACTGAAGTCTTACTTGTTCCTTTGATTAGGGCTTTTCTAGGAAGGCAATATCTCTTCGGAAGCTGTTGCATAATAATTCTTGGACTCAGTGCAGAATCACGTCAGCAGTTTCAACTTTGTAACAGCATCATGTGTTCTGTGAATGTGGGACATACATTAACCACTAGTGATTCTTGCTTCACTGTCATCAGGCTGTAGTATTCATATAAACTAATACTGAGAACCAAGAGTTACCAGTATTAATGGTTCTCTGAAGTTTATATTTTTTTCCCCTAATGCACAATTGTTGATTTGGCTTTGCGTTCATGTACTAGTTTAATATGAACAGACAAAAGCCTCTCTGTAGCTAAGGTTATAACAAGGTTTCTATTTCAGAGTGGTAGCCGTGTTAGTCTGTATCAGCAGAAACAATGAGGTGTCCTTGTGGCACCTTAGAGACTAACAAATATAACAAATTTATTTGTTAGTCTCTAAGGTGCCACTAAAGTTTCTATTATAAGGCTTCTGGGACTTAGAGCCACAATGGTTTAGGCTGCCTTGATGAACTCCTGGCCACATGGAAGTCAACAGTAGAACTCCCATTTGCTTCACTAGGGCCAGGATTTCACCCCTTAACTCTGTATTTCAATATTTCCACATTTTTGAAAAAAGGTAATCTTAATTTAGAATTTCTAGACATTTTTATTATTTAATTAGGGGAGGAGGTGGAAGAGTTGAGGATGGGGCTTAGGATTTCAACTACAGCTCTCTAGTAAGTTTTTTTTTTCCAAGTTTTGATACAGACTTATAACCTTAATTAGTTTCTCACAGGTTTGTGTTGGGCAATCATAATTAATATTAAGGACAAGAGACACTAGTAGTAAACCAACTACTACTGTCACTTCTGAATGAACTTCTGTGAACTGTGTTCATAGAACACAGGAAAAATTGACTGAATACAAGGCAGTGATTAGCCCGTTCAGATTGATTGTTTTCACTGGAACAGCATCATTTCTGGTGAACTTAGATGACTTTTAAAAATGTGTTTTGAAAGGATGACTAAACGGTTTAGTTAAGGAACTACTATCTGCACTGGTTCAGGTTCACACAGGTCCTGCTTGGATTTAGATACTAGAAATGTTACCACATGTAGCAGGAGAAGCACAGGGCCCTTAACTTGGGTCTTGGCAGATAAAAAGCCTTTCAAACTCACCTTTTAATGGATGAAATCTTTTTATTCTAGTTAGACTGAAGCCATAAGGAATCCATTTATGAATTAACATTGGACATTTCCTGGTCATTAAGGAACAAATGTTCACACCTAGCATCTCAGCTTGCCTTTGCAAAATCATATATACAAATCCCACCTTGAGGTCAGATGTAAAGCCCACTAAAGTTAATGAGAGCCTTTCCATTGACTTTGTTGGATTCTGGATCAGGTCCTAGGGGGTGAAATTCACCACTGTACAAAGGCTCATGCACCACTTAAGTTTTATATCTTACGGGTTTAAGGAGGACTGAAGTGAGAGAACATCACATGATGGTGTACAAATAGATGTTTGCATGTGGATAGTTGAGGTACAATTACTAGATGTGTGCAAATGCCTAGTTATGCATTCAAAGTCACAGGCACCTATCCTGAGCACCCTTTTGAAAACTTGTCCCTAGTGCTTTCTCAGCTTTCTAGTCATGGGGTAGACTGTTCACAAGAGACTCCATGGCATAAAGAAAGTACATTCAACTGAAGAGATTTATTCTTTTGTATCTTGCAGGCCTAGATACTTCAGATGACTACACACCATACATCTTCCCAGAAGATAAAGTTGTAGAGGAAGGCTCAAATGTCACTTTTTGCTGCATTGGAGGCAAAGATAGCCGAATTTTAAATTTTTTGTTTAATTACACTGATTATTATTACCCAGACTCAAACACAAGCCAGCGAAACATGGTGATTACTATGAATAAGGTGTTGCATGCAGAAATGCCTGGCATTCCTGCCTTTTGTAACCTCTCTGGTAAAGGAAACAAAAATTACAGTGCAACACTTCTCTTTGTGGGCAGTAAGTACACACTTTGCTTTTTCTGTTGCTGGGAGGGATTGCTTTCTATAAAAATCACTTGTAAAGTTCACTTGGGTTCTGAGCTGCTATAAATTAGCATTGCTCCGGTGGCCTCTGTGGAGCTATGCCTATTTTCACCGGCTGAGGAACTGGCTCCGACTGTGTGCCCTCGCATTACATGT